>NW_020537324.1:68884116-68919397 GCF_003426905.1 Ctenocephalides felis
TGTGAAAAATTAAAAAACTAACAATTTTTTGGTCCATTTTTGAGCATTTTTTACTCATAAATCTTTAAGCGCTCATAACTTTTGAACGATTCATCATAGGATATTGATGTTTCAGGCGAAATATTCTAAATCAAAAGATCTTTAACCCAGTATGAAAAGTTTTAAGATACCTCTTGCCGTTCGCGAGACCCCAAAAACAGTTTCAAATTTTCAACTTTGAAACAGTTAAACGCATGTATCTCGGAAAATATTCAACATAGGGTCATGGTGTGTATGAATGAAATATGCGCATTAAAAATATGTATCTGTAGGTGCAAAAATTTTGTGATAGCTCTAACCGTTCCCGAGATATTCGCTAAAAACCAATCGCTCCTTGTCACATATTAAAAATGCGTTTTCTCGAAAACTATTTGAAGTGCGACCGAAATTTTTTAATAGCATTTACCTTATGTCATAAGGTATCAACATTGTGAAAATCATCAAAATCGGAAACAAAAAAATTTCATCCAAAATCGGAATACAATACGTATGTGCATAGCATCATGCTATAATTTCAGTTTTTTCTAATTTATTCGGCAACCGTTGAGAATATTAAAATGCAGTTTTTTTCGCGTTTTCTAGCCCACAAGACAATTCACCTGACGTTTAATTGAAGCTTCTACGTGCCCGGGAAGTCTGTGAAAAATTAAAAAAACTAACAAATTTTTTGGTCCATTTTTGAGCATTTTTTACTCATAAAATCTTTAAGCGCTCATAACTTTTGAACGATTCATCATAGGATATTGATGTTTTCAGGCGAAATATTCTAAAATCAAAAGATCTTTAACCAGTATGAAAAGTTTTAAGATACCTCTTGCCGTTCGCGAGATATACCCCAAAAACAGTTTCAAATTTTCAACTTTGAAACAGTTAAACGCATGTATCTCGGAAAATATTCAACATAGGGTCATGGTGTGTATGAATGAAATATGCGCATTAAAATATGTATCTGTAGGTGCAAAAATTTTTGTGATAGCTCTAACCGTTCCCGAGATATTCGCTAAAAACCAATCGCTCCTTGTCACATATTAAAAATGCGTTTTTCTCGAAAACTATTTGAAGTGCGACCGAAATTTTTTAATAGCATTTACCTTATGTCATAAGGTATCAACATTGTGAAAATCATCAAAATCGGAAACAAAAAAATTTCATCCAAAATCGGAATACAATACGTGAGCATCATGCTATAATTTCAGTTTTTTCTAATTTATTCGGCAACCGTTGAGAATATTAAAATGCAGTTTTTTTCGCGTTATTCTAGCCCACAAGACAATTCACCTGACGTTTAATTGAAGCTTCTACGTGCCCGGGAAGTCTGTGAAAAATTAAAAAAACTAACAAATTTTTTGGTCCATTTTTGAGCATTTTTTACTCATAAAATCTTTAAGCGCTCATAACTTTTGAACGATTCATCATAGGATATTGATGTTTTCAGGCGAAATATTCTAAATCAAAAGATCTTTAACCCAGTATGAAAAGTTTTAAGATACCTCTTGCCGTTCGCGAGATATACCCCAAAAACAGTTTCAAATTTTCAACTTTGAAACAGTTAAACGCATGTATCTCGGAAAATATTCAACATAGGGTCATGGTGTGTATGAATGAAATATGCGCATTTAAAATATGTATCTGTAGGTGCAAAAATTTTTGTGATAGCTCTAACCGTTCCCGAGATATTCGCTAAAAACCAATCGCTCCTTGTCACATATTAAAAATGCGTTTTTCTCGAAAACTATTTGAAGTGCGACCGAAATTTTTAATAGCATTTACCTTATGTCATAAGGTATCAACATTGTGAAAATCATCAAAATCGGAAACAAAAAATTTCATCCAAAATCGGAATACAATACGTGATGCTAGCATCATGCTATAATTTCAGTTTTTTCTAATTTATTCGGCAACCGTTGAGAATATTAAAATGCAGTTTTTTTCGCGTTATTCTAGCCCACAAGACAATTCACCTGACGTTTAATTGAAGCTTCTACGTGCCCGGGAAGTCTGTGAAAAATTAAAAAAACTAACAAATTTTTTGGTCCATTTTTGAGCATTTTTTACTCATAAAATCTTTAAGCGCTCATAACTTTTGAACGATTCATCATAGGATATTGATGTTTTCAGGCGAAATATTCTAAATCAAAAGATCTTTAACCCAGTATGAAAAGTTTTAAGATACCTCTTGCCGTTCGCGAGATATACCCCAAAAACAGTTTCAAATTTTCAACTTTGAAACAGTTAAACGCATGTATCTCGGAAAATATTCAACATAGGGTCATGGTGTGTATGAATGAAATATGCGCATTTAAAATATGTATCTGTAGGTGCAAAAATTTTTGTGATAGCTCTAACCGTTCCCGAGATATTCGCTAAAAACCAATCGCTCCTTGTCACATATTAAAATGCGTTTTTCTCGAAAACTATTTGAAGTGCGACCGAAATTTTTTAATAGCATTTACCTTATGTCATAAGGTATCAACATTGTGAAAATCATCAAAATCGGAAACAAAAAAATTTCATCCAAAATCGGAATACAATACGTGATGCTAGCATCATGCTATAATTTCAGTTTTTTCTAATTTATTCGGCAACCGTTGAGAATATTAAAATGCAGTTTTTTTCGCGTTTCTAGCCCACAAGACAATTCACCTGACGTTTAATTGAAGCTTCTACGTGCCCGGGAAGTCTGTGAAAAATTAAAAAAACTAACAAATTTTTTGGTCCATTTTTGAGCATTTTTTACTCATAAAATCTTTAAGCGCTCATAACTTTTGAACGATTCATCATAGGATATTGATGTTTTCAGGCGAAATATTCTAAATCAAAAGATCTTTAACCCAGTATGAAAAGTTTTAAGATACCTCTTGCCGTTCGCGAGATATACCCCAAAAACAGTTTCAAATTTTCAACTTTGAAACAGTTAAACGCATGTATCTCGGAAAATATTCAACATAGGGTCATGGTGTGTATGAATGAAATATGCGCATTAAAATATGTATCTGTAGGTGCAAAAATTTTTGTGATAGCTCTAACCGTTCCCGAGATATTCGCTAAAAACCAATCGCTCCTTGTCACATATTAAAAATGCGTTTTTCTCGAAAACTATTTGAAGTGCGACCGAAATTTTTTAATAGCATTTACCTTATGTCATAAGGTATCAACATTGTGAAAATCATCAAAATCGGAAACAAAAAAATTTCATCCAAAATCGGAATACAATACGTGATCATGCTATAATTTCAGTTTTTTCTAATTTATTCGGCAACCGTTGAGAATATTAAAATGCAGTTTTTTTCGCGTTATTCTAGCCCACAAGACAATTCACCTGACGTTTAATTGAAGCTTCTACGTGCCCGGGAAGTCTGTGAAAAATTAAAAAAACTAACAAATTTTTTGGTCCATTTTTGAGCATTTTTTACTCATAAAATCTTTAAGCGCTCATAACTTTTGAACGATTCATCATAGGATATTGATGTTTTCAGGCGAAATATTCTAAATCAAAAGATCTTTAACCCAGTATGAAAAGTTTTAAGATACCTCTTGCCGTTCGCGAGATATACCCCAAAAACAGTTTCAAATTTTCAACTTTGAAACAGTTAAACGCATGTATCTCGGAAAATATTCAACATAGGGTCATGGTGTGTATGAATGAAATATGCGCATTTAAAATATGTATCTGTAGGTGCAAAAATTTTTGTGATAGCTCTAACCGTTCCCGAGATATTCGCTAAAAACCAATCGCTCCTTGTCACATATTAAAAATGCGTTTTTCTCGAAAACTATTTGAAGTGCGACCGAAATTTTTTAATAGCATTTACCTTATGTCATAAGGTATCAACATTGTGAAAATCATCAAAATCGGAAACAAAAAAATTTCATCCAAAATCGGAATACAATACGTGATGCATCATGCTATAATTTCAGTTTTTTCTAATTTATTCGGCAACCGTTGAGAATATTAAAATGCAGTTTTTTTCGCGTTATTCTAGCCCACAAGACAATTCACCTGACGTTTAATTGAAGCTTCTACGTGCCCGGGAAGTCTGTGAAAAATTAAAAAAACTAACAAATTTTTTGGTCCATTTTTGAGCATTTTTTACTCATAAAATCTTTAAGCGCTCATAACTTTTGAACGATTCATCATAGGATATTGATGTTTTCAGGCGAAATATTCTAAATCAAAAGATCTTTAACCCAGTATGAAAAGTTTTAAGATACCTCTTGCCGTTCGCGAGATATACCCCAAAAACAGTTTCAAATTTTCAACTTTGAAACAGTTAAACGCATGTATCTCGGAAAATATTCAACATAGGGTCATGGTGTGTATGAATGAAATATGCGCATTAAAAATATGTATCTGTAGGTGCAAAAATTTTTGTGATAGCTCTAACCGTTCCCGAGATATTCGCTAAAAACCAATCGCTCCTTGTCACATATTAAAAATGCGTTTTTCTCGAAAACTATTTGAAGTGCGACCGAAATTTTTTAATAGCATTTACCTTATGTCATAAGGTATCAACATTGTGAAAATCATCAAAATCGGAAACAAAAAAATTTCATCCAAAATCGGAATACAATACGTGATGTAGCATCATGCTATAATTTCAGTTTTTTCTAATTTATTCGGCAACCGTTGAGAATATTAAAATGCAGTTTTTTTCGCGTTATTCTAGCCCACAAGACAATTCACCTGACGTTTAATTGAAGCTTCTACGTGCCCGGGAAGTCTGTGAAAAATTAAAAAAACTAACAAATTTTTTGGTCCATTTTTGAGCATTTTTTACTCATAAAATCTTTAAGCGCTCATAACTTTTGAACGATTCATCATAGGATATTGATGTTTTCAGGCGAAATATTCTAAATCAAAAGATCTTTAACCCAGTATGAAAAGTTTTAAGATACCTCTTGCCGTTCGCGAGATATACCCCAAAAACAGTTTCAAATTTTCAACTTTGAAACAGTTAAACGCATGTATCTCGGAAAATATTCAACATAGGGTCATGGTGTGTATGAATGAAATATGCGCATTAAAATATGTATCTGTAGGTGCAAAAATTTTTGTGATAGCTCTAACCGTTCCCGAGATATTCGCTAAAAACCAATCGCTCCTTGTCACATATTAAAAATGCGTTTTTCTCGAAAACTATTTGAAGTGCGACCGAAATTTTTTAATAGCATTTACCTTATGTCATAAGGTATCAACATTGTGAAAATCATCAAAATCGGAAACAAAAAAATTTCATCCAAAATCGGAATACAATACGTGATGCTAGCATCATGCTATAATTTCAGTTTTTTCTAATTTATTCGGCAACCGTTGAGAATATTAAAATGCAGTTTTTTTCGCGTTATTCTAGCCCACAAGACAATTCACCTGACGTTTAATTGAAGCTTCTACGTGCCCGGGAAGTCTGTGAAAAATTAAAAAAACTAACAAATTTTTTGGTCCATTTTTGAGCATTTTTTACTCATAAAATCTTTAAGCGCTCATAACTTTTGAACGATTCATCATAGGATATTGATGTTTTCAGGCGAAATATTCTAAATCAAAAGATCTTTAACCCAGTATGAAAAGTTTTAAGATACCTCTTGCCGTTCGCGAGATATACCCCAAAAACAGTTTCAAATTTTCAACTTTGAAACAGTTAAACGCATGTATCTCGGAAAATATTCAACATAGGGTCATGGTGTGTATGAATGAAATATGCGCATTTAAAATATGTATCTGTAGGTGCAAAAATTTTTGTGATAGCTCTAACCGTTCCCGAGATATTCGCTAAAAACCAATCGCTCCTTGTCACATATTAAAAATGCGTTTTTCTCGAAAACTATTTGAAGTGCGACCGAAATTTTTTAATAGCATTTACCTTATGTCATAAGGTATCAACATTGTGAAAATCATCAAAATCGGAAACAAAAAAATTTCATCCAAAATCGGAATACAATACGTGATGCATCATGCTATAATTTCAGTTTTTTCTAATTTATTCGGCAACCGTTGAGAATATTAAAATGCAGTTTTTTTCGCGTTATTCTAGCCCACAAGACAATTCACCTGACGTTTAATTGAAGCTTCTACGTGCCCGGGAAGTCTGTGAAAAATTAAAAAAACTAACAAATTTTTTGGTCCATTTTTGAGCATTTTTTACTCATAAAATCTTTAAGCGCTCATAACTTTTGAACGATTCATCATAGGATATTGATGTTTTCAGGCGAAATATTCTAAATCAAAAGATCTTTAACCCAGTATGAAAAGTTTTAAGATAATATATACATTATATAATATATACTATAATATAAACATTTTTCAGTACAAATATATTATAAACACTTTTAAGCGTTTCAAAATGATAAATAACTTCAATAACATACATTATTATTATATGCATTTTGGACTTGGCTAATTTTTCGATTTTTTCAAGTATCAGGAACCCACGCGCACTCTAGGTATAATAGTGGCTGTAAGAACGTTCCTCTTATACTCGCTCGCTCGCTCGCTTGCTTGTGTGTTTTTTCTGAGTATCAGGAGCAATGATTATTTTGCTTGTAACAACATGTTTCTCTCTTGTGTTCTTTTCAATGCGTTGAGTGCAGAGAAATAAAACTAGTGGGGCGCATGGCATCGTGCCTTAAAGCAAATTGCTGGAACTTCCCGTACCAAAAAATTATTATTTTTTTAAAAACGATTGACATTTTTGAATAAGTTTTACTTAAAGTTAGATTTTTGAGAAACTTTGACACAAATTTACTTTTTTTTATAAAAAAATTTTTATTGAAAAAAAAAATGTTTTCTTTATTTTGACATATTTTGGAAATTCTGAACTTTTTTTCAAAGCAATCGTACTGTTTTAACTGCATAAAGACGAAATATCGAAGCGCGTAAGCGCCGCGTCGCCGTATAACAAATCGGTTGATCGGTGTTCCCGAAATCGTCGACGAAAATTTGTATCCGCACACACACATACGCGCACATACACACACAAATACATCCATTTTTTTTAGGTATGCCAAAATGTTCAGAAGGTTTCGAAACGTAAAGATATATAAAAATTTTCATTTTCGATTTTTTTGCGATTACTATAACTTGCCCTACGGGAAGTTAATAATATGTGGAAGTGAATTAGTTTGTAATAAATAAAATATTTGTTTACAAAAATATATATTATAAAGTCATTCTCATATGTTCCTTGCGGATGTCCAGTTTACTTTAATCTTACAAATATATGTTATAGAAAACTATTATCAGAGTAGCAATATATTAAGTATATCAGATCCTGAAGTGAAATAAGTTAGCAATAAGTTTAGAACCAAATTTCACGTTAATTAAATCAAAGAAAAGTTCAGAATTTTATTTGATATGTGTAACTGAATTAATCCAAAATCGTAACTGAATAACTTCATACCATTTGTCAGAAATCAAGTTATATGCTAAAATAATGAGACACAAAATTCAGTTTTGTGTCTTTATGTTTTTATAATTTGCACGTATTCTAGTACAGAATGCCATTTAGAAATTGTAAATTTAGAAGGTAAAAGGCCTTTTAAAAATTATAAGTTTTATTGAGACTTTTTCTTTTATTCCAGATAGAGTTATTTTTCAAAAGACTTCACGTCAATCCTCCAATGTTTTCCGCTTCAGGGCTTTTCAATCTAACAATTGGAATATTAGGATCGGTAAAACATACATACTACTAATTTTTATATAATCAATTTTTAAATAATTTCTGTTCTAAATACTATATTTTCAGATATTAAGCGCTATTATAACATACGTTCTGGTAGCTCTACAATTTCGAGTTATATGGAAAGATATAGCAAGTAGTAATTCGACTAACTATTTTATCAATGATTGAAGAGCTTAAGATTTTATTTAATTTAGAATAAAATATTTATATTCATATAATATAAGCGAAATAAGTTGTATAACTTGATGTAATCATTTAGTAATAAACATATTACCAGAAAATGTAATAGCAAATATATATCAAAAAGCAAAAAAGGAGAATATCTCATATATATTCTGACATTTGTGTTCAATATTCAAATTTACGTTAAAATTGACCAATTATTTATATTTTATCTAGTTGCTAACGTTCATTAAATAATGAAAATTAAATACCTCTAAAAACATGAGGAAGACCAAGGGTGTTTTATTGTTTTAGCCCACGAAATAAATCGAATTCCAAATATTAAATATAAAGTTTTTTTTTTACAAAAAATCTAATAAATACAAAAAATAAAGGAAAATAGCAATTAAAATAAAAATGATTCATTTACGAAATTCGAATGAAATAAATGTTAATATATTTATTAATTGAATAAGAACAATTATATATACTACAAGTTTGATTAACTAATATCAATTAGAAAACGATTTGAAATGATTTTAGTGAATAGTATAATTCTTAGTTTAGAAATGAACAGTTATTTATTTTATCTTAATCTCTAATTCTTATTATTGAATTTTAAATAAATGAGAATTTAATTTTTTTCAGCATATTTGTCACTTCATAAATTATAATGAATAAATATTCTACTAATTACAGCTGAATCCAGAAAAAAAGAAAAAAAAAACTAAAAAATGAAAAAATTAAAAAAAATAAAAAATAAAATAAAAAAAATTCAAACCAAACAAATAATAAAACACGAAAAAATAGTACTTTTGATCAGGCTTATTTTCTGGTTTTGTTTTGTTAGTTTCTGGTTAGTGATTTTTACTAGAAAAAATAGTGAATATTTTTTTTCAATTTAAATATTAATTTGGGTTGGTTTGTTATACTTTTCTAAAATAATATTTGAAGTTTCTTTCGACATTAATCCAAATTCAAATTACATGCATACTTCAAATTTAGTCACCGGTTATGTATAATACACATCGTCCTTATTTCGTAATAATGGACCACTTAACAAATTACTTTACATGTATATCAAATTAATTAGAGTTAATTAACTGTATTATTATTATAAAAACTAGATATAAAAATTCTAACTATGTATATTATACTGATGTACACATATTTCATAATTGATGAAATTAAACGCACTGCGATTGGAAAGAATTGATAATTTCCTTAAAATAGCTCTTTCATATGTTCAGTGAAGAACATGGAAAATATTTTCATAATTAGAGTCAATAAAAATAATTTTTATAACATGATTATCACTTTGAAGATTGAAAATTCTGTTAGAACATATTCTCTGTTATTAGGTAAAAGATAATCTAATTTTTTTCAGAGTCAAATAAAATTAGCTGTGTACATGAGCATTCTGATGCATGATTTTTCTATGAATAATTATTAATCATAATTTAATTGAGTTGATTTTGCAGTGGAACATTTTATCTAGAAATATCGAAATCCCAATTTCAATTGATTAAGTCAATTCTTACATATATTGGAAAGTTTTTGCAACCTACCTTAGAGTAAAATGCCACTTTCAACTAGTTACATTTTTTTGCGCTTTAATAATTCGATTTTTTCAATAGCAAGTTACATTAAATAGTTTTTTCAGTTAATATAAATTGATATAAATATATTTCATATTTAGTTTTAAAAACAAATATTTGTGAGGCGTTTGCAAATAACAAGTATCTCTAATTTAATAATAAACAGCTAAACAACAAATAGAAATAAAATTTAAAAATTAGGAAATTTATTTCTATGTAAAACAAATATATGTACATAACTATTTTATTTATATATAGATAAATAAATTTGCTAGAACAAATTTTCAAAAAATTTCTAAGTACAAGAATATGAAGCATTTTACTCATCATAAGTAGACTATCAGAAATTTTAATCTCTTTAAACAATATTCTAAACTTTAGAAACTGACAAACAGATTTTTTAGGAAGGTAGTTCCAGCGGTTTAGAAGATCCAATGAAAAAGTAACAAAAAGCGCCAATTAGCGGTCAAAAATTATCATTAGACATATGCATTTCATAAGATTCTTGAAATATCAAAATTACATAAACACAAGCTAAAAAATAAGTTATGGCAAGGCTATGTTATGTAACAGTTTTCATGCAAAATCGTACTAAATACACGATTTCGGACACACGGACCAACCGATTTTGATAATTTAAAAAACATTCCATTCCAAAGGCAAGTCTAGTCGTTTTGAAGGTACGTGGTAAAAAGTGCTAAAAACGGCAAATCAGTTTTTGAGAGAACGGAGCGTCCGATTTGAATGATTCAAAAAACATTTTATTTCTATTAGCAAAATGACGAATATATTTTTTGGGAAGGTAGATCTTGCGGTTTAGGAGATCCAATAAAAATGTGACAAAAATCGCCATTTGGCGTTCAAAAATTATCATTAGACATAGACATATCAAATTATCAGATATTTTATGGAGATTTTTAATAATACGTATAAATTTTATATACATTTACATGGGTTCCCTAACCTCGTTTGTTTGTTAGACGGCGCTGCGGCGCTCACGCGCTTCTATATTTTGTCTCTTTGCAGTTAAACCAGTACGATTGCTTTAAAAAAAATTCTGAATTTTCAAAATATTTCAAACTAAAGAAAATACTATATTTCAAAAAGTCTTTTTTCGGCAAGAAGTAAATTTTTGTCAGAAATTTAATTTTTTCAAAGTAAATTTTTTTGAAAAATGTTAATCTTTAAAAAAAAATTAGTACGGGAAGTTTCAGCAATTTGCCTTAAGACACGATGCCATGCACCACTAGTTAATTCTTTATACTCTATTTTGTAAAATCAGTAAATATATAAAAAAAGTATCTTTGAATAAGATAAAAATATATATTATATATAACTACAAAAAAAGAAATTTATGGTTTATTACACCGCATAATAAAAATTCAGAAATATCTATTTACTATTCGATCTATTCTCGTTTATAATTCTATGACATATGTATATAATAATAAATTTCCCACGATATTAAAATGAAATTATGCGACTTTGACTATCAATGTTCCAGATACATACTTCTAGTTCATCATATCAGTTACATACATCGAATCCATTTAGTAATTAAAATTCATAAACGTTTATGGTAGCTTCAACAACCCTTTATTGTGGCTATTAATTCATTTTAGAAATTAGAAATTGTCACACATCAATTGTCACACGATAATTACAAACACGTGCCCATTGTTAAATGAAAAATATTAATAATAATTAAAAGTGGCAATATTGTTCTTTAAATAAAATTAGATGTTAATTTCTATCGTTGCTCATAAAAATGCTAATTACATTAATCACGTTTTTGTTAAAATTTTGTAGTTAATATATGTTTTAATAAATTTTTCTAAAATGTTTTGTGATGATTTTTGCTGCACAATGAGAGCCGTTATCTGGCTAGGAAAAGCTTTTGGATTTTCATGCATCAAAATCAAATGTCCTGTGAATTTTCAAGTGTGCTTTGCATCGATTTTTGCATCATTTTTTATAGCGATGGTGCTAACTTTTGCATTCCTGTGCAACCTTTTGGTAAGAAATTTTTAATATATTATTATTATTAACTGGTCATGATGAAGACTCCTTTCATCTTTTGTTGATAACGTTTTCTATCAAATGTATTTTTTTCATCTTGTTAACTTGCCGAAGGAGAAGTTTATGTTTTCACCAAAAAATCCAATTTGCTAATTTATTGTTTTTTCGACGTTTCAAGCCATTCTGAATCGGATGAAACCAAATTTGGAATAAGTATGTGTGTGTGTATGTCAAAAACGGCTGGACCGATTTCAAAAATTTAAAAGCCATTCGATGTATCTCGATGAGGACTATTGTTTGTCAGTTTTGTGCGACGATCGTCCAAGCCGTTTCTTTATAATTTAAAAAAAAAGTGTTAAAGTTTTCGTCCACATTTAAGCTCATACTATCGTATCGATTTTAAAAAATCAAAAACTGTTCGAAAGATATTAGTTGGGAATTGATTAGTTTTAGGTGAAACTCTACTGAGTCGTTTTTTTTGTAATGAACTGTTGAAAAAAAAATTTAAGCCGATTTTTATGGAACTTTTTTTGGCGATATATATCATGGTCTTATAGACCTTACTGAAATATTACGGCCTTACGACAAGTAGTTTAATTTTAAAAATTTATCAAAGTTTGAGAAAATAGGTAGTTCTTTTTACATTTGTTGAAATTAAAATTAGACGATTTACATGGTTTAACGATAGAGTACTTGGTGTTAATAAACATGCTAAAAAATTAAAATCCTACAAAAAACTGGCTCAATTATAAAAATTATTGATTTTTGAAATTAAAAAATACTCCGACGTGTTCGATTTTTAATAATGTGTAATAAATCCACTATCTACTTCGAATACTTTTAACTACTCATAAATTAATTTATCTATCATGGATTAACTCGATTATTTACACAAATCGGGAAGTTCATGTAACTTGCCTCAAGGCAAAATACCAATACCAACTAGTTTATTTGTTGACTTTATATACATGTATATTGGACATATATCGTACATTTTGTAAGTTAAATTTATACTTTCATTTTATTTGATTGTATATAATGGTATACTGTACCATATATCTATTTAGTTAGTATTCTATTAGGTTGTGAAAAATAATCATTATACATATGCACATCAAATTTTCAGGAATATTAAAGCGAATTCAATAATTTGTACATATCGCTTCAATATTTTGATTTCCGTACCACGATTTTTAGTTTTTAAAGTTCACGTTCAGTTCAAATATTTTTCTGAGAAAAAAAAAAGAGGTTTTCAATTCAGAAAATTAATGTGAAAATTATAATAGCCATCAAGAAAAACTCATTCATATTCGATTTATTTGTTTATTGTCGTTTAAAGTAAACTTACATATATGGACAAAGAGTCTAAAGTTATCAACTCATAATAAGCAATTATTGAACCTATCTGAATAGATACTAATTTGTTAAAAAAACAATATAATTTTTATTAGAAATTGTGACAAAATATTAAATTCAAAATGATAATTAAAGGCTATGTAATTGTTTTTTACAATGATTACTTATAAAAAATAAAAACTTTTTTTTTCTAATATCCAGGATATTTCAAACGGAGGCGAAGCTAGTCGTGTCCTTATGGTGTTCTACATAATTGATACATTAAATTTAATATCAGGTGCTGTATTTGTAATTATCGGATTATTTAAAACTACAAAAATTCTACTGTTCTATAAAACTATTAAAGAAACTGCCAATGAGAAGATCGAATATGGACTGGTACGTAAACTATATAACAATTGATATTTAACCTTAACCTTTAACAAATTAATTTAACATTTAAAATATTCGAGTTACAATTGTAAAAATTCCATTTGTTATTTTATAATGAATACCTAAAACTATACCTGTATCGACAGATGTTGCCAGGTAAACCGACAGGTAATTTTAATTTTGAATGAAATTTTGAGTAGGTACAAATTTATATTATAAATTAAACACTAGTAAGTATGACTAACAAATATATATCACTCGTATGATTTGTCATAATTTTTTTATATATTCGATTATAATTATTCCAGTTGCTTCAAAAAGTAAGGTTGCTTAAATCGTACCAACTGAGGAATTAATGGTTGGTTGCATTAGTGCAATTAAATTAAAATGAAATCTTTGGCGTTTCTTGAAACTTCATTTAGTTGGCTTATGGCTAACAATTATTCAAATTTGATTTTTTCGTGAAACCAGATGTTTTTAGTTTTTCAAAAATGTATTTTCAAAAATAGATAAATTTCCATCTCTATAGAGAAATTAGGCATTACGCTAATTTATACTAACAAATTATATAAAAAATGTACAATTTTCGAAGCCAATTTTGTTTGTATAAATTCATCGCAGATTTTTTTTTTTACAGGATTCAATATTTCGTGCCGAGGACTTGAAAACTATCAAGAAAAGGTCTTATTGGCATATATTAGTTGTTTTTGCAATAATGTTTATTTAAGCAGGATATATTATCCAGGTGAGTTCGTTTTGGTAAAATATTTTGAATTTCTTGAATGTTTTCAGTTTGATTAATTAACGATATACAAAGAGATATGAGATCCACGAGTTGTGTTATTTATAAAACAAAGAATGTTATTTAAAAAGATTATAAGGCGTAGAATTCAATTGTGGAAATTAAAACAATAGGCGATAGAAATTTGTTGTTAGTTAACTCGTATTGTTGCTTCAAGACTTATCTTTATAAACAATGCTTTAATAATAATTCACAGTTCGATGGCATTCTTTACTATTATTTTTGATTGGAGCGATATCTCAATTTATAATATTTGCGAACTAAAATAAGATACTTTTAGTTCGAATGTTTGAGTTTTCTTTCTTCAAAATTTTAGAAAAAAAACTGAATAAATTTAAGATTTTGTTCATGTTAAATTTATAATTTTCAGACGACTTCCTGAGTTTACAGACGACTTGCTAAGTTTAAAGACGACTCGGGACGATTACAGACGACTCGGGACGATTACAGACGACTCGGGACGATTACAGACGACTCGGGACGATTACAGACGACTCGGGACGATTACAGACGACTTGAGGCGTTTGCGAACGACTCGGGACGTTTACAGACGAGTTGAGACGATTACAGACGACTTTCCAACATTTTTGGACCAACCTAAAATATTTTCTGACTATTTAGAACATTTTCGGATATCTAAAACAGTATCGGGCTACCTACAATATTTTTATACTATCCCGAATATTTTCAGACAATCAAATACATTTTCTTACTATAACTATATGATTTCTGATCTATCTAGAATACTTTCAGACAATGTAGAGAATTTTGACTATCTAGAACGTTTACAGGCAAATCTCTCTTATTAACTTTCATACATCCTCCATGATAATTATTTGTCTTAGAGTTAATTAATTGACTCTACATTGCATATAAGTTTTACTACAAATAACAAAACATTTTTTCGGTCTCTATTCGAATTACCATTTTAAATGACAAAAGTGATTGTTTTCCTAGTGTTATATTTCTATATGATGTGTGTCAGGCATTCAATGCAACTTTTTGTAAGTCGCAAGCATCGGATAGAACCTTTATTAGCTTGTTAGGAATACATCAATATTGAATAAACTAATTTTTAACAATATTTTCAGTATTTATGGTACCTTCGGCCTCCACCATCAATAATGAAATGGTGTGTATATTTTACACGTGGAATGATTTCAATGTTGAGCGACATCGTCGTCATAGTATTCTGTTTGCAATTTTCGCAAAACAGCCTTTTACTAACATCTATGATGGAAAGGATTTATGAAGAACTGCAAGCTGGCATGGAAGCTAAATTAATCATTTTTAAAAAAGATGCGATGGAGGAAAAAAGTTTAAAATCTGAGGAAAAGTTGGTAGCTAAAATTAGATATCACCCGGGAACTGATATTGAACAAAATCATAAATACGTGGAACATACAAATAGCAACGCTTTTATAGTCGATTATAACTTGGAAAGTAGAACATCCAAAAAATTACCAAAACCTAGGAATCGAATCGGTTTATCACATAAAAATATAGGGCATAAGTCTGGCTTAAAAGAAACGACTAATGCAAAATTAGGAACATTTAGAAAATGTAGTCAAAAAAGGCTTAAAGAAAGAATTACTTCCATATCGATAATAGATTCTCATATAGGATCTATAAATGAAGATGTTTTAGAAGCTCCAGTCTTAAATAACCAGATTGAATCAAACAGTTCGTCAAAGTATATTAATTATAGCCAATTCAGTGAAGCAGATGAAACATCCCATAAACAACACTCAAACTTCAAAACCAACTTAACAAGTACCATAAAATTACTAAATGCAAGAATAACAAGTCCATTACCACGTTCGACTTCTGTGATCAATGTGACTCCCTCAAAACTGAATCCACACTTATTTTTCCAAGACCCAAAAATGTTGATGAAAATTATTTGCAAAATGAGAAAATTTTATGGAGGCCCACTGAAGTCTTTGAAAATTTTAAATGAAGCCTTAAATCCCTTGCTTCTGTTACAAATGACGGTTTTGATAATATGCTTGGTGCTAAATGCTTATCTGGTGGTTCAATTTTTGATATCGAGTGAGGAAAATGCTATGTTTTTTTAAATGCTTGTCTGTGCTGTATTTGCTGATGTATTCGGAACATTTATATCGTACGGTAGGTACAAGTATAATTGTAATATCTGTTTTTTTAATATGTGCATTTGAATATAATGACGATATAGTATTTTCAAAATTTTTGTTTGTCCGTGTTTCAAAATTTGCGAAACGTCTTGACCGATTTTGACAAATTTTTTACATTTTTATATTTTACAAATCTTAGCATATTTTAATACAATCTATATACTTATATTTTTTTTACTAATTTTACTTTAATTAACTTCCCGTTGGGTAAGTTATAGTAATCGTCCAAAAATTGAAAACAAAAGTGGTAACACATTTTTACGTTTCGTTACTTAGAAAAAATGAGTGAATGTATGTGTGTATGGATACAGTTTTCATCCACGTTTTCGGGCCCGATTTGATTAGTTCAGAAAACATTTAATTCCTATTGATAAGGAGACGTGCTGATTTTTGGCAAGGGCAGGTCTAGCTGTTTTGGAGTTACGAAGCAGAGAGTGCAGAAAATAGAAATCGAGTTTTTGAGAGATCTTATAAATTACCCCATTTTAATCAATTATTTAGTTATTTTTTACTAATTTTAAAGTTTCCGTAGAGTAAGTTATTGTAATCATCCAAAAATTAAAATTTTTGCAATTCTCGACGTTTCAGAGATTTCTGAACATTTTGGTATACCTCAGAAAAAATGTATGTGTGTGTATGGACACAATTTTCCGTCCACGATTTCGGGCGCACAAATCAACCAATTTGAATGAAAATTCAAAAAACATTATATTCGTGGTGATAAGGCAAAGTGATAATTAGTTTTTGGCGACTGCAAGTCCAGCCATTTCGGAGATGCAAAGCTAAATATGCAAGAAATGATAGTGTTTTGAAGACCGATTTTGACGATTTTTTTTTGCGAATATCTAATGTAATTGGGCGTAACTTACACTACTTTTATTGATCCCAATTTAAAATATTTCACTGTTCCCAATTTAAAATATTTTCATTATTTTTTATTACAGTGCTTGTAATTTCTAAATTTAACCTAAATATTTATTCAAAATGTTTATATGTTTAGTGTGTGGCGTATGTTATGTGTGTATATGTGTGTGTGTTTTGTGTGTATCTAGTATGTATGTATGTATGAATACAATTTATCACCGACGTTTTTGGAAGCACTGCTATAATTTCAGTTTTTTCTAATTTATTCGGCAACCGTTGAGAATATTAAAATGCAGTTTTTTTCGCGTTATTCTAGCCCACAAGACAATTCACCTGACGTTTAATTGAAGCTTCTACGTGCCGGGAAGTCTGTGAAATTAAAAAAACTAACAAATTTTTTGGTCCATTTTTGAGCATTTTTTACTCATAAACTATAATTTCAGTTTTTTCTAATTTATTCGGCAACCGTTTGAGAATATTAAAATGCAGTTTTTTCGCGTTATTCTAGCCCACAAGACAATTCACCTGACGTTTAATTGAAGCTTTCTACGTGCCCGGGAAGTCTGTGAAAAATTAAAAAAACTAACAAATTTTTTGGTCCATTTTTGAGCATTTTACTCATAAAATCTTTAAGCGCTCATAACTTTTGAACGATTCATCATAGGATATTGATGTTTTCAGGCGAAATATTCTAAATCAAAAGATCTTTAACCCAGTATAAAAAGTTTTAACATACCTCTTGCCGTTCGCGAGATATACCCCAAAAACAGTTTCAAATTTTCAACTCTGAAACAGTTAAACGCCTGTATCTCGGAAAATATTCAACATAGGGTCATGGTGTGTATGAATGAAATATGCGCATTTAAAATATGTATCTATAGGTGCAAAAATTTTTGTGATAGCTCAAACCGTTCCCGAGATATTCGCTAAAAACCAAGCGCTCCTTGTCACATATTAAAAATGCGTTTTCTCCGAAAACTATTTGAAGTGCGACCGAAATTTTTTAACAGCATTTACCTTATGTCATAAGGTATCAACATTGTGAAAATCATCAAAATCGGAAACAAAAAATTTTCATCAAAATCGGAATACAATACGTGACCCTAGGGTCATGCTATAATTTCAGTTTTTTCTAATTTATTCGGCAACCGTTGAGAATATTAAAATGCAGTTTTTTCGCGTTATTCTAGCCCACAAGACAATTCACCTGACGTTTAATTGAAGCTTCTACGTGCCCGGGAAGTCTGTGAAAAATTAAAAAAACTAACAAATTTTTTGGTCCATTTTTGAGCATTTTTTACTCATAAAATCTTTAAGCGCTCATAACTTTTGAACGATTCATCATAGGATATTGATGTTTTCAGGCGAAATATTCTAAATCAAAAGATCTTTAACCCAGTATAAAAAGTTTTAACATACCTCTTGCCGTTCGCGAGATATACCCCAAAAACAGTTTCAAATTTTCAACTCTGAAACAGTTAAACGCCTGTATCTCGGAAAATATTCAACATAGGGTCATGGTGTGTATGAATGAAATATGCGCATTTAAAATATGTATCTATAGGTGCAAAAATTTTTGTGATAGCTCAAACCGTTCCCGAGATATTCGCTAAAAACCAAGCGCTCCTTGTCACATATTAAAAATGCGTTTTTCTCGAAAACTATTTGAAGTGCGACCGAAATTTTTTAACAGCATTTACCTTATGTCATAAGGTATCAACATTGTGAAAATCATCAAAATCGGAAACAAAAAATTTTCATCCAAAATCGGAATACAATACGTGACCCTAGGGTCATGCTATAATTTCAGTTTTTTCTAATTTATTCGGCAACCGTTGAGAATATTAAAATGCAGTTTTTTTCGCGTTATTCTAGCCCACAAGACAATTCACCTGACGTTTAATTGAAGCTTCTACGTGCCCGGGAAGTCTGTGAAAAATTAAAAAAACTAACAAATTTTTTGGTCCATTTTTGAGCATTTTTTACTCATAAAATCTTTAAGCGCTCATAACTTTTGAACGATTCATCATAGGATATTGATGTTTTCAGGCGAAATATTCTAAATCAAAAGATCTTTAACCCAGTATAAAAAGTTTTAACATACCTCTTGCCGTTCGCGAGATATACCCCAAAAACAGTTTCAAATTTTCAACTCTGAAACAGTTAAACGCCTGTATCTCGGAAAATATTCAACATAGGGTCATGGTGTGTATGAATGAAATATGCGCATTTAAAATATGTATCTATAGGTGCAAAAATTTTGTGATAGCTCAAACCGTTCCCGAGATATTCGCTAAAAACCAAGCGCTCCTTGTCACATATTAAAAATGCGTTTTTCTCGAAAACTATTTGAAGTGCGACCGAAATTTTTTAACAGCATTTACCTTATGTCATAAGGTATCAACATTGTGAAAATCATCAAAATCGGAAACAAAAAATTTTCATCCAAAATCGGAATACAATACGTGACCCTAGGGTCATGCTATAATTTCAGTTTTTTCTAATTTATTCGGCAACCGTTGAGAATATTAAAATGCAGTTTTTTTCGCGTTATTCTAGCCCACAAGACAATTCACCTGACGTTTAATTGAAGCTTCTACGTGCCCGGGAAGTCTGTGAAAAATTAAAAAAACTAACAAATTTTTTGGTCCATTTTTGAGCATTTTTTACTCATAAAATCTTTAAGCGCTCATAACTTTTGAACGATTCATCATAGGATATTGATGTTTTCAGGCGAAATATTCTAAATCAAAAGATCTTTAACCCAGTATAAAAAGTTTTAACATACCTCTTGCCGTTCGCGAGATATACCCCAAAAACAGTTTCAAATTTTCAACTCTGAAACAGTTAAACGCCTGTATCTCGGAAAATATTCAACATAGGGTCATGGTGTGTATGAATGAAATATGCGCATTTAAAATATGTATCTATAGGTGCAAAAATTTTTGTGATAGCTCAAACCGTTCCCGAGATATTCGCTAAAAACCAAGCGCTCCTTGTCACATATTAAAAATGCGTTTTTCTCGAAAACTATTTGAAGTGCGACCGAAATTTTTTAACAGCATTTACCTTATGTCATAAGGTATCAACATTGTGAAAATCATCAAAATCGGAAACAAAAAATTTTCATCCAAAATCGGAATACAATACGTGACCCTAGGGTCATGCTATAATTTCAGTTTTTTCTAATTTATTCGGCAACCGTTGAGAATATTAAAATGCAGTTTTTTTCGCGTTATTCTAGCCCACAAGACAATTCACCTGACGTTTAATTGAAGCTTCTACGTGCCCGGGAAGTCTGTGAAAAATTAAAAAAACTAACAAATTTTTTGGTCCATTTTTGAGCATTTTTTACTCATAAAATCTTTAAGCGCTCATAACTTTTGAACGATTCATCATAGGATATTGATGTTTTCAGGCGAAATATTCTAAATCAAAAGATCTTTAACCCAGTATAAAAAGTTTTAACATACCTCTTGCCGTTCGCGAGATATACCCCAAAAACAGTTTCAAATTTTCAACTCTGAAACAGTTAAACGCCTGTATCTCGGAAAATATTCAACATAGGGTCATGGTGTGTATGAATGAAATATGCGCATTTAAAATATGTATCTATAGGTGCAAAAATTTTTGTGATAGCTCAAACCGTTCCCGAGATATTCGCTAAAAACCAAGCGCTCCTTGTCACATATTAAAAATGCGTTTTTCTCGAAAACTATTTGAAGTGCGACCGAAATTTTTTAACAGCATTTACCTTATGTCATAAGGTATCAACATTGTGAAAATCATCAAAATCGGAAACAAAAAATTTTCATCAAAATCGGAATACAATACGTGACCCTAGGGTCATGCTATAATTTCAGTTTTTTCTAATTTATTCGGCAACCGTTGAGAATATTAAAATGCAGTTTTTTTCGCGTTATTCTAGCCCACAAGACAATTCACCTGACGTTTAATTGAAGCTTCTACGTGCCCGGGAAGTCTGTGAAAAATTAAAAAAACTAACAAATTTTTTGGTCCATTTTTGAGCATTTTTTACTCATAAAATCTTTAAGCGCTCATAACTTTTGAACGATTCATCATAGGATATTGATGTTTTCAGGCGAAATATTCTAAATCAAAAGATCTTTAACCCAGTATAAAAAGTTTTAACATACCTCTTGCCGTTCGCGAGATATACCCCAAAAACAGTTTCAAATTTTCAACTCTGAAACAGTTAAACGCCTGTATCTCGGAAAATATTCAACATAGGGTCATGGTGTGTATGAATGAAATATGCGCATTTAAAATATGTATCTATAGGTGCAAAAATTTTTGTGATAGCTCAAACCGTTCCCGAGATATTCGCTAAAAACCAAGCGCTCCTTGTCACATATTAAAAATGCGTTTTTCTCGAAAACTATTTGAAGTGCGACCGAAATTTTTTAACAGCATTTACCTTATGTCATAAGGTATCAACATTGTGAAAATCATCAAAATCGGAAACAAAAAATTTTCATCAAAATCGGAATACAATACGTGACCCTAGGGTCATGCTATAATTTCAGTTTTTTCTAATTTATTCGGCAACCGTTGAGAATATTAAAATGCAGTTTTTTTCGCGTTATTCTAGCCCACAAGACAATTCACCTGACGTTTAATTGAAGCTTCTACGTGCCCGGGAAGTCTGTGAAAAATTAAAAAAACTAACAAATTTTTTGGTCCATTTTTGAGCATTTTTTACTCATAAAATCTTTAAGCGCTCATAACTTTTGAACGATTCATCATAGGATATTGATGTTTTCAGGCGAAATATTCTAAATCAAAAGATCTTTAACCCAGTATAAAAAGTTTTAACATACCTCTTGCCGTTCGCGAGATATACCCCAAAAACAGTTTCAAATTTTCAACTCTGAAACAGTTAAACGCCTGTATCTCGGAAAATATTCAACATAGGGTCATGGTGTGTATGAATGAAATATGCGCATTTAAAATATGTATCTATAGGTGCAAAAATTTTTGTGATAGCTCAAACCGTTCCCGAGATATTCGCTAAAAACCAAGCGCTCCTTGTCACATATTAAAAATGCGTTTTTCTCGAAAACTATTTGAAGTGCGACCGAAATTTTTTAACAGCATTTACCTTATGTCATAAGGTATCAACATTGTGAAAATCATCAAAATCGGAAACAAAAAATTTTCATCCAAAATCGGAATACAATACGTGACCCTAGGGTCATGCTATAATTTCAGTTTTTTCTAATTTATTCGGCAACCGTTGAGAATATTAAAATGCAGTTTTTTTCGCGTTATTCTAGCCCACAAGACAATTCACCTGACGTTTAATTGAAGCTTCTACGTGCCCGGGAAGTCTGTGAAAAATTAAAAAAACTAACAAATTTTTTGGTCCATTTTTGAGCATTTTTTACTCATAAAATCTTTAAGCGCTCATAACTTTTGAACGATTCATCATAGGATATTGATGTTTTCAGGCGAAATATTCTAAATCAAAAGATCTTTAACCCAGTATAAAAAGTTTTAACATACCTCTTGCCGTTCGCGAGATATACCCCAAAAACAGTTTCAAATTTTCAACTCTGAAACAGTTAAACGCCTGTATCTCGGAAAATATTCAACATAGGGTCATGGTGTGTATGAATGAAATATGCGCATTTAAAATATGTATCTATAGGTGCAAAAATTTTTGTGATAGCTCAAACCGTTCCCGAGATATTCGCTAAAAACCAAGCGCTCCTTGTCACATATTAAAAATGCGTTTTTCTCGAAAACTATTTGAAGTGCGACCGAAATTTTTTAACAGCATTTACCTTATGTCATAAGGTATCAACATTGTGAAAATCATCAAAATCGGAAACAAAAAATTTTCATCAAAATCGGAATACAATACGTGACCCTAGGGTCATGCTATAATTTCAGTTTTTTCTAATTTATTCGGCAACCGTTGAGAATATTAAAATGCAGTTTTTTTCGCGTTATTCTAGCCCACAAGACAATTCACCTGACGTTTAATTGAAGCTTCTACGTGCCCGGGAAGTCTGTGAAAAATTAAAAAAACTAACAAATTTTTTGGTCCATTTTTGAGCATTTTTTACTCATAAAATCTTTAAGCGCTCATAACTTTTGAACGATTCATCATAGGATATTGATGTTTTCAGGCGAAATATTCTAAATCAAAAGATCTTTAACCCAGTATAAAAAGTTTTAACATACCTCTTGCCGTTCGCGAGATATACCCCAAAAACAGTTTCAAATTTTCAACTCTGAAACAGTTAAACGCCTGTATCTCGGAAAATATTCAACATAGGGTCATGGTGTGTATGAATGAAATATGCGCATTTAAAATATGTATCTATAGGTGCAAAAATTTTTGTGATAGCTCAAACCGTTCCCGAGATATTCGCTAAAAACCAAGCGCTCCTTGTCACATATTAAAAATGCGTTTTTCTCGAAAACTATTTGAAGTGCGACCGAAATTTTTTAACAGCATTTACCTTATGTCATAAGGTATCAACATTGTGAAAATCATCAAAATCGGAAACAAAAAATTTTCATCAAAATCGGAATACAATACGTGACCCTAGGGTCATGCTATAATTTCAGTTTTTTCTAATTTATTCGGCAACCGTTGAGAATATTAAAATGCAGTTTTTTTCGCGTTATTCTAGCCCACAAGACAATTCACCTGACGTTTAATTGAAGCTTCTACGTGCCCGGGAAGTCTGTGAAAAATTAAAAAAACTAACAAATTTTTTGGTCCATTTTTGAGCATTTTTTACTCATAAAATCTTTAAGCGCTCATAACTTTTGAACGATTCATCATAGGATATTGATGTTTTCAGGCGAAATATTCTAAATCAAAAGATCTTTAACCCAGTATAAAAAGTTTTAACATACCTCTTGCCGTTCGCGAGATATACCCCAAAAACAGTTTCAAATTTTCAACTCTGAAACAGTTAAACGCCTGTATCTCGGAAAATATTCAACATAGGGTCATGGTGTGTATGAATGAAATATGCGCATTTAAAATATGTATCTATAGGTGCAAAAATTTTTGTGATAGCTCAAACCGTTCCCGAGATATTCGCTAAAAACCAAGCGCTCCTTGTCACATATTAAAAATGCGTTTTTCTCGAAAACTATTTGAAGTGCGACCGAAATTTTTTAACAGCATTTACCTTATGTCATAAGGTATCAACATTGTGAAAATCATCAAAATCGGAAACAAAAAATTTTCATCAAAATCGGAATACAATACGTGACCCTAGGGTCATGCTATAATTTCAGTTTTTTCTAATTTATTCGGCAACCGTTGAGAATATTAAAATGCAGTTTTTTTCGCGTTATTCTAGCCCACAAGACAATTCACCTGACGTTTAATTGAAGCTTCTACGTGCCCGGGAAGTCTGTGAAAAATTAAAAAAACTAACAAATTTTTTGGTCCATTTTTGAGCATTTTTTACTCATAAAATCTTTAAGCGCTCATAACTTTTGAACGATTCATCATAGGATATTGATGTTTTCAGGCGAAATATTCTAAATCAAAAGATCTTTAACCCAGTATAAAAAGTTTTAACATACCTCTTGCCGTTCGCGAGATATACCCCAAAAACAGTTTCAAATTTTCAACTCTGAAACAGTTAAACGCCTGTATCTCGGAAAATATTCAACATAGGGTCATGGTGTGTATGAATGAAATATGCGCATTTAAAATATGTATCTATAGGTGCAAAAATTTTTGTGATAGCTCAAACCGTTCCCGAGATATTCGCTAAAAACCAAGCGCTCCTTGTCACATATTAAAAATGCGTTTTTCTCGAAAACTATTTGAAGTGCGACCGAAATTTTTTAACAGCATTTACCTTATGTCATAAGGTATCAACATTGTGAAAATCATCAAAATCGGAAACAAAAAATTTTCATCAAAATCGGAATACAATACGTGACCCTAGGGTCATGCTATAATTTCAGTTTTTTCTAATTTATTCGGCAACCGTTGAGAATATTAAAATGCAGTTTTTTTCGCGTTATTCTAGCCCACAAGACAATTCACCTGACGTTTAATTGAAGCTTCTACGTGCCCGGGAAGTCTGTGAAAAATTAAAAAAACTAACAAATTTTTTGGTCCATTTTTGAGCATTTTTTACTCATAAAATCTTTAAGCGCTCATAACTTTTGAACGATTCATCATAGGATATTGATGTTTTCAGGCGAAATATTCTAAATCAAAAGATCTTTAACCCAGTATAAAAAGTTTTAACATACCTCTTGCCGTTCGCGAGATATACCCCAAAAACAGTTTCAAATTTTCAACTCTGAAACAGTTAAACGCCTGTATCTCGGAAAATATTCAACATAGGGTCATGGTGTGTATGAATGAAATATGCGCATTTAAAATATGTATCTATAGGTGCAAAAATTTTTGTGATAGCTCAAACCGTTCCCGAGATATTCGCTAAAAACCAAGCGCTCCTTGTCACATATTAAAAATGCGTTTTTCTCGAAAACTATTTGAAGTGCGACCGAAATTTTTTAACAGCATTTACCTTATGTCATAAGGTATCAACATTGTGAAAATCATCAAAATCGGAAACAAAAAATTTTCATCCAAAATCGGAATACAATACGTGACCCTAGGGTCATGCTATAATTTCAGTTTTTTCTAATTTATTCGGCAACCGTTGAGAATATTAAAATGCAGTTTTTTTCGCGTTATTCTAGCCCACAAGACAATTCACCTGACGTTTAATTGAAGCTTCTACGTGCCCGGGAAGTCTGTGAAAAATTAAAAAAACTAACAAATTTTTTGGTCCATTTTTGAGCATTTTTTACTCATAAAATCTTTAAGCGCTCATAACTTTTGAACGATTCATCATAGGATATTGATGTTTTCAGGCGAAATATTCTAAATCAAAAGATCTTTAACCCAGTATAAAAAGTTTTAACATACCTCTTGCCGTTCGCGAGATATACCCCAAAAACAGTTTCAAATTTTCAACTCTGAAACAGTTAAACGCCTGTATCTCGGAAAATATTCAACATAGGGTCATGGTGTGTATGAATGAAATATGCGCATTTAAAATATGTATCTATAGGTGCAAAAATTTTTGTGATAGCTCAAACCGTTCCCGAGATATTCGCTAAAAACCAAGCGCTCCTTGTCACATATTAAAAATGCGTTTTTCTCGAAAACTATTTGAAGTGCGACCGAAATTTTTTAACAGCATTTACCTTATGTCATAAGGTATCAACATTGTGAAAATCATCAAAATCGGAAACAAAAAATTTTCATCCAAAATCGGAATACAATACGTGACCCTAGGGTCATGCTATAATTTCAGTTTTTTCTAATTTATTCGGCAACCGTTGAGAATATTAAAATGCAGTTTTTTTCGCGTTATTCTAGCCCACAAGACAATTCACCTGACGTTTAATTGAAGCTTCTACGTGCCCGGGAAGTCTGTGAAAAATTAAAAAAACTAACAAATTTTTTGGTCCATTTTTGAGCATTTTTTACTCATAAAATCTTTAAGCGCTCATAACTTTTGAACGATTCATCATAGGATATTGATGTTTTCAGGCGAAATATTCTAAATCAAAAGATCTTTAACCCAGTATAAAAAGTTTTAACATACCTCTTGCCGTTCGCGAGATATACCCCAAAAACAGTTTCAAATTTTCAACTCTGAAACAGTTAAACGCCTGTATCTCGGAAAATATTCAACATAGGGTCATGGTGTGTATGAATGAAATATGCGCATTTAAAATATGTATCTATAGGTGCAAAAATTTTTGTGATAGCTCAAACCGTTCCCGAGATATTCGCTAAAAACCAAGCGCTCCTTGTCACATATTAAAAATGCGTTTTTCTCGAAAACTATTTGAAGTGCGACCGAAATTTTTTAACAGCATTTACCTTATGTCATAAGGTATCAACATTGTGAAAATCATCAAAATCGGAAACAAAAAATTTTCATTCAAAATCGGAATACAATACGTGACCCTAGGGTCATGCTATAATTTCAGTTTTTTCTAATTTATTCGGCAACCGTTGAGAATATTAAAATGCAGTTTTTTTCGCGTTATTCTAGCCCACAAGACAATTCACCTGACGTTTAATTGAAGCTTCTACGTGCCCGGGAAGTCTGTGAAAAATTAAAAAAACTAACAAATTTTTTGGTCCATTTTTGAGCATTTTTTACTCATAAAATCTTTAAGCGCTCATAACTTTTGAACGATTCATCATAGGATATTGATGTTTTCAGGCGAAATATTCTAAATCAAAAGATCTTTAACCCAGTATAAAAAGTTTTAACATACCTCTTGCCGTTCGCGAGATATACCCCAAAAACAGTTTCAAATTTTCAACTCTGAAACAGTTAAACGCCTGTATCTCGGAAAATATTCAACATAGGGTCATGGTGTGTATGAATGAAATATGCGCATTTAAAATATGTATCTATAGGTGCAAAAATTTTTGTGATAGCTCAAACCGTTCCCGAGATATTCGCTAAAAACCAAGCGCTCCTTGTCACATATTAAAAATGCGTTTTTCTCGAAAACTATTTGAAGTGCGACCGAAATTTTTTAACAGCATTTACCTTATGTCATAAGGTATCAACATTGTGAAAATCATCAAAATCGGAAACAAAAAATTTTCATCCAAAATCGGAATACAATACGTGACCC
This sequence comes from Ctenocephalides felis, assembly GCF_003426905.1. Taxonomy (NCBI): domain Eukaryota; kingdom Metazoa; phylum Arthropoda; class Insecta; order Siphonaptera; family Pulicidae; genus Ctenocephalides; species Ctenocephalides felis. The sequence continues at coordinate 68,911,850 of NW_020537324.1, forward strand.
TAGGGTCATGCTATAATTTCAGTTTTTTCTAATTTATTCGGCAACCGTTGAGAATATTAAAATGCAGTTTTTTTCGCGTTATTCTAGCCCACAAGACAATTCACCTGACGTTTAATTGAAGCTTCTACGTGCCCGGGAAGTCTGTGAAAAATTAAAAAAACTAACAAATTTTTTGGTCCATTTTTGAGCATTTTTTACTCATAAAATCTTTAAGCGCTCATAACTTTTGAACGATTCATCATAGGATATTGATGTTTTCAGGCGAAATATTCTAAATCAAAAGATCTTTAACCCAGTATAAAAAGTTTTAACATACCTCTTGCCGTTCGCGAGATATACCCCAAAAACAGTTTCAAATTTTCAACTCTGAAACAGTTAAACGCCTGTATCTCGGAAAATATTCAACATAGGGTCATGGTGTGTATGAATGAAATATGCGCATTTAAAATATGTATCTATAGGTGCAAAAATTTTTGTGATAGCTCAAACCGTTCCCGAGATATTCGCTAAAAACCAAGCGCTCCTTGTCACATATTAAAAATGCGTTTTTCTCGAAAACTATTTGAAGTGCGACCGAAATTTTTTAACAGCATTTACCTTATGTCATAAGGTATCAACATTGTGAAAATCATCAAAATCGGAAACAAAAAATTTTCATCAAAATCGGAATACAATACGTGACCCTAGGGTCATGCTATAATTTCAGTTTTTTCTAATTTATTCGGCAACCGTTGAGAATATTAAAATGCAGTTTTTTTCGCGTTATTCTAGCCCACAAGACAATTCACCTGACGTTTAATTGAAGCTTCTACGTGCCCGGGAAGTCTGTGAAAAATTAAAAAAACTAACAAATTTTTTGGTCCATTTTTGAGCATTTTTTACTCATAAAATCTTTAAGCGCTCATAACTTTTGAACGATTCATCATAGGATATTGATGTTTTCAGGCGAAATATTCTAAATCAAAAGATCTTTAACCCAGTATAAAAAGTTTTAACATACCTCTTGCCGTTCGCGAGATATACCCCAAAAACAGTTTCAAATTTTCAACTCTGAAACAGTTAAACGCCTGTATCTCGGAAAATATTCAACATAGGGTCATGGTGTGTATGAATGAAATATGCGCATTTAAAATATGTATCTATAGGTGCAAAAATTTTTGTGATAGCTCAAACCGTTCCCGAGATATTCGCTAAAAACCAAGCGCTCCTTGTCACATATTAAAAATGCGTTTTTCTCGAAAACTATTTGAAGTGCGACCGAAATTTTTTAACAGCATTTACCTTATGTCATAAGGTATCAACATTGTGAAAATCATCAAAATCGGAAACAAAAAATTTTCATTCAAAATCGGAATACAATACGTGACCCTAGGGTCATGCTATAATTTCAGTTTTTTCTAATTTATTCGGCAACCGTTGAGAATATTAAAATGCAGTTTTTTTCGCGTTATTCTAGCCCACAAGACAATTCACCTGACGTTTAATTGAAGCTTCTACGTGCCCGGGAAGTCTGTGAAAAATTAAAAAAACTAACAAATTTTTTGGTCCATTTTTGAGCATTTTTTACTCATAAAATCTTTAAGCGCTCATAACTTTTGAACGATTCATCATAGGATATTGATGTTTTCAGGCGAAATATTCTAAATCAAAAGATCTTTAACCCAGTATAAAAAGTTTTAACATACCTCTTGCCGTTCGCGAGATATACCCCAAAAACAGTTTCAAATTTTCAACTCTGAAACAGTTAAACGCCTGTATCTCGGAAAATATTCAACATAGGGTCATGGTGTGTATGAATGAAATATGCGCATTTAAAATATGTATCTATAGGTGCAAAAATTTTTGTGATAGCTCAAACCGTTCCCGAGATATTCGCTAAAAACCAAGCGCTCCTTGTCACATATTAAAAATGCGTTTTTCTCGAAAACTATTTGAAGTGCGACCGAAATTTTTTAACAGCATTTACCTTATGTCATAAGGTATCAACATTGTGAAAATCATCAAAATCGGAAACAAAAAATTTTCATTCAAAATCGGAATACAATACGTGACCCTAGGGTCATGCTATAATTTCAGTTTTTTCTAATTTATTCGGCAACCGTTGAGAATATTAAAATGCAGTTTTTTTCGCGTTATTCTAGCCCACAAGACAATTCACCTGACGTTTAATTGAAGCTTCTACGTGCCCGGGAAGTCTGTGAAAAATTAAAAAAACTAACAAATTTTTTGGTCCATTTTTGAGCATTTTTTACTCATAAAATCTTTAAGCGCTCATAACTTTTGAACGATTCATCATAGGATATTGATGTTTTCAGGCGAAATATTCTAAATCAAAAGATCTTTAACCCAGTATAAAAAGTTTTAACATACCTCTTGCCGTTCGCGAGATATACCCCAAAAACAGTTTCAAATTTTCAACTCTGAAACAGTTAAACGCCTGTATCTCGGAAAATATTCAACATAGGGTCATGGTGTGTATGAATGAAATATGCGCATTTAAAATATGTATCTATAGGTGCAAAAATTTTTGTGATAGCTCAAACCGTTCCCGAGATATTCGCTAAAAACCAAGCGCTCCTTGTCACATATTAAAAATGCGTTTTTCTCGAAAACTATTTGAAGTGCGACCGAAATTTTTTAACAGCATTTACCTTATGTCATAAGGTATCAACATTGTGAAAATCATCAAAATCGGAAACAAAAAATTTTCATTCAAAATCGGAATACAATACGTGACCCTAGGGTCATGCTATAATTTCAGTTTTTTCTAATTTATTCGGCAACCGTTGAGAATATTAAAATGCAGTTTTTTTCGCGTTATTCTAGCCCACAAGACAATTCACCTGACGTTTAATTGAAGCTTCTACGTGCCCGGGAAGTCTGTGAAAAATTAAAAAAACTAACAAATTTTTTGGTCCATTTTTGAGCATTTTTTACTCATAAAATCTTTAAGCGCTCATAACTTTTGAACGATTCATCATAGGATATTGATGTTTTCAGGCGAAATATTCTAAATCAAAAGATCTTTAACCCAGTATAAAAAGTTTTAACATACCTCTTGCCGTTCGCGAGATATACCCCAAAAACAGTTTCAAATTTTCAACTCTGAAACAGTTAAACGCCTGTATCTCGGAAAATATTCAACATAGGGTCATGGTGTGTATGAATGAAATATGCGCATTTAAAATATGTATCTATAGGTGCAAAAATTTTTGTGATAGCTCAAACCGTTCCCGAGATATTCGCTAAAAACCAAGCGCTCCTTGTCACATATTAAAAATGCGTTTTTCTCGAAAACTATTTGAAGTGCGACCGAAATTTTTTAACAGCATTTACCTTATGTCATAAGGTATCAACATTGTGAAAATCATCAAAATCGGAAACAAAAAATTTTCATTCAAAATCGGAATACAATACGTGACCCTAGGGTCATGCTATAATTTCAGTTTTTTCTAATTTATTCGGCAACCGTTGAGAATATTAAAATGCAGTTTTTTTCGCGTTATTCTAGCCCACAAGACAATTCACCTGACGTTTAATTGAAGCTTCTACGTGCCCGGGAAGTCTGTGAAAAATTAAAAAAACTAACAAATTTTTTGGTCCATTTTTGAGCATTTTTTACTCATAAAATCTTTAAGCGCTCATAACTTTTGAACGATTCATCATAGGATATTGATGTTTTCAGGCGAAATATTCTAAATCAAAAGATCTTTAACCCAGTATAAAAAGTTTTAACATACCTCTTGCCGTTCGCGAGATATACCCCAAAAACAGTTTCAAATTTTCAACTCTGAAACAGTTAAACGCCTGTATCTCGGAAAATATTCAACATAGGGTCATGGTGTGTATGAATGAAATATGCGCATTTAAAATATGTATCTATAGGTGCAAAAATTTTTGTGATAGCTCAAACCGTTCCCGAGATATTCGCTAAAAACCAAGCGCTCCTTGTCACATATTAAAAATGCGTTTTTCTCGAAAACTATTTGAAGTGCGACCGAAATTTTTTAACAGCATTTACCTTATGTCATAAGGTATCAACATTGTGAAAATCATCAAAATCGGAAACAAAAAATTTTCATTCAAAATCGGAATACAATACGTGACCCTAGGGTCATGCTATAATTTCAGTTTTTTCTAATTTATTCGGCAACCGTTGAGAATATTAAAATGCAGTTTTTTTCGCGTTATTCTAGCCCACAAGACAATTCACCTGACGTTTAATTGAAGCTTCTACGTGCCCGGGAAGTCTGTGAAAAATTAAAAAAACTAACAAATTTTTTGGTCCATTTTTGAGCATTTTTTACTCATAAAATCTTTAAGCGCTCATAACTTTTGAACGATTCATCATAGGATATTGATGTTTTCAGGCGAAATATTCTAAATCAAAAGATCTTTAACCCAGTATAAAAAGTTTTAACATACCTCTTGCCGTTCGCGAGATATACCCCAAAAACAGTTTCAAATTTTCAACTCTGAAACAGTTAAACGCCTGTATCTCGGAAAATATTCAACATAGGGTCATGGTGTGTATGAATGAAATATGCGCATTTAAAATATGTATCTATAGGTGCAAAAATTTTTGTGATAGCTCAAACCGTTCCCGAGATATTCGCTAAAAACCAAGCGCTCCTTGTCACATATTAAAAATGCGTTTTTCTCGAAAACTATTTGAAGTGCGACCGAAATTTTTTAACAGCATTTACCTTATGTCATAAGGTATCAACATTGTGAAAATCATCAAAATCGGAAACAAAAAATTTTCATTCAAAATCGGAATACAATACGTGACCCTAGGGTCATGCTATAATTTCAGTTTTTTCTAATTTATTCGGCAACCGTTGAGAATATTAAAATGCAGTTTTTTTCGCGTTATTCTAGCCCACAAGACAATTCACCTGACGTTTAATTGAAGCTTCTACGTGCCCGGGAAGTCTGTGAAAAATTAAAAAAACTAACAAATTTTTTGGTCCATTTTTGAGCATTTTTTACTCATAAAATCTTTAAGCGCTCATAACTTTTGAACGATTCATCATAGGATATTGATGTTTTCAGGCGAAATATTCTAAATCAAAAGATCTTTAACCCAGTATAAAAAGTTTTAACATACCTCTTGCCGTTCGCGAGATATACCCCAAAAACAGTTTCAAATTTTCAACTCTGAAACAGTTAAACGCCTGTATCTCGGAAAATATTCAACATAGGGTCATGGTGTGTATGAATGAAATATGCGCATTTAAAATATGTATCTATAGGTGCAAAAATTTTTGTGATAGCTCAAACCGTTCCCGAGATATTCGCTAAAAACCAAGCGCTCCTTGTCACATATTAAAAATGCGTTTTTCTCGAAAACTATTTGAAGTGCGACCGAAATTTTTTAACAGCATTTACCTTATGTCATAAGGTATCAACATTGTGAAAATCATCAAAATCGGAAACAAAAAATTTTCATTCAAAATCGGAATACAATACGTGACCCTAGGGTCATGCTATAATTTCAGTTTTTTCTAATTTATTCGGCAACCGTTGAGAATATTAAAATGCAGTTTTTTTCGCGTTATTCTAGCCCACAAGACAATTCACCTGACGTTTAATTGAAGCTTCTACGTGCCCGGGAAGTCTGTGAAAAATTAAAAAAACTAACAAATTTTTTGGTCCATTTTTGAGCATTTTTTACTCATAAAATCTTTAAGCGCTCATAACTTTTGAACGATTCATCATAGGATATTGATGTTTTCAGGCGAAATATTCTAAATCAAAAGATCTTTAACCCAGTATAAAAAGTTTTAACATACCTCTTGCCGTTCGCGAGATATACCCCAAAAACAGTTTCAAATTTTCAACTCTGAAACAGTTAAACGCCTGTATCTCGGAAAATATTCAACATAGGGTCATGGTGTGTATGAATGAAATATGCGCATTTAAAATATGTATCTATAGGTGCAAAAATTTTTTGTGATAGCTCAAACCGTTCCCGAGATATTCGCTAAAAACCAAGCGCTCCTTGTCACATATTAAAAATGCGTTTTTCTCGAAAACTATTTGAAGTGCGACCGAAATTTTTTAATAGCATTTACCTTATGTCATAAGGTATCAACATTGTGAAAATCATCAAAATCGGAAACAAAAAATTTCATCCAAAATCGGAATACAATACGTGACCCTAGGGTCATGCTATAATTTCAGTTTTTTCTAATTTATTCGGCAACCGTTGAGAATATTAAAATGCAGTTTTTTTCGCGTTATTCTAGCCCACAAGACAATTCACCTGACGTTTAATTGAAGCTTCTACGTGCCGGGGAAGTCTGTGAAAAATTAAAAAAACTAACAAATTTTTTGGTCCATTTTTGAGCATTTTTTACTCATAAAATCTTAAGCGCTCATAACTTTTGAACGATTCATCATAGGATATTGATGTTTTCAGGCGAAATATTCTAAATCAAAAGATCTTTAACCCAGTATAAAAAGTTTTAACATACCTCTTGCCGTTCGCGAGATATACCCCAAAAACAGTTTCAAATTTTCAACTCTGAACAGTTAAACGCCTGTATCTCGGAAAATATTCAACATAGGGTCATGGTGTGTATGAATGAAATATGCGCATTTAAAATATGTATCTATAGGTGCAAAAATTTTTGTGATAGCTCAAACCGTTCCCGAGATATTCGCTAAAAACCAAGCGCTCCTTGTCACATATTAAAATGCGCGTTTTCTCGAAAACTATTTGAAGTGCGACCGAAATTTTTAACAGCATTTACCTTATGTCATAAGGTATCAACATTGTGAAAATCATCAAAATCGGAAACAAAAAATTTCATCAAAATCGGAATACAATACGTGACCCTAGGGTCATGCTATAATTTCAGTTTTTCTAATTTATTCGGCAACCGTTGAGAATATTAAAATGCAGTTTTTTTCGCGTTATTCTAGCCCACAAGACAATTCACCTGACGTTTAATTGAAGCTTCTACGTGCCCGGGAAGTCTGTGAAAAATTAAAAAAACTAACAAATTTTTGGTCCATTTTTGAGCATTTTTTACTCATAAAATCTTTAAGCGCTCATAACTTTTGAACGATTCATCATAGGATATTATGTTTCAGGCGAAATATCTAAATCAAAAGATCTTTAACCCAGTATAAAAAGTTTTAACATACCTCTTGCCGTTCGCGAGATATACCCCAAAAACAGTTTCAAATTTTCAACTCTGAAACAGTTAAACGCCTGTATCTCGGAAAATATTCAACATAGGGTCATGGTGTGTATGAATGAAATATGCGCATTTAAAATATGTATCATAGGTGCAAAAATTTTTGTGATAGCTCAAACCGTTCCCAGATATTCGCTAAAAACCAAGCGCTCCTTGTCAATATTAAAAATGCGTTTTTCTCGAAAACTATTTGAAGTGCGACCGAAATTTTTTAACAGCATTTACCTTATGTCATAAGGTATCAACATTGTGAAAATCATCAAAATCGGAAACAAAAAATTTCATCCAAAATCGGAATACAATACGTGCCCTAGGGTCATGCTATAATTTCAGTTTTTTC
>NW_020537324.1:68920397-68951194 GCF_003426905.1 Ctenocephalides felis
AATTTTTCGATTTTTCAAGTATCAGGAACCCACGCGCACTCTAGGTATAATAGTGGCTGTAAGAACGTTCCTCTTATACTTCGCTCGCTCGCTCGCTTGCTTGTGTGTTTTTTCTGAGTATCAGGAGCAATGATTATTTTGCTTGTAACAACATGTTTCTCTCTGTGTTCTTTTCAATGCGTTGAGTGCAGAGAAATAAAACTAGTGGGGCGCATGGCATCGTGCCTTAAAGCAAATTGCTGGAACTTCCCGTACCAAAAAATTATTATTTTTTTAAAAAACGATTGACATTTTTGAATAAGTTTTACTTAAAGTTAGATTTTTGAAAACTTTGACACAAATTTACTTTTTTTTATAAAAAAATTTTTATTGAAAAAAAAATGTTTTCTTTATTTTGACATATTTTGGAAATTCTGAACTTTTTTTCAAAGCAATCGTACTGTTTTAACTGCATAAAGACGAAATATCGAAGCGCGTAAGCGCCGCGTCGCCGTATAACAAATCGGTTGATCGGTGTTCCCGAAATCGTCGACGAAAATTTGTATCCGCACACACACATACGCGCACATACACACACAAATACATCCATTTTTTTTAGGTATGCCAAAATGTTCAGAAGGTTTCGAAACGTAAAGATATATAAAAATTTTCATTTTCGATTTTTTTGCGATTACTATAACTTGCCCTACGGGAAGTTAATAATATGTGGAAGTGAATTAGTTTGTAATAAATAAAATATTTGTTTACAAAAAATATATATTATAAAGTCATTCTCATATGTTCCTTGCGGATGTCCAGTTTACTTTCATCTTACAAATATATGTTATAGAAAACTATTATCAGAGTAGCAATATATTAAGTATATCAGATCCTGAAGTGAAATAAGTTAGCAATAAGTTTAGAACCAAATTTCACGTTAATTAAATCAAAGAAAAGTTCAGAATTTTATTTGATATGTGTAACTGAATTAATCCAAAATCGTAACTGAATAACTTCATACCATTTGTCAGAAATCAAGTTATATGCTAAAATAATGAGACACAAAATTCAGTTTTGTGTCTTTATGTTTTTATAATTTGCACGTATTCTAGTACAGAATGCCATTTAGAAATTGTAAATTTAGAAGGTAAAAGGCCTTTTAAAAATTATAAGTTTTATTGAGACTTTTTCTTTTATTCCAGATAGAGTTATTTTTCAAAAGACTTCACGTCAATCCTCCAATGTTTTCCGCTTCAGGGCTTTTCAATCTAACAATTGGAATATTAGGATCGGTAAAACATACATACTACTAATTTTTATATAATCAATTTTTAAATAATTTCTGTTCTAAATACTATATTTTCAGATATTAAGCGCTATTATAACATACGTTCTGGTAGCTCTACAATTTCGAGTTATATGGAAAGATATAGCAAGTAGTAATTCGACTAACTATTTTATCAATGATTGAAGAGCTTAAGATTTATTTAATTTAGAATAAAATATTTATATTCATATAATATAAGCGAAATAAGTTGTATAACTTGATGTAATCATTTAGTAATAAACATATTACCAGAAAATGTAATAGCAAATATATATCAAAAAGCAAAAAAGGAGAATATCTCATATATATTCCGACATTTGTGTTCAATATTCAAATTTACGTTAAAATTGACCAATTATTTATATTTTATCTAGTTGCTAACGTTCATTAAATAATGAAAATTAAATACCTCTAAAAACATGAGGAAGACCAAGGGTGTTTTATTGTTTTAGCCCACGAAATAAATCGAATTCCAAATATTAAATATAAAGTTTTTTTTTACAAAAAATCTAATTAGTACAAAAAATAAAGGAAAATAGCAATTAAAATAAAAATGATTCATTTACGAAATTCGAATGAAATAAATGTTAATATATTTATTAATTGAATAAGAACAATTATATATACTACAAGTTTGATTAACTAATATCAATTAGAAAACGATTTGAAATGATTTTAGTGAATAGTATAATTCTTAGTTTAGAAATGAACAGTTATTTATTTTATCTTAATCTCTAATTCTTATTATTGAATTTTAAATAAATGAGAATTTAATTTTTTTCAGCATATTTGTCACTTCATAAATTATAATGAATAAATATTCTACTAATTACAGCTGAATCCAAAAAAAAAAGAAAAAAAAAACTAAAAATGAAAAAATTAAAAAAAATAAAAAATAAAATAAAAAAAATTCAAACCAAACATATAATAAAACACGAAAAAATAGTACTTTTGATCAGGCTTATTTTCTGGTTTTGTTTTGTTAGTTTCTGGTTAGTGATTTTTACTAGAAAAAATAGTGAATATTTTTTTTCAATTTAAATATTAATTTGGGTTGGTTTGTTATACTTTTCTAAAATAATATTTGAAGTTTCTTTCGACACTAATCCAAATTCAAATTACATGCATACTTCAAATTTAGTCACCGGTTATGTATAATACACATCGTCCTTATTTCGTAATAATGGACCACTTAACAAATTACTTTACATGTATATCAAATTAATTAGAGTTAATTAACTGTATTATTATTATAAAAACTAGATATAAAAATTCTAACTATGTATATTATAATGATGTACACATATTTCATAATTGATGAAATTAAACGCACTGCGATTAGAAAGAATTGATAATTTCCTTAAAATAGCTCTTTCATATGTTCAGTGAAGAACATGGAAAATATTTTCATAATTAGAGCCAATAAAAATAATTTTTAAACATGATTATCACTTTGAAGATTGAAAATTCTGTTAGAACATATTCTCTGTTATTAGGTAAAAGATAATCTAATTTTTTTCAGAGTCAAATAAAATTAGCTGTGTACATGAGCATTCTGATGCATGATTTTTCTATGAATAATTATTAATCATAATTTAATTGAGTTGATTTTGCAGTGGAACATTTTATCTAGAAATATCGAAATCCCAATTTCAATTGATTAAGTCAATTCTTACATATATTGGAAAGTTTTTGCAACCTACCTTAGAGTAAAATGCCACTTTCAACTAGTTACATTTTTTTGCGCTTTAATAATTCGATTTTTTTCAATAGCAAGTTACATTAAATAGTTTTTTCAGTTAATATAAATTGATATAAATATATTTCATATTTAGTTTTAAAAACAAATATTTGTGAGGCGTTTGCAAATAACAAGTATCTCTAATTTAATAATAAACAGCTAAACAACAAATAGAAATAAAATTTAAAAATTAGGAAATTTATTTCTATGTAAAACAAATATATGTACATAACTATTTTATTTATATATAGATAAATAAATTTGCTAGAACAAATTTTCAAAAAATTTCTAAGTACAAGAATATGAAGCATTTTACTCATCATAAGTAGACTATCAGAAATTTTAATCTCTTTAAACAATATTCTAAACTTTAGAAACTGACAAACAGATTTTTTAGGAAGGTAGTTCCAGCGGTTTAGAAGATCCAATGAAAAAGTAACAAAAAGCGCCAATTAGCGGTCAAAAATTATCATTAGACATATGCATTTCATAAGATTCTTGAAATATCAAAATTACATAAACACAAGCTAAAAAATAAGTTATGGCAAGGCTATGTTATGTAACAGTTTTCATGCAAAATCGTACTAAATACACGATTTCGGACACACGGACCAACCGATTTTGATAATTTAAAAACATTCCATTCCAAAGGCAAGTCTAGTCGTTTTGAAGGTACATGGTAAAAAGTGCTAAAAACGGCAAATCAGTTTTTGAGAGAACGGAGCGTCCGATTTGAATGATTCAAAAAACATTTTATTTCTATTAGCAAAATGACGAATATATTTTTTGGGAAGGTAGATCTTGCGGTTTAGGAGATCCAATAAAAATGTGACAAAAATCGCCATTTGGCGTTCAAAAATTATCATTAGACATAGACATATCAAATTATCAGATATTTTATGGAGATTTTTAATAATACGTATAAATTTTATATACATTTACATGGGTTCCCTAACCTCGTTTGTTTGTTAGACGGCGCTGCGGCGCTCACGCGCTTCTATATTTTGTCTCTTTGCAGTTAAACCAGTACGATTGCTTTAAAAAAAATTCTGAATTTTCAAAATATTTCAAACTAAAGAAAATGGTTTATTACACCGCATAATAAAAATTCAGAAATATCTATTACTATTCGATCTATTCTCGTTTATATTTCTATAACATATGTGCATATAATAATAAATTTCTCACGATATTAAAATGAAATTATGCGACTTTGACTATCAATGTTCCAGATACATATACTTCTAGTTCATCGTATCAGTTACATACATCGAATCCATTTAGTAATTAAAATTCACAAACGTTTATGGTAGCTTCAACAACCCTTTATTGTGGCTATTAATTCATTTTAGAAATTAGAAATTGTCACACATCAATTGTCACACGATAATTACAAACACGTGCCATTAAATGAAAAATATTAATAGTAAATAAAAGTGACAACAAAGTTATTTAATAATAAAAGACAACAAAAATAGATATTAATTTCTATCGTTGCTCATAAAAATGCTAATTACATTAATCACGTTTTCGTTGAAATTTTGTAGTTAATGTATTAATTTATTATTTTTTCTAAAATGTTTTGTGATGATTTTTGCTGCACAATGAGAGCCGTTATCTGGCTAGGAAAAGCTTTTGGATTTTCATGTATCAAAATCAAATGTCCTGTAAATTTTCAAGTGTGCTTTGCATCGATTTTTGCATCATTTTTCATAGCGATGGTGTTGACTTTTGCATTCCTGTGCAATCTTTTGGTAAGCAATTTTAAATATATTATTAATATTATCTGATCATGGTAAAGACTACTTTCATCCTTCGTTGATAGCTCATTTTTTACTTTTCAAACTTTTTCGTCATGTGACTCGTTTTTTGATGTATATTTAATAAGTTGTTCATCAAATACATTTTTTTCATCTTAGATTTATCAGTTCTTTTATTTTATCGTCGATGAAGTTGTGCAAAAAGTTTTTTGAACTTCCCAAAGGATAAGTTTGTTTTCATAAAAAAATACGATTCGCTAATTTTATGTTTTCTCGACGTTTTAAGACATTCTGAATCTAATGAGACTAAATTTGAAAAACGTATGTGTATAATAAAGCATGTTGTAATAATTTGTTAAAAAAAAATTCGACGATTTTTATGATTTTTTTTTTACCGTAGATCTATAGATCATACTAAAATATTACGGCACTATGACAAATAGTTTAATTTTAAAATTCATAAAAAGTTTGAGAAAGTGAGTAGTTTTTTTGATGATTGTTAAAATTAAAGCTAGACGATTACTACATACTAAACCATTAAAGTCCTCGGAAACTGGTTTAATCTAAATTTTCAATAAAACCCTTTACTATTCATTTCTATTCTATCTATATTTTCTATTGATATTTAAGTAGCAATCTGGGTGAAATTTCACCTGGGGATGAAGTTTATAGTCAAAACGATTCCCTTCAAATATTATAGGCCTATAAGAAATGGCTTGAAAGATAAATTTGCGCTATTCGAACTTGTAAAACTGAGCGTAAAAGTTAGGAGTTATTCTTAATCAGAAGTACACCATAATATTGTGACAAGAAAAAATATCAGTACCTAGGTTTTTAAGTTTTAATTAATTATTGTGACTAAATTTTTCATATGCCTATAATATTTTGGGTAGTTGGTATTTAATAATATAGAGAAATTTTTTTTTTAGAAAAAATTTGCTGGCTTGAAAATCACTTCAAAGCTATAGTTTCTTTAGAAATGTTTTTTGAAACGACTCACAGAATCATTTTTAATTTCATACATTTTAACCCTCTCTAATATATAAATATTTTATTATGATTATCTGAACTAAGAAGTTTTTTCAAAAAAATTTAATATTTCTGCAGGGTAAGTTATAGCAATCGCAAAAAAACGAAAATAAAAGTTTGTGCATATTTTTATTTCAAAGGATTCTAAACATTTTTGCATAACTTAGAAAAAATTGATGGGGTGTGTGTAATATATACGTATGTTAAGGATACAATTTTTCGAGGTTTTTGGTAGCGTTGCTTAACCGATTTGAATTATTCAAAAAACATTCAATCCCTAATCCCTACTGATAGAGAGGCATGTTGATTAGTTTTTGGAAAAGGCAGGTCCACCCCTTTGGGACATACAGAGCAAATATTGCAATTCTATTTGTGAGAGAACGAAGCGTCTGAATCGAATGATTCAAAAAACATATCTCTTGTATTAATAAAATAAAGAACTGGTCAAATTTTTGGAATAACGAAATCCATTAGGTGGTAAAAAATATTCATAAGACATATGGACATCAAATCTTCAGAAATATTATAGAGAATTCAATAATTTGTACATACTGATTACATTTTCTGGGTTCCGTAGCAAGATTTACAGTTTTTAAAGTTCACTTATATAGTTCGAATTGCTTTAGACGCGACTATTTATCTGAAAAAAAAAAATGAGGTTCAGAAAATTAATGTTTCTAGTAGCCATCAAGAAAAACTCAAATACATATTCAATTTATTTGTTTATTGTCGTTTAAAGTAAACTTACATATATGTACAAAGTGTCTAAGATTATCAACTTATAATAAACAATTTTTGAACCTATCTGTGTGGATACTAATTTGTTGAAGAAATTATAAGATTTTTATTAGAAATTGTGACAAAATATAAAATTATAAATGATAATGATTAGGCTATGTAATAAATTATTATAATTATTTCTTATAAAAAATAAATAGCGTTTCTTTTCTATTTAGGATATTGCAAGCGGAGCCGAAGCTAGTCGTGTCCTCATGGTGTTCTACATAATCGATACATTAAATTTAATATCAGGTGCAGTATTTGTAATTATCGGATTATTTAAAACTACAAAAATTCTGCTGTTCTATAAAACTATTAAAGAAACTGCCAATGAGAAGATTGAATATGGACTGGTACGTAAACTATTGAAATATAACAATAAACATTTTACCTTAACATTTAACAAAATGTTCAAGTTACAATTGTAAAAATTCCATTTATCATTTTTATAATGAATACCGAAAAACTATACCTGTATCGACAGATGTTAACCTGCAGGTAATTTTAATTTTGAATAAAATTTTGAGTAGGTGCAAACAACAATAACCTCAATTTATATTATAAATTAATAACTACTAACAATAAGTATGACTAACAAATACTTATTACTCATATGATTTGTCATAAAATGACATAAAGTCGATTATAATTGTTCCAGTTGCTTTAAAGAGTAAGGATGCTTAAGTCGTACCCCCTAAGGAATTAATAGATGGTTGCATTAGTGCAATTAAATTAAGTTGAAATCTTTGGCGTTTCTTGAAACTTCATTTAGTTGGCTTATCATTAACAATTATTCAAACTTTGATTTTTTCATGAAACCCAATATTTTTAGTTTTTCAAAAACGTGTTTTCGGTACCAAAATTTTAATAAATAGATAATTTTCTATTTCTCTTGAGAAATCAGGCATTACACTAATTTATTCTGAAATAAAATTCATGAATTATATTTTTATACGAAAGTATACGAGTTTGTTGTATAAATTCATCGCTGTTTTTTCATTACAGGATTCAATATTTCGTGCCGAGGACTTGAAAACTATCAAGAAAAGATCATATTGGCATATATTAGTTGTTTTTGCAATCATGTTTATTCAAGCAGGATATATTATCCAGGTTAGTTCGTTTTGGTAAAATATTTTTAATTTCTGAATGTTTTCAATTTGATTAATCAACGATATATGAAGAGATATGAGAACAACGAATTGTGTTATTTATAAAACAAAGAATGTTATTGAAAAAGATTATAAGGCGTGGAATTTTATTATGGAAATGAAAACAATAGGCGATAGAAATTTGTTGTTAGTTAACTCGTATTGTTGCTTTATACTTATCTTTATAAACAAAGCTTTAATAACAATTCACAGTTCGATGACATTTTTTACATTTTTGAGTTGTGCGATATTTCAATTTATAATATTTGCGAACAAAAATAAGATACCGAATGTTTGAGTTTTCGTTCTTCAAATTTTTGAAAAAAAACTGCATCAATTTAAGATTTTGTTCATGTTAAATTTATAATTTTCAGACGACTTGAGACTTGCTAAATTTAAAGACGACTTGCTAAGTTTAAAGACGGCTTGCTTAGTTCACAGACGACTAGCTTAGTTCACAGACGACTGGCTTAGTTCACAGACGACTGGCTTAGTTCACAGACGACTCGCTAAGTTACAGACGACTCGCTAAGTTTACAGACGACTCGGACGATTACAGACGACTCGGGACGATTACAGACGACTCGGGACGATTACGACGACTCGGGACGTATACAGACGACTCGGGACGATTACAGACGACTCGGGACGATTACAGACGACTCGGGACGATTACAGACGACTCGGATTACAGACGACTCGACGGACGACTGACGACGACGACTGGCGATTACAGACGACTCGGGACGATTACAGACGACTCGGGACGATTACAGACGACTCGGGACGATTACAGACGACTCGGGACGATTACGACGACTTTTTACAGACGACTTTATAACATTATTACAATACCTAATATTTTCTTATTAATAGATCATTTTAGGATTAATTAGTACATTTTTGGACAACCTAAAACATCATTGGGCTACCTACAGTAGTCTCAGACTATACAAAATATTTTTAGACTATGACTAGAATATTTTAAAACTATCTACAATACCTTCAGACAATGTAGAGCATTTTAAGCCTATGTGGATTATCTAGAACGTTTACAGGCAAATCTCGATCATTCATTTTTGTATCTCTCTATCATAATTATTTATCTTAGGGTTGATGAACTGACTCAACGTTGTAGAAATCGCATTAGAAGCTTCACTACAAATAACCAAACATTTTTGGTCTCTATTTAAATGATCTTTTTAAATTTCAAAGTGATAATTTTATATGAACTGTTCCAAGTCGCAAATATTAAATAGTACCCTTATTAGTTGAAATTATTATTGTGAAAATATCATTTTGAATCAACTAATTAATAACTATATTTCACAATATTTTCAGTATTTATGGTACCTTCGACCTCCACCATCAATAATGAAATGGTGTGTATATTTTACACGTGGAATGATTTCAATGTTGAGCGATATCGTCGTCATAGTATTTTGTTTGCAATTTTCGCAAAATAGCCTTTTACTAACATCTATGATGGAAAGGATTTATGAAGAACTGCAAGCTGGCATGGAAGCTAAATTAATCATTTTTAAAAAAGATGCGATGGAGGAAAAAAGTTTGAAATCTGAGGAAAAGTTGGTAGCTAAGAGTAAATGCCAACCAGTAACTGATATTGAACGAAAACATAAATACTTGGAACACACAAATAGCAATGCTTTTATAGTCGATAACTTGGAAAGTAGAACATCCAAAAAATTACCAAAACCTGGGAATCGAATCGGTTTATCACATAAAACTATAGGACGTAAGACTGGCTTAAGAGAAACGCCCAATGAAATATTAGGAACATTAGAAAATGTAGTCAAAAAAGACTCGAAGAAAGAATTACTTCCATATCGATAATAGACTCTGATATAGGATCTGTAAATGAAGATTTTTAGAAGCTCCAGTAATAAATAATCGAATTGAATCTGCAAAATATACTAATTATAATCAATTTATTGAAGCAGATGAAACATCACATAAACCACATTCAAACTTCAAAACCAACTTAACAAGTACAATTAAAATTATTAAATGCAAGAATAACAAGTCCTTTACCACGTTCGACTTCTGTTATCAACGTAACCCCTTTAAACTGAATCCACACTTATTTTTCCAAGACCCAAAAATGTTGATGAAAATTATTTGCAAAATGAGAAAATTTTATGGAGGCCTACTGAAGTCTTTGAAAATTTTAAATGAAGCCTTAAATCCCTTGCTTCTGTTACAAATGACGGTTTTGATAATATGTTTGGTGCTAAATGCTTATCTGGTGGTTCAATTTTTGATATCGAGTGAGGAAAATGCTATGTTTTTTTTGTCTTTAACAAGACTTGTTGTACATGCCTTGTCTGTGCTGTATTTGCTGATGTATTCGGAACATTTATATCGTACGGTAGGTACAAGTATAATTGTAATATCTGTTTTTTTAATATGTGCATTTGAATATAATGACGATATAGTATTTTCAAAATTTTTGTTTGTCCGTGTTTCAAAATTTGCGAAACGTCTTGACCGATTTTGACAAATTTTTTTGGCGAATATGTAACGTAATTGGGCTTTACTTACTCTACTTTTATTCTAGAAAAAATAAAAGAATGATATCTTACCTTATCTTATGTTATCTTATCTCCTCTTTCTGTACGCAAGAATTCATCCGCCTGAAATAAAAAAAAAATTAATAATTAGTTTAGTTTTTGCATGTTATTTGATCATATTTTTTTAATAATCCTGTATACATTTTTATATTTTACAAATCTTAGCATATTTTAATACAATCTATATACTTATATTTTTACTAATTTTTACTTTTAATTAACTTCCCGTTGGGTAAGTTATAGTAATCGTCCAAAAATTGAAAACAAAAGTGGTAACACATTTTTACGTTTCGTTACTTTAGAAAAAATGAGTGAATGTATGTGTGTATGGATACAGTTTTTCATCCACGTTTTCGGGCCCGATTTGATTAGTTCAGAAAACATTTAATTCCTATTGATAAGGAGACGTGCTGATTTTTGGCAAGGGCAGGTCTAGCTGTTTTGGAGTTACGAAGCAGAGAGTGCAGAAAATAGAAATCGAGTTTTTGAGAGATCTTATAAATTACCCCATTTTAATCAAATTATTTAGTTATTTTTTACTAATTTTAAAGTTTCCGTAGAGTAAGTTATTGTAATCATCCAAAAATTAAAATTTTTGCAATTCTCGACGTTTCAGAGATTTCTGAACATTTTGGTATACCTCAGAAAAAATGTATGTGTGTGTATGGACACAATTTTCCGTCCACGATTTCGGGCGCACAAATCAACCAATTTGAATGAAAATTCAAAAAAAAAAACATTATATTCGTGGTGATAAGGCAAAGTGATAATTAGTTTTTGGCGACGGCAAGTCCAGCCATTTCGGAGATGCAAAGCTAAATATGCAAGAAATGATAGTGTGTTTTGAAGACCGATTTTGACGATTTTTTTTGCGAATATCTAATGTAATTGCGTAACTTACACTACTTTATTGATCCCATTTAAAAATTTTACTGCATATAATATTAATATTATAAAATATTTTACTGCATAAATATTTTTGAGCATTTTTTACTCATAAATCTTAAGCGCTCATAACTTTTGAACGATTCATCATAGGATATTGATGTTTTCAGGCGAAATATTCTAAATCAAAAGATCTTTAACCCAGTATGAAAAGTTTTAAGATACCTCTTGCCGTTCGCGAGATATACCCCAAAAACAGTTTCAAATTTTCAACTTTGAAACAGTTAAACGCATGTATCTCGGAAAATATTCAACATAGGGTCATGGTGTGTATGAATGAAATATGCGCATTTAAATATGTATCTGTAGGTGCAAAATTTTTGTGATAGCTCTAACCGTTCCCGAGATATTCGCTAAAAACCAATCGCTCCTTGTCACATATTAAAAATGCGTTTTTCTCGAAAACTATTTGAAGTGCGACCGAAATTTTTTAATAGCATTTACCTTATGTCATAAGGTATCAACATTGTGAAAATCATCAAAATCGGAAACAAAAAAATTTCATCCAAAATCGGAATACAATACGTGATGCTAGCATCATGCTATAATTTCAGTTTTTTCTAATTTATTCGGCAACCGTTGAGAATATTAAAATGCAGTTTTTTTCGCGTTATTCTAGCCCACAAGACAATTCACCTGACGTTTAATTGAAGCTTCTACGTGCCCGGGAAGTCTGTGAAAAATTAAAAAAACTAACAAATTTTTTGGTCCATTTTTGAGCATTTTTTACTCATAAAATCTTTAAGCGCTCATAACTTTTGAACGATTCATCATAGGATATTGATGTTTTCAGGCGAAATATTCTAAATCAAAAGATCTTTAACCCAGTATGAAAAGTTTTAAGATACCTCTTGCCGTTCGCGAGATATACCCCAAAAACAGTTTCAAATTTTCAACTTTGAAACAGTTAAACGCATGTATCTCGGAAAATATTCAACATAGGGTCATGGTGTGTATGAATGAAATATGCGCATTTAAAATATGTATCTGTAGGTGCAAAAATTTTTGTGATAGCTCTAACCGTTCCCGAGATATTCGCTAAAAACCAATCGCTCCTTGTCACATATTAAAAATGCGTTTTTCTCGAAAACTATTTGAAGTGCGACCGAAATTTTTTAATAGCATTTACCTTATGTCATAAGGTATCAACATTGTGAAAATCATCAAAATCGGAAACAAAAAATTTCATCCAAAATCGGAATACAATACGTGATGCTAGCATCATGCTATAATTTCAGTTTTTTCTAATTTATTCGGCAACCGTTGAGAATATTAAAATGCAGTTTTTTTCGCGTTATTCTAGCCCACAAGACAATTCACCTGACGTTTAATTGAAGCTTCTACGTGCCCGGGAAGTCTGTGAAAAATTAAAAAAACTAACAAATTTTTTGGTCCATTTTTGAGCATTTTTTACTCATAAAATCTTTAAGCGCTCATAACTTTTGAACGATTCATCATAGGATATTGATGTTTTCAGGCGAAATATTCTAAATCAAAAGATCTTTAACCCAGTATGAAAAGTTTTAAGATACCTCTTGCCGTTCGCGAGATATACCCCAAAAACAGTTTCAAATTTTCAACTTTGAAACAGTTAAACGCATGTATCTCGGAAAATATTCAACATAGGGTCATGGTGTGTATGAATGAAATATGCGCATTTAAAATATGTATCTGTAGGTGCAAAAATTTTTGTGATAGCTCTAACCGTTCCCGAGATATTCGCTAAAAACCAATCGCTCCTTGTCACATATTAAAAATGCGTTTTTCTCGAAAACTATTTGAAGTGCGACCGAAATTTTTTAATAGCATTTACCTTATGTCATAAGGTATCAACATTGTGAAAATCATCAAAATCGGAAACAAAAAATTTCATCCAAAATCGGAATACAATACGTGATGCTAGCATCATGCTATAATTTCAGTTTTTTCTAATTTATTCGGCAACCGTTGAGAATATTAAAATGCAGTTTTTTTCGCGTTATTCTAGCCCACAAGACAATTCACCTGACGTTTAATTGAAGCTTCTACGTGCCCGGGAAGTCTGTGAAAAATTAAAAAAACTAACAAATTTTTTGGTCCATTTTTGAGCATTTTTTACTCATAAAATCTTTAAGCGCTCATAACTTTTGAACGATTCATCATAGGATATTGATGTTTTCAGGCGAAATATTCTAAATCAAAAGATCTTTAACCCAGTATGAAAAGTTTTAAGATACCTCTTGCCGTTCGCGAGATATACCCCAAAAACAGTTTCAAATTTTCAACTTTGAAACAGTTAAACGCATGTATCTCGGAAAATATTCAACATAGGGTCATGGTGTGTATGAATGAAATATGCGCATTTAAAATATGTATCTGTAGGTGCAAAAATTTTTGTGATAGCTCTAACCGTTCCCGAGATATTCGCTAAAAACCAATCGCTCCTTGTCACATATTAAAAATGCGTTTTTCTCGAAAACTATTTGAAGTGCGACCGAAATTTTTTAATAGCATTTACCTTATGTCATAAGGTATCAACATTGTGAAAATCATCAAAATCGGAAACAAAAAATTTTCATCCAAAATCGGAATACAATACGTGATGCTAGCATCATGCTATAATTTCAGTTTTTTCTAATTTATTCGGCAACCGTTGAGAATATTAAAATGCAGTTTTTTTCGCGTTATTCTAGCCCACAAGACAATTCACCTGACGTTTAATTGAAGCTTCTACGTGCCCGGGAAGTCTGTGAAAAATTAAAAAAACTAACAAATTTTTTGGTCCATTTTTGAGCATTTTTTACTCATAAAATCTTTAAGCGCTCATAACTTTTGAACGATTCATCATAGGATATTGATGTTTTCAGGCGAAATATTCTAAATCAAAAGATCTTTAACCCAGTATGAAAAGTTTTAAGATACCTCTTGCCGTTCGCGAGATATACCCCAAAAACAGTTTCAAATTTTCAACTTTGAAACAGTTAAACGCATGTATCTCGGAAAATATTCAACATAGGGTCATGGTGTGTATGAATGAAATATGCGCATTTAAAATATGTATCTGTAGGTGCAAAAATTTTTGTGATAGCTCTAACCGTTCCCGAGATATTCGCTAAAAACCAATCGCTCCTTGTCACATATTAAAAATGCGTTTTTCTCGAAAACTATTTGAAGTGCGACCGAAATTTTTTAATAGCATTTACCTTATGTCATAAGGTATCAACATTGTGAAAATCATCAAAATCGGAAACAAAAAATTTTCATCCAAAATCGGAATACAATACGTGATGCTAGCATCATGCTATAATTTCAGTTTTTTCTAATTTATTCGGCAACCGTTGAGAATATTAAAATGCAGTTTTTTTCGCGTTATTCTAGCCCACAAGACAATTCACCTGACGTTTAATTGAAGCTTCTACGTGCCCGGGAAGTCTGTGAAAAATTAAAAAAACTAACAAATTTTTTGGTCCATTTTTGAGCATTTTTTACTCATAAAATCTTTAAGCGCTCATAACTTTTGAACGATTCATCATAGGATATTGATGTTTTCAGGCGAAATATTCTAAATCAAAAGATCTTTAACCCAGTATGAAAAGTTTTAAGATACCTCTTGCCGTTCGCGAGATATACCCCAAAAACAGTTTCAAATTTTCAACTTTGAAACAGTTAAACGCATGTATCTCGGAAAATATTCAACATAGGGTCATGGTGTGTATGAATGAAATATGCGCATTTAAAATATGTATCTGTAGGTGCAAAAATTTTTGTGATAGCTCTAACCGTTCCCGAGATATTCGCTAAAAACCAATCGCTCCTTGTCACATATTAAAAATGCGTTTTTCTCGAAAACTATTTGAAGTGCGACCGAAATTTTTTAATAGCATTTACCTTATGTCATAAGGTATCAACATTGTGAAAATCATCAAAATCGGAAACAAAAAATTTTCATCCAAAATCGGAATACAATACGTGATGCTAGCATCATGCTATAATTTCAGTTTTTTCTAATTTATTCGGCAACCGTTGAGAATATTAAAATGCAGTTTTTTTCGCGTTATTCTAGCCCACAAGACAATTCACCTGACGTTTAATTGAAGCTTCTACGTGCCCGGGAAGTCTGTGAAAAATTAAAAAAACTAACAAATTTTTTGGTCCATTTTTGAGCATTTTTTACTCATAAAATCTTTAAGCGCTCATAACTTTTGAACGATTCATCATAGGATATTGATGTTTTCAGGCGAAATATTCTAAATCAAAAGATCTTTAACCCAGTATAAAAGTTTTAAGATACCTCTTGCCGTTCGCGAGATATACCCCAAAAACAGTTTCAAATTTTCAACTTTGAAACAGTTAAACGCATGTATCTCGGAAAATATTCAACATAGGGTCATGGTGTGTATGAATGAAATATGCGCATTTAAAATATGTATCTGTAGGTGCAAAAATTTTTGTGATAGCTCTAACCGTTCCCGAGATATTCGCTAAAAACCAATCGCTCCTTGTCACATATTAAAAATGCGTTTTTCTCGAAAACTATTTGAAGTGCGACCGAAATTTTTTAATAGCATTTACCTTATGTCATAAGGTATCAACATTGTGAAAATCATCAAAATCGGAAACAAAAAATTTTCATCCAAAATCAGAATACAATACGTGACTAGGGTCATGCTATAATTTCAGTTTTTTCTAATTTATTCGGCAACCGTTGAGAATATTAAAATGCAGTTTTTTTCGCGTTATTCTAGCCCACAAGACAATTCACCTGACGTTTAATTGAAGCTTCTACGTGCCCGGGAAGTCTGTGAAAAATTAAAAAAACTAACAAATTTTTTGGTCCATTTTTGAGCATTTTTTACTCATAAAATCTTTAAGCGCTCATAACTTTTGAACGATTCATCATAGGATATTGATGTTTTCAGGCGAAATATTCTAAATCAAAAGATCTTTAACCCAGTATAAAAGTTTTAAGATACCTCTTGCCGTTCGCGAGATATACCCCAAAAACAGTTTCAAATTTTCAACTTTGAAACAGTTAAACGCATGTATCTCGGAAAATATTCAACATAGGGTCATGGTGTGTATGAATGAAATATGCGCATTTAAAATATGTATCTGTAGGTGCAAAAATTTTTGTGATAGCTCTAACCGTTCCCGAGATATTCGCTAAAAACCAATCGCTCCTTGTCACATATTAAAAATGCGTTTTTCTCGAAAACTATTTGAAGTGCGACCGAAATTTTTTAATAGCATTTACCTTATGTCATAAGGTATCAACATTGTGAAAATCATCAAAATCGGAAACAAAAAATTTTCATCCAAAATCGGAATACAATACGTGATGCTAGGGTCATGCTATAATTTCAGTTTTTTCTAATTTATTCGGCAACCGTTGAGAATATTAAAATGCAGTTTTTTTCGCGTTATTCTAGCCCACAAGACAATTCACCTGACGTTTAATTGAAGCTTCTACGTGCCCGGGAAGTCTGTGAAAAATTAAAAAAACTAACAAATTTTTTGGTCCATTTTTGAGCATTTTTTACTCATAAAATCTTTAAGCGCTCATAACTTTTGAACGATTCATCATAGGATATTGATGTTTTCAGGCGAAATATTCTAAATCAAAAGATCTTTAACCCAGTATAAAAGTTTTAAGATACCTCTTGCCGTTCGCGAGATATACCCCAAAAACAGTTTCAAATTTTCAACTTTGAAACAGTTAAACGCATGTATCTCGGAAAATATTCAACATAGGGTCATGGTGTGTATGAATGAAATATGCGCATTTAAAATATGTATCTGTAGGTGCAAAAATTTTTGTGATAGCTCTAACCGTTCCCGAGATATTCGCTAAAAACCAATCGCTCCTTGTCACATATTAAAAATGCGTTTTTCTCGAAAACTATTTGAAGTGCGACCGAAATTTTTTAATAGCATTTACCTTATGTCATAAGGTATCAACATTGTGAAAATCATCAAAATCGGAAACAAAAAATTTTCATCCAAAATCGGAATACAATACGTGACCCTAGGGTCATGCTATAATTTCAGTTTTTTCTAATTTATTCGGCAACCGTTGAGAATATTAAAATGCAGTTTTTTTCGCGTTATTCTAGCCCACAAGACAATTCACCTGACGTTTAATTGAAGCTTCTACGTGCCCGGGAAGTCTGTGAAAAATTAAAAAAACTAACAAATTTTTTGGTCCATTTTTGAGCATTTTTTACTCATAAAATCTTTAAGCGCTCATAACTTTTGAACGATTCATCATAGGATATTGATGTTTTCAGGCGAAATATTCTAAATCAAAAGATCTTTAACCCAGTATAAAAGTTTTAAGATACCTCTTGCCGTTCGCGAGATATACCCCAAAAACAGTTTCAAATTTTCAACTTTGAAACAGTTAAACGCCTGTATCTCGGAAAATATTCAACATAGGGTCATGGTGTGTATGAATGAAATATGCGCATTTAAAATATGTATCTGTAGGTGCAAAAATTTTTGTGATAGCTCTAACCGTTCCCGAGATATTCGCTAAAAACCAATCGCTCCTTGTCACATATTAAAAATGCGTTTTTCTCGAAAACTATTTGAAGTGCGACCGAAATTTTTTAATAGCATTTACCTTATGTCATAAGGTATCAACATTGTGAAAATCATCAAAATCGGAAACAAAAAATTTTCATCCAAAATCGGAATACAATACGTGACCCTAGGGTCATGCTATAATTTCAGTTTTTTCTAATTTATTCGGCAACCGTTGAGAATATTAAAATGCAGTTTTTTTCGCGTTATTCTAGCCCACAAGACAATTCACCTGACGTTTAATTGAAGCTTCTACGTGCCCGGGAAGTCTGTGAAAAATTAAAAAAACTAACAAATTTTTTGGTCCATTTTTGAGCATTTTTTACTCATAAAATCTTTAAGCGCTCATAACTTTTGAACGATTCATCATAGGATATTGATGTTTTCAGGCGAAATATTCTAAATCAAAAGATCTTTAACCCAGTATAAAAAGTTTTAAGATACCTCTTGCCGTTCGCGAGATATACCCCAAAAACAGTTTCAAATTTTCAACTCTTGAAACAGTTAAACGCCTGTATCTCGGAAAATATTCAACATAGGGTCATGGTGTGTATGAATGAAATATGCGCATTTAAAATATGTATCTATAGGTGCAAAAATTTTTGTGATAGCTCAAACCGTTCCCGAGATATTCGCTAAAAACCAAGCGCTCCTTGTCACATATTAAAAATGCGTTTTTCTCGAAAACTATTTGAAGTGCGACCGAAATTTTTTAATAGCATTTACCTTATGTCATAAGGTATCAACATTGTGAAAATCATCAAAATCGGAAACAAAAAATTTTCATCCAAAATCGGAATACAATACGTGACCCTAGGGTCATGCTATAATTTCAGTTTTTTCTAATTTATTCGGCAACCGTTGAGAATATTAAAATGCAGTTTTTTTCGCGTTATTCTAGCCCACAAGACAATTCACCTGACGTTTAATTGAAGCTTCTACGTGCCCGGGAAGTCTGTGAAAAATTAAAAAAACTAACAAATTTTTTGGTCCATTTTTGAGCATTTTTTACTCATAAAATCTTTAAGCGCTCATAACTTTTGAACGATTCATCATAGGATATTGATGTTTTCAGGCGAAATATTCTAAATCAAAAGATCTTTAACCCAGTATAAAAAGTTTTAACATACCTCTTGCCGTTCGCGAGATATACCCCAAAAACAGTTTCAAATTTTCAACTCTGAAACAGTTAAACGCCTGTATCTCGGAAAATATTCAACATAGGTGCAAAAATTTTTGTGATAGCTCAAACCGTTCCCGAGATATTCGCTAAAAACCAAGCGCTCCTTGTCACATATTAAAAATGCGTTTTTCTCGAAAACTATTTGAAGTGCGACCGAAATTTTTTAACAGCATTTACCTTATGTCATAAGGTATCAACATTGTGAAAATCATCAAAATCGGAAACAAAAAATTTTCATCCAAAATCGGAATACAATACGTGACCCTAGGGTCATGCTATAATTTCAGTTTTTTCTAATTTATTCGGCAACCGTTGAGAATATTAAAATGCAGTTTTTTTCGCGTTATTCTAGCCCACAAGACAATTCACCTGACGTTTAATTGAAGCTTCTACGTGCCCGGGAAGTCTGTGAAAAATTAAAAAAACTAACAAATTTTTTGGTCCATTTTTGAGCATTTTTTACTCATAAAATCTTTAAGCGCTCATAACTTTTGAACGATTCATCATAGGATATTGATGTTTTCAGGCGAAATATTCTAAATCAAAAGATCTTTAACCCAGTATAAAAGTTTTAACATACCTCTTGCCGTTCGCGAGATATACCCCAAAAACAGTTTCAAATTTTCAACTCTGAAACAGTTAAACGCCTGTATCTCGGAAAATATTCAACATAGGGTCATGGTGTGTATGAATGAAATATGCGCATTTAAAATATGTATCTATAGGTGCAAAAATTTTTGTGATAGCTCAAACCGTTCCCGAGATATTCGCTAAAAACCAAGCGCTCCTTGTCACATATTAAAAATGCGTTTTTCTCGAAAACTATTTGAAGTGCGACCGAAATTTTTTAACAGCATTTACCTTATGTCATAAGGTATCAACATTGTGAAAATCATCAAAATCGGAAACAAAAAATTTTCATCCAAAATCGGAATACAATACGTGACCCTAGGGTCATGCTATAATTTCAGTTTTTTCTAATTTATTCGGCAACCGTTGAGAATATTAAAATGCAGTTTTTTTCGCGTTATTCTAGCCCACAAGACAATTCACCTGACGTTTAATTGAAGCTTCTACGTGCCCGGGAAGTCTGTGAAAAATTAAAAAAACTAACAAATTTTTTGGTCCATTTTTGAGCATTTTTTACTCATAAAATCTTTAAGCGCTCATAACTTTTGAACGATTCATCATAGGATATTGATGTTTTCAGGCGAAATATTCTAAATCAAAAGATCTTTAACCCAGTATAAAAAGTTTTAACATACCTCTTGCCGTTCGCGAGATATACCCCAAAAACAGTTTCAAATTTTCAACTCTGAAACAGTTAAACGCCTGTATCTCGGAAAATATTCAACATAGGGTCATGGTGTGTATGAATGAAATATGCGCATTTAAAATATGTATCTATAGGTGCAAAAATTTTTGTGATAGCTCAAACCGTTCCCGAGATATTCGCTAAAAACCAAGCGCTCCTTGTCACATATTAAAAATGCGTTTTTCTCGAAAACTATTTGAAGTGCGACCGAAATTTTTTAACAGCATTTACCTTATGTCATAAGGTATCAACATTGTGAAAATCATCAAAATCGGAAACAAAAAATTTTCATCCAAAATCGGAATACAATACGTGACCCTAGGGTCATGCTATAATTTCAGTTTTTTCTAATTTATTCGGCAACCGTTGAGAATATTAAAATGCAGTTTTTTTCGCGTTATTCTAGCCCACAAGACAATTCACCTGACGTTTAATTGAAGCTTCTACGTGCCCGGGAAGTCTGTGAAAAATTAAAAAAACTAACAAATTTTTTGGTCCATTTTTGAGCATTTTTTACTCATAAAATCTTTAAGCGCTCATAACTTTTGAACGATTCATCATAGGATATTGATGTTTTCAGGCGAAATATTCTAAATCAAAAGATCTTTAACCCAGTATAAAAAGTTTTAACATACCTCTTGCCGTTCGCGAGATATACCCCAAAAACAGTTTCAAATTTTCAACTCTGAAACAGTTAAACGCCTGTATCTCGGAAAATATTCAACATAGGGTCATGGTGTGTATGAATGAAATATGCGCATTTAAAATATGTATCTATAGGTGCAAAAATTTTTGTGATAGCTCAAACCGTTCCCGAGATATTCGCTAAAAACCAAGCGCTCCTTGTCACATATTAAAAATGCGTTTTTCTCGAAAACTATTTGAAGTGCGACCGAAATTTTTTAACAGCATTTACCTTATGTCATAAGGTATCAACATTGTGAAAATCATCAAAATCGGAAACAAAAAATTTTCATTCAAAATCGGAATACAATACGTGACCCTAGGGTCATGCTATAATTTCAGTTTTTTCTAATTTATTCGGCAACCGTTGAGAATATTAAAATGCAGTTTTTTTCGCGTTATTCTAGCCCACAAGACAATTCACCTGACGTTTAATTGAAGCTTCTACGTGCCCGGGAAGTCTGTGAAAAATTAAAAAAACTAACAAATTTTTTGGTCCATTTTTGAGCATTTTTTACTCATAAAATCTTTAAGCGCTCATAACTTTTGAACGATTCATCATAGGATATTGATGTTTTCAGGCGAAATATTCTAAATCAAAAGATCTTTAACCCAGTATAAAAAGTTTTAACATACCTCTTGCCGTTCGCGAGATATACCCCAAAAACAGTTTCAAATTTTCAACTCTGAAACAGTTAAACGCCTGTATCTCGGAAAATATTCAACATAGGGTCATGGTGTGTATGAATGAAATATGCGCATTTAAAATATGTATCTATAGGTGCAAAAATTTTTGTGATAGCTCAAACCGTTCCCGAGATATTCGCTAAAAACCAAGCGCTCCTTGTCACATATTAAAAATGCGTTTTTCTCGAAAACTATTTGAAGTGCGACCGAAATTTTTTAACAGCATTTACCTTATGTCATAAGGTATCAACATTGTGAAAATCATCAAAATCGGAAACAAAAAATTTTCATCAAAATCGGAATACAATACGTGACCCTAGGGTCATGCTATAATTTCAGTTTTTTCTAATTTATTCGGCAACCGTTGAGAATATTAAAATGCAGTTTTTTTCGCGTTATTCTAGCCCACAAGACAATTCACCTGACGTTTAATTGAAGCTTCTACGTGCCCGGGAAGTCTGTGAAAAATTAAAAAAACTAACAAATTTTTTGGTCCATTTTTGAGCATTTTTTACTCATAAAATCTTTAAGCGCTCATAACTTTTGAACGATTCATCATAGGATATTGATGTTTTCAGGCGAAATATTCTAAATCAAAAGATCTTTAACCCAGTATAAAAAGTTTTAACATACCTCTTGCCGTTCGCGAGATATACCCCAAAAACAGTTTCAAATTTTCAACTCTGAAACAGTTAAACGCCTGTATCTCGGAAAATATTCAACATAGGGTCATGGTGTGTATGAATGAAATATGCGCATTTAAAATATGTATCTATAGGTGCAAAAATTTTTGTGATAGCTCAAACCGTTCCCGAGATATTCGCTAAAAACCAAGCGCTCCTTGTCACATATTAAAAATGCGTTTTTCTCGAAAACTATTTGAAGTGCGACCGAAATTTTTTAACAGCATTTACCTTATGTCATAAGGTATCAACATTGTGAAAATCATCAAAATCGGAAACAAAAAATTTTCATTCAAAATCGGAATACAATACGTGACCCTAGGGTCATGCTATAATTTCAGTTTTTTCTAATTTATTCGGCAACCGTTGAGAATATTAAAATGCAGTTTTTTTCGCGTTATTCTAGCCCACAAGACAATTCACCTGACGTTTAATTGAAGCTTCTACGTGCCCGGGAAGTCTGTGAAAAATTAAAAAAACTAACAAATTTTTTGGTCCATTTTTGAGCATTTTTTACTCATAAAATCTTTAAGCGCTCATAACTTTTGAACGATTCATCATAGGATATTGATGTTTTCAGGCGAAATATTCTAAATCAAAAGATCTTTAACCCAGTATAAAAAGTTTTAACATACCTCTTGCCGTTCGCGAGATATACCCCAAAAACAGTTTCAAATTTTCAACTCTGAAACAGTTAAACGCCTGTATCTCGGAAAATATTCAACATAGGGTCATGGTGTGTATGAATGAAATATGCGCATTTAAAATATGTATCTATAGGTGCAAAAATTTTTGTGATAGCTCAAACCGTTCCCGAGATATTCGCTAAAAACCAAGCGCTCCTTGTCACATATTAAAAATGCGTTTTTCTCGAAAACTATTTGAAGTGCGACCGAAATTTTTTAACAGCATTTACCTTATGTCATAAGGTATCAACATTGTGAAAATCATCAAAATCGGAAACAAAAAATTTTCATTCAAAATCGGAATACAATACGTGACCCTAGGGTCATGCTATAATTTCAGTTTTTTCTAATTTATTCGGCAACCGTTGAGAATATTAAAATGCAGTTTTTTTCGCGTTATTCTAGCCCACAAGACAATTCACCTGACGTTTAATTGAAGCTTCTACGTGCCCGGGAAGTCTGTGAAAAATTAAAAAAACTAACAAATTTTTTGGTCCATTTTTGAGCATTTTTTACTCATAAAATCTTTAAGCGCTCATAACTTTTGAACGATTCATCATAGGATATTGATGTTTTCAGGCGAAATATTCTAAATCAAAAGATCTTTAACCCAGTATAAAAAGTTTTAACATACCTCTTGCCGTTCGCGAGATATACCCCAAAAACAGTTTCAAATTTTCAACTCTGAAACAGTTAAACGCCTGTATCTCGGAAAATATTCAACATAGGGTCATGGTGTGTATGAATGAAATATGCGCATTTAAAATATGTATCTATAGGTGCAAAAATTTTTGTGATAGCTCAAACCGTTCCCGAGATATTCGCTAAAAACCAAGCGCTCCTTGTCACATATTAAAAATGCGTTTTTCTCGAAAACTATTTGAAGTGCGACCGAAATTTTTTAACAGCATTTACCTTATGTCATAAGGTATCAACATTGTGAAAATCATCAAAATCGGAAACAAAAAATTTTCATTCAAAATCGGAATACAATACGTGACCCTAGGGTCATGCTATAATTTCAGTTTTTTCTAATTTATTCGGCAACCGTTGAGAATATTAAAATGCAGTTTTTTTCGCGTTATTCTAGCCCACAAGACAATTCACCTGACGTTTAATTGAAGCTTCTACGTGCCCGGGAAGTCTGTGAAAAATTAAAAAAACTAACAAATTTTTTGGTCCATTTTTGAGCATTTTTTACTCATAAAATCTTTAAGCGCTCATAACTTTTGAACGATTCATCATAGGATATTGATGTTTTCAGGCGAAATATTCTAAATCAAAAGATCTTTAACCCAGTATAAAAAGTTTTAACATACCTCTTGCCGTTCGCGAGATATACCCCAAAAACAGTTTCAAATTTTCAACTCTGAAACAGTTAAACGCCTGTATCTCGGAAAATATTCAACATAGGGTCATGGTGTGTATGAATGAAATATGCGCATTTAAAATATGTATCTATAGGTGCAAAAATTTTTGTGATAGCTCAAACCGTTCCCGAGATATTCGCTAAAAACCAAGCGCTCCTTGTCACATATTAAAAATGCGTTTTTCTCGAAAACTATTTGAAGTGCGACCGAAATTTTTTAACAGCATTTACCTTATGTCATAAGGTATCAACATTGTGAAAATCATCAAAATCGGAAACAAAAAATTTTCATTCAAAATCGGAATACAATACGTGACCCTAGGGTCATGCTATAATTTCAGTTTTTTCTAATTTATTCGGCAACCGTTGAGAATATTAAAATGCAGTTTTTTTCGCGTTATTCTAGCCCACAAGACAATTCACCTGACGTTTAATTGAAGCTTCTACGTGCCCGGGAAGTCTGTGAAAAATTAAAAAAACTAACAAATTTTTTGGTCCATTTTTGAGCATTTTTTACTCATAAAATCTTTAAGCGCTCATAACTTTTGAACGATTCATCATAGGATATTGATGTTTTCAGGCGAAATATTCTAAATCAAAAGATCTTTAACCCAGTATAAAAAGTTTTAACATACCTCTTGCCGTTCGCGAGATATACCCCAAAAACAGTTTCAAATTTTCAACTCTGAAACAGTTAAACGCCTGTATCTCGGAAAATATTCAACATAGGGTCATGGTGTGTATGAATGAAATATGCGCATTTAAAATATGTATCTATAGGTGCAAAAATTTTTGTGATAGCTCAAACCGTTCCCGAGATATTCGCTAAAAACCAAGCGCTCCTTGTCACATATTAAAAATGCGTTTTTCTCGAAAACTATTTGAAGTGCGACCGAAATTTTTTAACAGCATTTACCTTATGTCATAAGGTATCAACATTGTGAAAATCATCAAAATCGGAAACAAAAAATTTTCATTCAAAATCGGAATACAATACGTGACCCTAGGGTCATGCTATAATTTCAGTTTTTTCTAATTTATTCGGCAACCGTTGAGAATATTAAAATGCAGTTTTTTTCGCGTTATTCTAGCCCACAAGACAATTCACCTGACGTTTAATTGAAGCTTCTACGTGCCCGGGAAGTCTGTGAAAAATTAAAAAAACTAACAAATTTTTTGGTCCATTTTTGAGCATTTTTTACTCATAAAATCTTTAAGCGCTCATAACTTTTGAACGATTCATCATAGGATATTGATGTTTTCAGGCGAAATATTCTAAATCAAAAGATCTTTAACCCAGTATAAAAAGTTTTAACATACCTCTTGCCGTTCGCGAGATATACCCCAAAAACAGTTTCAAATTTTCAACTCTGAAACAGTTAAACGCCTGTATCTCGGAAAATATTCAACATAGGGTCATGGTGTGTATGAATGAAATATGCGCATTTAAAATATGTATCTATAGGTGCAAAAATTTTTGTGATAGCTCAAACCGTTCCCGAGATATTCGCTAAAAACCAAGCGCTCCTTGTCACATATTAAAAATGCGTTTTTCTCGAAAACTATTTGAAGTGCGACCGAAATTTTTTAACAGCATTTACCTTATGTCATAAGGTATCAACATTGTGAAAATCATCAAAATCGGAAACAAAAAATTTTCATTCAAAATCGGAATACAATACGTGACCCTAGGGTCATGCTATAATTTCAGTTTTTTCTAATTTATTCGGCAACCGTTGAGAATATTAAAATGCAGTTTTTTTCGCGTTATTCTAGCCCACAAGACAATTCACCTGACGTTTAATTGAAGCTTCTACGTGCCCGGGAAGTCTGTGAAAAATTAAAAAAACTAACAAATTTTTTGGTCCATTTTTGAGCATTTTTTACTCATAAAATCTTTAAGCGCTCATAACTTTTGAACGATTCATCATAGGATATTGATGTTTTCAGGCGAAATATTCTAAATCAAAAGATCTTTAACCCAGTATAAAAAGTTTTAACATACCTCTTGCCGTTCGCGAGATATACCCCAAAAACAGTTTCAAATTTTCAACTCTGAAA
This sequence comes from Ctenocephalides felis, assembly GCF_003426905.1. NCBI lineage: Eukaryota > Metazoa > Arthropoda > Insecta > Siphonaptera > Pulicidae > Ctenocephalides > Ctenocephalides felis. The sequence continues at coordinate 68,946,930 of NW_020537324.1, forward strand.
CAGTTAAACGCCTGTATCTCGGAAAATATTCAACATAGGGTCATGGTGTGTATGAATGAAATATGCGCATTTAAAATATGTATCTATAGGTGCAAAAATTTTTGTGATAGCTCAAACCGTTCCCGAGATATTCGCTAAAAACCAAGCGCTCCTTGTCACATATTAAAAATGCGTTTTTCTCGAAAACTATTTGAAGTGCGACCGAAATTTTTTAACAGCATTTACCTTATGTCATAAGGTATCAACATTGTGAAAATCATCAAAATCGGAAACAAAAAATTTTCATTCAAAATCGGAATACAATACGTGACCCTAGGGTCATGCTATAATTTCAGTTTTTTCTAATTTATTCGGCAACCGTTGAGAATATTAAAATGCAGTTTTTTTCGCGTTATTCTAGCCCACAAGACAATTCACCTGACGTTTAATTGAAGCTTCTACGTGCCCGGGAAGTCTGTGAAAAATTAAAAAAACTAACAAATTTTTTGGTCCATTTTTGAGCATTTTTTACTCATAAAATCTTTAAGCGCTCATAACTTTTGAACGATTCATCATAGGATATTGATGTTTTCAGGCGAAATATTCTAAATCAAAAGATCTTTAACCCAGTATAAAAAGTTTTAACATACCTCTTGCCGTTCGCGAGATATACCCCAAAAACAGTTTCAAATTTTCAACTCTGAAACAGTTAAACGCCTGTATCTCGGAAAATATTCAACATAGGGTCATGGTGTGTATGAATGAAATATGCGCATTTAAAATATGTATCTATAGGTGCAAAAATTTTTGTGATAGCTCAAACCGTTCCCGAGATATTCGCTAAAAACCAAGCGCTCCTTGTCACATATTAAAAATGCGTTTTTCTCGAAAACTATTTGAAGTGCGACCGAAATTTTTTAACAGCATTTACCTTATGTCATAAGGTATCAACATTGTGAAAATCATCAAAATCGGAAACAAAAAATTTTCATTCAAAATCGGAATACAATACGTGACCCTAGGGTCATGCTATAATTTCAGTTTTTTCTAATTTATTCGGCAACCGTTGAGAATATTAAAATGCAGTTTTTTTCGCGTTATTCTAGCCCACAAGACAATTCACCTGACGTTTAATTGAAGCTTCTACGTGCCCGGGAAGTCTGTGAAAAATTAAAAAAACTAACAAATTTTTTGGTCCATTTTTGAGCATTTTTTACTCATAAAATCTTTAAGCGCTCATAACTTTTGAACGATTCATCATAGGATATTGATGTTTTCAGGCGAAATATTCTAAATCAAAAGATCTTTAACCCAGTATAAAAAGTTTTAACATACCTCTTGCCGTTCGCGAGATATACCCCAAAAACAGTTTCAAATTTTCAACTCTGAAACAGTTAAACGCCTGTATCTCGGAAAATATTCAACATAGGGTCATGGTGTGTATGAATGAAATATGCGCATTTAAAATATGTATCTATAGGTGCAAAAATTTTTGTGATAGCTCAAACCGTTCCCGAGATATTCGCTAAAAACCAAGCGCTCCTTGTCACATATTAAAAATGCGTTTTTCTCGAAAACTATTTGAAGTGCGACCGAAATTTTTTAACAGCATTTACCTTATGTCATAAGGTATCAACATTGTGAAAATCATCAAAATCGGAAACAAAAAATTTTCATTCAAAATCGGAATACAATACGTGACCCTAGGGTCATGCTATAATTTCAGTTTTTTCTAATTTATTCGGCAACCGTTGAGAATATTAAAATGCAGTTTTTTTCGCGTTATTCTAGCCCACAAGACAATTCACCTGACGTTTAATTGAAGCTTCTACGTGCCCGGGAAGTCTGTGAAAAATTAAAAAAACTAACAAATTTTTTGGTCCATTTTTGAGCATTTTTTACTCATAAAATCTTTAAGCGCTCATAACTTTTGAACGATTCATCATAGGATATTGATGTTTTCAGGCGAAATATTCTAAATCAAAAGATCTTTAACCCAGTATAAAAAGTTTTAACATACCTCTTGCCGTTCGCGAGATATACCCCAAAAACAGTTTCAAATTTTCAACTCTGAAACAGTTAAACGCCTGTATCTCGGAAAATATTCAACATAGGGTCATGGTGTGTATGAATGAAATATGCGCATTTAAAATATGTATCTATAGGTGCAAAAATTTTTGTGATAGCTCAAACCGTTCCCGAGATATTCGCTAAAAACCAAGCGCTCCTTGTCACATATTAAAAATGCGTTTTTCTCGAAAACTATTTGAAGTGCGACCGAAATTTTTTAACAGCATTTACCTTATGTCATAAGGTATCAACATTGTGAAAATCATCAAAATCGGAAACAAAAAATTTTCATTCAAAATCGGAATACAATACGTGACCCTAGGGTCATGCTATAATTTCAGTTTTTTCTAATTTATTCGGCAACCGTTGAGAATATTAAAATGCAGTTTTTTTCGCGTTATTCTAGCCCACAAGACAATTCACCTGACGTTTAATTGAAGCTTCTACGTGCCCGGGAAGTCTGTGAAAAATTAAAAAAACTAACAAATTTTTTGGTCCATTTTTGAGCATTTTTTACTCATAAAATCTTTAAGCGCTCATAACTTTTGAACGATTCATCATAGGATATTGATGTTTTCAGGCGAAATATTCTAAATCAAAAGATCTTTAACCCAGTATAAAAAGTTTTAACATACCTCTTGCCGTTCGCGAGATATACCCCAAAAACAGTTTCAAATTTTCAACTCTGAAACAGTTAAACGCCTGTATCTCGGAAAATATTCAACATAGGGTCATGGTGTGTATGAATGAAATATGCGCATTTAAAATATGTATCTATAGGTGCAAAAATTTTTGTGATAGCTCAAACCGTTCCCGAGATATTCGCTAAAAACCAAGCGCTCCTTGTCACATATTAAAAATGCGTTTTTCTCGAAAACTATTTGAAGTGCGACCGAAATTTTTTAACAGCATTTACCTTATGTCATAAGGTATCAACATTGTGAAAATCATCAAAATCGGAAACAAAAAATTTTCATTCAAAATCGGAATACAATACGTGACCCTAGGGTCATGCTATAATTTCAGTTTTTTCTAATTTATTCGGCAACCGTTGAGAATATTAAAATGCAGTTTTTTTCGCGTTATTCTAGCCCACAAGACAATTTCACGTTTAATTGAAGCTTCTACGTGCCCGGGAAGTTCAAATTTTCAACTCTGAAACAGTTTAAAAAAACTAACAAATTTTTTGGTCCATTTTTGAGCATTTTTTACTCATAAAATCTTTAAGCGCTCATAACTTTTGAACGATTCATCATAGGATATTGATGTTTTCAGGCGAAATATTCTAAATCAAAAGATCTTTAACCCAGTATAAAAAGTTTTAACATACCTCTTGCCGTTCGCGAGATATACCCCAAAAAACAGTTTCAAATTTTCAACTTTGAAACAGTTAAACGCCTGTATCTCGGAAAATATTACATAGAATAGAAATTATGTATTATTACATAGAATAGAATATAATATGACATAGAATCATGACTTATACATACTTACGTATATAAAATAAAAAAACTCTACTATAACATTTTTCAGTACAAATATTTATAAACACTTTTAAGCGTTTCAAAATGATAAATACTCAATAACATACATTATTATTATATGCATTTTTGGACTTGGCGAATTTTTTCTGAGTATCAGGAGCAATGATTATTTTGCTTGTAACAACATGTTTCTCTCTTGTGTTCTTTTCAATGTGTTGAGTGCAGAGAAATAAAACTAGTGGGGCGCATGGCATCGTGCCTTAAGGCAAATTGCTGGAACTTCCCTACAAATTATTATTTTTTTCAAAACGATTGACATGTTTGAATAAGTTTTACTTAAAGTAAAATACTTAAAGTTAGATTTTTGAGAAACTGTAAATTTGACACAAATTTACTTTTTTTTATAAAAAGTTTTTATTGAAAAAAAAAATGTTTTCTTTATTTTGACATGATTTGGAAATTATGAACTTTTTTTTCAAAGCAATCGTACTGTTTTAACTGCATAAAGACGAAATATCGAAGCGCGTAAGCGCCGCGTCGCCGTATAACCGATAAGCATTGGTACTGAACCTATAGGAATGTAAACAAAAATTTAACTTATTATTAAAATCTCTATAAAATATCTGATATTTGATGTGCATATGTCAATGATCATTTTTGACCGCCAAATGGCTTTTTTTTTACTAGATCTCCTAAACCGCTAGACCTGCTTCATGAAATTTTGATCAGTTC
>NW_020537324.1:68951294-68982699 GCF_003426905.1 Ctenocephalides felis
TAAAAGTTCGATTTCAAATTTACACATTGAATTTTAACCAACCAAAACCTGAATCGAAACCTTTTTGGTTTTTAAAGAAAAGAAAATTCTAAAAAAATAATGAACTTTTAAAGTCTTGACTCATGATTGGTATTTCTTTGCATCAAGTTGCATAAAAACAATATAGAAATGACTAGTTCAAACGATGATCAGATTAATAAACCATTATATGTACATCAAATAAGATAAACATAACTGTTCACGACCTACTGTAAAAATATAAATTTTTCATTTTCTTCAACCCTTGATATTTATTTAAGCAAAATGTATTTTATACCGCCCACTCTATAAGACAAAAACATGTTTTTCTCGAGCTTTTATAAAAAAGGAACAAATGGAACTTTGGAATAATATTTTTGTACATAATATATTTATCAACTTTGATCTATAACTGCTTTAATCTCGAGTACCTTAAAAATCAAGGAAACTTGATATGATACGAGATAACTATTGAGAAAATATGACGCAAATTATATATCATTAACATTTTAATAATAAATGTTTTAAATGGCAATGATCAAATTTAAATGATGACTTGATAGTTATAAATAAATCACAGAATTAAGATTTGTTTAGGAACCCGGAGGGTAAGAATCATTAGCAATTGGTAGTAACATTTTTTTATATTAATGAAAATAATTAGGAATCAGTACAAACAATATTCTATGAGCTAGATGCAAAATTCTATGAGCTACTAGCTTTAAAATATGACAATTTTTCTTCCAAATCTATAGAATTTATTTAAACTAGAATTTATTAAAACTTTAATGATTTTAAAATTGCTAGAGCCAAACAAACGATTATTTATGCATGGAATATTTGCACTAAAGTTATACGTGGAATATTAATATTACACGGTTTTATGGTTAAAATTAAATTTGAATTTGCTTCTGGACTAATATTTGTAATATTGCAATTGACAACTTTTTGAGGTGATAGAACATTTTAAGAACAATTTGATAATTAATTAGTTTCATTTATTCTATTTTGATTCAAAAATTTAAATCTTAGTTACTTTAGTTATTTTTTGTTGTAAATTCATTATAAACAAATTGGTGATGTAAGATAAAAATATAGAGCACACGGGTTAATTTATTATAATGGAATATTGTTGTCGATACAAATTTTGATATCAAAGATAAATATTTTCCAGAAGTACCTATTACGATGTAAATTGCTACTAGGTATTTTTTATCTTGTACTGAAGATAAAATATAAATAAATAACTATATTTACTAGATAAATTGATAGAAAATTCAAAAATTTGAATTAATTGATGTCTTAAATTTGATAAATAAATTAGAATCACACTATTATAACAATATTGTTATAATATTTCAGTCATTCAGAATATATTTATTTACATTGATTTTTACAATAAAATTTTAAGTCAGATTGCAAAAACTTTTTGCGTTCTATAATTCATTATTCCATGTACAATTAAAAGAACCAAGATAATTTTTTTTATTCATTAGATACAACTATAAAAAATGATATGAATTATAATATAAAAATATATTAAAATTATCATAAAATAAACAACAGAAATAATATAAAGTAAGGTAAACCTAGTTTTGAATGTTAATATCACCTTTAACTCTTCTTTCTTAGATGGTCGACATTATTGTCTTAATTTAGTTTCTTCGAATTAAACATCCTTATTTTTTTTATACTAAAATGAATGTGGTTGAAGTATCTTTTTCCATGAAAATGGTTTTTTTATGATTGTGTGATAAGCTTTTCATATTTTATTTAATTTCATTCTTATACCATCTATTATTTATTTATCTATTATGTTGTTAGCTTTAAATATAAAATGTTATTTTTTGAAAACAAATCTACACTAGTTGTACCTTACTTTACAAGTTTTTGTTGATTAGTTTATGATAAGTATAATATATTTTATAATATTTTTTATATATTTTTTTGTAGATTTGTGCACTAAAAAGAAGACAAATTAAGACTAAAAAGTATGGAATTCGATCAAAATTATTTTTAGAAACATAATTCAGTTTTCTTCCTATTTCTATTATGTGGACAGATGAAAAATATAAGATTTTTTGTCACATTCTATAAAATTAGTACAAATATTGATAAAAAATTGTTAAATTTGAATAATTTGTTTCTTCAAGTTTGATTGAATGAATCAGAATTATTTTATTTATTGCATGCACAGATTGCTAAAGATCTTTTATGTTGCATATTTTATCGTCGAAAAAATTTTGCACACACACCTATACACACACACATATATATATATATATATATATATATATATATATATATAAATTATAAAAAATGTTAAAAACAGCCCATTTCTCGAAATAAAAGCATAAATTTGTTGTTTATTATAATGAACAACAATTTTATTTTTTATACGTTTCGACACTTGATGTGTCATCATAAGTCAAAATCACCAGGTCAAAAGCATGAAACTTATAAATCTTAAAAATTAAAAAAAATTGGCGGAATTTAACATAAAACCATAATTATTAGAAAATGGAGAATTATATTATTTAAGGTATAATAAATCATAATACTCCGCAAAAGTAACAGAACCAATGTGTAACCCCGTAAAAGTGACAGAACCACATTGGTTCTTATAGACTAGTATGATTTTTTGCTCCATTATGCATTTAAATAATATAATTATCCTTTATCTAATAATTATAGTTTTTTTTTGTTAAAATCCGTCAATTTTTTTTTTATTTTATTAAGATGTAGAAGTTTTATGCTGTTGACCTGGTGATTACTGAATGATGACACACGTCTGGTATCAAATATCAATAAACAAATTATTTCTTAACCAATTTTTTTATTTCGATGAATGGGCTATTAAGATATTTTTCAAAATGTAATTTTTTTTTCAAATATATATATATATATAATATATATATATATATATATGTGTGTGTAATTTTGTTCAATAATATATATTAATAATAATAATATTCATGTATAATAAAAATAAGAGTTGCAATCGCTCGCAAAAATTTATATATATATATATATATATATATATATATGTGGTGTGTGTAAATTCGTAAAATCTCCGTCTAATTACTTTGTTTCCTGAATGTCCAACAAAAAATTTCTTAAGACCAAATCATGAAACGATATCTAATAATTAATTTTTCTGATCAAGTGGTTCTATCACAGATAGTATCCTTGATGTTGGCATTGATCTAAAATCCATCCTTTGACATTAGAATAAAAGCAAACATTAGCGATAAATACCAAATAGCAAACGCTTCAGTTTTTATAAAATGATATTTTATAAAGTCCTAACCCTACTACAGACCACCAACACCTTGTTTCCCTTATCACCTTGTGTTAGGGTCCTTTTCCAGCCCTCCCGTGTCTCGGTCAAGGCCATCGCCGTTAACGATGGTATCCGTTGCTGTTTCGTCGTTCAACGTCATCCTGTCGTTTTTGCACAGAACATGGATCGAAAACGACACTTAACTGTCACTTAAATAAAACTGAACTTAACTTAAATTTAATGGTCGATTGAATGATTTCACCACGCACTTAATTTCTATGTAAAGTGTCTCCTGTACGGAGTATCGTGGAGTAATGAGATCGACAATGAGAAACACACGCACTGGGCACTGGCACAGTACGCGCTACGAGACCTACTGACACACAGATTATGTAGAACCGCAGCCCCCGTGGTAGAACCGAACCCGAACTACCGAATGTAGCAGAGAGAAACAACTTGGAAAAAATCATTTCATAAAATATCAATATAGAAATATTAATTTAACTAGTGGTACATGGCATACTGCCTTAAGGCAAATTGCTGGAACTTCCTGCATCGACAATTGAAATTGTTGAAAAATCCGTTTGAAGGTTTTGGAAAAATTAGATTATTGAGATTTTTGATAATTTTGGAAAAATTGGACTTACTTGTAAAATTTTAATTTTTTGGTGTGTTTTTCAGATTATATATACTTTTTTTAAAGCAATAGTGCGCCCCGTAGCTATTTTTGAAGGCGTTGAAAAAATTAGATTATTGTGATTTTTGAAATTTCTGAAAAAATTGGACCTATATATATAAGTTTGAATTTTTTGTAATGATTTTTTGAGGATTTTTCAAAGCAATAGCGGTGTCCGCTGCGGTACCTATTTTTAAAGGCTTTGAAAAAAATAAATTACTAAGATTTTTGAAATTTCTGAAAAAAATGGACTTGTAAAATTTGACATTTTTTGTAATAATTTTTTGAAAATTTAGATTTTCCCAACGCAATAATGCTGCATCAATAGGGATGCTTTGAAAATATTATATTATTAAGATTTTTGAACTTTTTGAAAAAATTGGACTTAATTGTAAAATTTGAATTTTTTGTTATAATTTTTTAAGGATTAAGATTTTTGTTCAAACAATAGCGCTATCCGCTGCTTACCTATTTTTAAAGACTTAGAAAAAATTAACTTGTAAAATTCGAATTTATTATAATTTTTGTTAAAAATTTGGGTTTATTCAAAGCAAATAGCACTGCGTAGCTCTTTCTGAAGGTTTTGAAAAAATTGAATTGTTGAGATTTTTTTAAAAAAATATACCTATTTATAAAATTTGAATTTTATTTAATATCTTTTTGAGCGCTGCATTGCTGTTTTGAAGACGAAATATTGAGCGCGAGTTTGTTCTATGAAACCCATAGAAATATAAACAAAATTCATGCTTATTATTAAAATCTCTATAAAATACCTGAATTTGATGTGCATATGTCTAATGATTATTTCTTACTAAAAAATCGCAATTTTTTTTACTTTTTTAAAGAATCTCCGAAACCGCTGTACCTGTCTTTCTAAAAATTCGATTTCTTCATTCCGTCAATACAAGTGAAAGGTTTTTTGAATCTCTCTCTAAAACTGAATTTTTGGCACTTTTTGCTCCGTATCTTCATAAACGGTTGAACCTGCCTTTGCCAAAAACTAATCGACACGTCTCCCTATCGATAGGAATAGATTGCTTTTTGAACCATTCAAATTGGTTGATCTGTGCTCGTGAATGAAAATTTGTGTCCACATATTCATACACAAACATCAATTATTTCTAAGGTATGCCAAAATGTTCATAAACCTTTGGAACGTAAAGATATGCAAAAAAAATCATTTTCAATTTTTTGACGATTACTATAACTTACCCTACGGGAAGTTAAAAATTATTGGAGGTCACTAATTTATCTTCCGCAGTTCTAATAAATTGCAAAACTCGTTCAATATAGTGATAGAAAGCATTTGTTCATTGAAATATTAATTAATGAATGGCATTTAAGTCATATTTATTTTTGCGATTTATAAACACTCTATATTTTGCAAATACGAATCTTTCTTTTGATTTTAGCGTTTCTTGTAGAGTTTATTATTATATATTCAAATTTTCCTGAACAGCTATTATTATCTAAGTCTTTATTTTTTTAAATTAAAAACTTCTTTCATTCTAAAACCCATAACACTAATTTTTTGTCAAAAGCGTAACAAAGTACTCAAGAATATTTGCATATTTTAACTTAACTTTACTTGACCAACAAATATAAAAACAATAGACGCGCATCCTAGTTAATTATCAAGTCAAGTCAAGTATTAATTATAGTACTTTAATTTTACTATTTTTTCGTTTTGTTTTTAGTTTTTTTGTTATCATACCTAAATTAGCTCTGGTAGTTACACCACTGGGTGTATCTACTAATTTGTAATCAACTTTATTCTAGAATATATTTGTCAGCTTTCTTTTAATTCTTAATATAATAATATATACGGTTTGCAGAATAATTAAAAATATTTAGTTGAATAATTGAATTGAATTGAATTGAATAATAATTCAATAAAAAAAAACTTGACTTGGTAGCTGTTTGTAATGCAATTTTTATCACACAGATGTAACCAAAAAGAAAATCGAAAGCGACCAAGAGGTACATAATTCATTCCTTTTTTTCCAATTTTATTTTTAAGCAAAAAGTATTTCAATAGTATTCAATTTGCACATTAAATTCATTCAATTTTGCCATCACTGGCGGAGATACATCCTACCATCATTGTGAGATTCGTCCCACTTCTCTGCGCAGAATCGGGGTTGCATTTCCCAGTGTGACGTCATAAGTTTCCCGCACTTTTACCGCGTTTCCTTCGTCTCCCGGTTGAACGACAAGGAAGTGGGCAAAAACGGGAGTGGCTAGGTCAATCGCTCTGGGATTGCACCCGGTTAGGAGTAAAGGAGTTAGGAGTTAGGACATGACTATTAACTTATTCAGTTTGCGTAAAATTGGAAATACACGTTAGGAGCCAGGAAAACAAGCTAGTTGATAATTTAAAGTTATGGGTGTGATTCAGACTAGAACACCGAGGTTTTGAAGATGTTTATTTTATTCTCTTTATTGAATTACAATCTGTCTTTACAAAAAGGAAGACATACAGTAATTTTAATGATATATCAAATATTAAACATCAGATCTAAAAGGTTACCCAGTAGTAAGTCTTTTTAATTTTGATATATTGAATTTAAATTTTGTGATTATATAGAGTAAACTTAAAAATAAGAAGATCTATGAGGTAAATGAGTATAAATTGTGAATTAAGATGTTTATTGTTGTAGAAATCTTCAGAATGAAGTAAATAGACTTTAACTTAATTAATAATGAAATAGATATTCACAACACTTCACCTAATCAAATAATCTCCATCTGCACAAGTTAATCTTTTTATTTTCTTTTCAAATATCTCATTATTTTATCTTATTCTGTTTATAAATAATATTGTTACATTCTGCATTATATGTAATTTTATGCAAGCATTTTATGTTAATAACCATATATTGTAATTTTGTATATATTTTAATTGTTATTCATTATGTAAAATAACTCTATTTTTGAGTCCTCTTGGAGTAATCTGTGGGCTATATATTTAATATATAAATCAAATATATATTGGGTATGTTCTTGATTCGAGGGAATTGAAAGGGAGTAGACAGATATATGATAGGTGTCCGGATAGTGACATTTTTAACACATTTTTAATACGTACCAAGAGGGCGTCCATTAATCACGTGATCGATTTTTTAAGGATTTTTGAATCCCTCCCCCAGAAAACATGTCTTATATATTAGTTACGAAAAAAAATCGTAAAAATTTTTAATTTATTTTTAATGTTTGGATTTTTCTCAAATTCAGGTAAATTTTTTTTTCAATTACAATATTTATTACAACTGTTAAATAATTTAACATCTAGTAATAATAATGAACAATAACATAAATTTAAATAAATCAGAGTACAAAGGATAGAATTTACATTAAAATGATATCCGTAGTATGATGATTAAATAAAAGCAAATCATAATAAAAATAAAATTAATAAATAAAATAAATAAAATTTCTGAATAATAAAATAATATATTTATATTTATAATATTTATAATATAATAGGTAAAAAATAAACACATTGTAATATTTTACTAGGCTCCTGCCTCCCCAACGTGATATTTCATGATTTTTTTAAAACCCCCTCTCCCTAAAAGAACCAAAATTGACTGATTGTCATTTTTAATTTTGAAATTGCTTGTGATATCCGAAATTCGATAAAACACCATTTATAAGTGAAGTCAGATTAACATATTTTAATCGTTATATACGATGAATGCTATAGCATCCACGTCAAGTATTACGCCTCTATTTTACGCAATGTGCTTGCCCAAGCTAAGTAGTGATTATGGGAGAAAATGAGAAAATACGAAAATACCTAAAGAATCAATTAGTCATTACCTTGACAGGTATGATAATTACAAAATTTAAGGTTATAATAAATCAAAATTCAAAATAATTGACTTTATAATTTGAATGCTAAAGCATTCATGTTATTTACAATGAAAATGAATGATATAGCATTCACATTCAGAAGCGTGTTAAATAATAAAAGGGAAATTTGTAAAGTTATGGAACTATCAAAAGGCTTTGTCTTCGATTGTTTTACTTAATTTCAATCTCTAAAATGTAACCTCCAAATGGCACAGACGACAGACGTCAAGTTATAAATCCGTTTTATTATATAGTTATTTTAAGACCAACATTTTGTTATTATTGTAAAATTGTTTGCATAATTACTCACACTTAGGTGTGTTATTAAAATATGATAATATTGTTTAATGAAATAATTTGTTTTAGTAGTATTACAACTTGTATATAATATATTTACATTACATTACAAGCCACTTACAAATATATTTGTAAGTGGCTTTGCAAATAATTAAAGCCAATAAATAAATAGTAAATATTTATAAATAAATAACTATCGGGAATGCAATAAAGAATGCAATTGCATATTTGTGTATACGTGAACCGATTTTTATTAATTAATATATTTATCAATTAATAGTTTTACAATGATTTTTGAATGGTTCAGGTTGATAACAAGAATATAATACTCTTGTACTAACATTCGCAGTATATTTTATTATAATTTATATTTTGGATACCATACTTGACTGATTGAATAAAAAAATATTGAGAAAATAGATGAAACTAAGACGTTTTGAGTATTCAATGAATTATGAACATTCACCTAATAAATTCTTTTAAACATAGAATGGCTTTAAATACAAAATATGAACGAAAATTTTTATGAATTGCATTCTATTTTAAGTAAATTAGAATTAATTTTAACCATATTTCAATTTTATTTAACTTACGTCAAAGTGACATCTCGGACATTTTTGTTGCCTCGATTTGGCGTTCGAATTGCTGATAATTTTTTCATTTTCTCGTTTTATATTTTTCCTATAGTTGCACATTTTAAATTTATAATAAAATTAGTTCGGTAATTTAAAAATTTGATAAATCTTATAATAACACTTAATTAATTTTGAATGCATTTAAATTTTGGATTATTGAAAAATTTAAACATTATAGAACATACAAATTATATTTTTAAGTACATTTCTTTAATTGTATTTATTTTATTTTTTTAAATACTTATTGTCATTTTATGTGTTTTTATAATTGTACTCTTATTTAATAATTTATTGGAATGTGCAGTAAATATAAAATATTTAGCAATAAAAAAAATTGTTGAGATATCAAAAAATGGCAGAAGATTTCCTATTTTCTGTAATCAGAAGTCTATTAACTATACTAGACTTGATAGATATAATAACCAAGAACTTTAGTTTCGATTTGTCTTATTATTTCATCAATTATCGGTTACTCTTACTTTTATTCGATTTAATTTTTAATCATTTTTTTAAGATACTTGGTATACTACTTTGATTTTGAATCACGCATATTATTGTTTTAAATAACTTAAAATGACGTTATATAAATTAGTAAATTATTTTGTTTGTTATTTGTATATTTTTGCACGTTCTTGAATCTTATCTAGTATAATCAAAGCAAAAATATTTTTCTAAATAAAATTGCACACACTTGTCTAATATTGGCAATAACATATATTGAAGATAATCCATACAAAAACATTTAAAAAATCATCAATGAAAAATTTTCTTCATATAACAATAAACATAAACATTATATTAAAGTGGAGAAATGTTTCTTTATTTTTAATTTAATTAAGCGTTATATATTGCAAGTATAGACGTGTAGGGTCTTTGAAATAATTGATTAACTTCCGTATAAATCAGAAAATATATTTTATACTAGTAATAACAGAAAAAAAAAATGATATTAAGATCTAAAATGGGTTTATTATTTTTTTTTAAACGTTTTGTAATCTATTTCCTAATAATCAATAAACTTAAAACAACACTGTATTATAAACTGATTACAATAGTGTATTTCATTTACTTTTAACTCATACATATATCGTATCTAGTTTGGTGTATATTCAGTCTATTTTGTTATTTGGTATTAAATTTAACTTCATTTAATTCTCTAAGCTCTACAGTACTATAAGTTTGCACAAGCCAAGAATAAATATTAAATTATTAAACACTATCTCTACAGAATGTATTCTGTAGAGTTCTTGCTATCTATATAAACGGGTCACAGAGATTTGCGCTTGTTTACTAATAAATGACATCACTGCCCAAAAAAAAACATAGATAATTGTTAATAATTCATGTTTATTCGCAATTAATAATTACTGCGACATTATATGTCATACTGTATTTGCGGTGATTGCATATAAACAATGAATCATTTTATAGCTAAAGTTTCTAAACTAAGGCAGCAATTTTACTAATATGTTTCTGAAAAGGAAACACTCATGAAAATATAATTATAATTTAAAAAAATCATGAATCCATAAAATTGTAAAGCTTTTACAAATTCGGCTTCCAAAATCTTGTTTTCTATATTTACTGCTCACTATATCAATTATATCTAAAAGATTTTCAAATAATGCAAATAAAATTTGATATCATAATTAGTACTGAAGTAACGTCAAACAGTACTTCGTAATTTTTGAATAAACAACTTTTACTAAATTTTTTTATGAACAGCAATAAGAACTTGTTAAGAAGTTGTTGTGCTGACTTTTTTAATGTTGTGATTTTATAGATGGCAACCCAAATGGTTGTCCTGTCTCTATGTGATCAATTTTTTACTACAATTTCTATATTACTAGTAATTTTTTCTATTACTAGTAATATGAAACAATACCGTAAAAATGAGATTTTTATTTGGAAATAAATTGGTTTATTTTGAAAGAAAAACTGATATTATTACTCTATATTTACTACTTTCATTTAGTTACTTTGCTTAATTTTTATACATTTTTTAATAATGATGAAATGTATTATAAGTATAATTTGGCGAAATATCGATAAAGGAAATTACATTGTTATTGAATGTTAGGTAACCGAAACAAAGATTATTATTATCTCATCGAAATTGACGTGGATTAAGATAGTACATGACAATCATAAATATATCAAAGGCACTTTGAACGCTATGCGAATTATTTCTGATATCAATATAGATTTACAATTTTTTCTATATAACAAGTGTTTTAATTAAAAACATTATTTTGAATAAAAATTGTTTCGTAACTTAAATAATTTCCATTGAAAGTGTTACCTGAACTAATTAGTAAGCTCTGGCGACAATTATTTTTAGTCTTGATTTAGTCCTTGAAAATAGATATTCTAATAATGAGAAAACATATTACTAACACATCACATTTATTATCACACATTAACAAAACATTTTTGATATTGTTTTATGAAATTTTTAATCATTTTAATCTTTGTCATCGCCAGTGCTGGATTTTCGTATTACACTGCTTTTGCTCAGAGCCCAAAATTCACTTGGCGATAAACCACCTTAAAAATGTAGAAAATGATGAAAAATATCAAACTAGTCACTATCATTTAAATAGCCCTTATAAGGTTATATTATAATAACATTAGCTATGATAATAAAATTTCTTCTATATAATAAAAAGATTTTGGAGATTATTTCATAGCGAAATAAAAAACTTAAGAAAACTTGAAAAATTTTGAAAAAAATTATATTGCAGGCAATTATAGAATTATATATCGTTTATTCGTAATTTTATCTCTGACACAAGTTTTCATGTATCTTTTACCATTTTTTGTGTAGCAGAATAAATACGTGACTTTATAAATGTTTAATTTTACAATTGGGTATAGTTTGAGGAAGTAACCACATATTTTATTAAAGGTAAAGAATTCTCATAAAGTACTAAAACGCGGCTAAATTCTCTTAACTTAATTCTTAAGTTTTTTCATATATCACAACGACGATAGGCGAGTAAGACTCCTAAAATTTAAAGAAAATTAAAAACTCTCAATAATAATACAATACAAACCGTGTATCAAGAATTGTATACAATGATGCTATCCTAACCTCATATGAAGATGGCTATAACATTACGACTTCACGATATACCATTTTGAGATAGGGTCTAAAGAATGATGAAGTATGTTTGTTCAAACAAGTTTACATTATTTCCTTCAGTCAACGATCTACATTAACATAATCTGTAGACCGAGTAGCTTTTAAAGCACCAAAAGTGATTCTTATAGATTTTTTTAATAATAACTATTACTCGTATACAGACAGTTTACTTTGGTGTTTATAGCTATTGTTCTTTAACCTATGTTTATTTCTATTAAGTACTTCAGTATTTCTACCAAGACAAATGTTCAAATTACCATTTAATTCACTTTTCTCCGAGCTAACTGGTGAAATAAGATAATTATTGCTGATAAAAAAGTGGCACAACCGTACCCATTAATCAACTACAGTTATAGTTTTGATCATATGTTGGCTAACTTCTATCACTTCTGCACCTATTTTAGACTTTATATTTTGTACTACATTGATAAAATAAAAATGTTAACCTTTATCTGCTTGAAATCGCCATCCGACGTGTCCAAAACATGAGGAGCAAAATGCGGGGCTCCACACGTAACCAGGAAACCTGGAATCGTTAATTGCACTTCCTGGATGAGCCAAAGCACCTGGTGCTTTCAATATGGTGATCGGCTCCCTTAGCCAAACGTCCACCGAATTATGGTTTTGGCGAGGACTACGTTTATGCTCTCTAATTGATCGATGATAGAACAACGTGAAAATAATTTAATAGATACATTAATATTATTTGAACACATTTAACGTCTATATCCTCAAAATTGAGACAAATGTCTCTAAATTGTGGAACTTAATGTGTAACGTGTTTTTACCAATATATAATTTAAATGTATATACATATGAACATACATACGCCATGTGCAGGTAATTGCCTAAAGAAGGTACATACATGGCTTAAAGTAATTTTATTAAGGGCAAGAGAAAACCGAATGGGTTACTTGGTATTATTATTATTGAGTTCAACATCTCCAAGCCAAACATAAACGTGTATAGCAAAGCTTAGTAAATTACCATATAAATAAATAATAAAAAAATAAATTAATAAATACATTATTTGTGATAAGAATATACGTCCTCCTCGCACAGAGATATTGAAGCCCAGAAATCAACCTGTGATAAGTATACAATTGCATCAAGAGATGTCTGGTCTTTTTTCAATCACAATTGCCACACCGTTAATTTAAAAGTAGATAATTGATTAAATTGAACCTTCAATTAGTTTTTTTATATAAAGTGAATTAAAAAATTATCTTATATCATTTAAAGATAATTATGTGCATTTTACGAAGAAGAAGCTTGTTTTTGCCAAAAAATCCGCTATGCTAACTTTATATTTTTTCGACGTTTTAAATCATTCTGAATCGTTTCATACCAAAATTGGATAAAAGTATGCTTGTATATATGTTAAGCAAAAATTGACCTTTCGTCGAAGTTTTCTCAAAAATGCACCAATTTTAACAATTTAAAAGCTATTTTATATAACTTTTATAGAATCGCGTTTTTTCTGGAATTCTGAGTAAAAATCGGCCGGGCCGTTTTTTCTTAGTAAATTATTAAACATTTCTGTTGGACAATATTGAATAAATTTTGTATGATGATAGATTTGGAGTGTGGAAGTGTTTTAATTATAAAAAACCATTACTGTTTGGAAAAATGGGCTTCGCCTATAGCAAATACAACGTGTTTGTATTAAACGCGTATTCGTACTAATTTGTCAAAAACAGCTAAAATTTTTAATATATTTATACAAAAATGAACAAACTGCAATAGTTTCTAACTCAAAAAACTTTACGTTAACTCGGTATCTTCATAAATCACTCTTAAATTAATACGTTGATATCTTATTCAGTTTTAAATCTAGTTCATTAAAAATTTGGACATACTAATTTTGCACAAACACCGGTATTTGTACAAAAATAAATAAACTGAAATTTTTATAAATTTCTAACTTATAAAATTATACTACTCGGTGTTTTCACTCTCAAATGAATATATTGGTTTCTTATTAAATTTCACACCTAGTTCATTAAATATTTGGACAAACTGTTTATGCATAATTAATGATTTTAGTAAAACAATCACAAATATAATTTGAAAATAGTCATATAGTGATATTTTTGGGAGATCTTATAGCAGTTCAAATGATGTCAATAAAATTGGAAATTCCCTGTATAGTCAGAAAATATTTTGCGACATCATATATTTGATACTAAAACCGACAAACCGCAAATACTGGGCAAGTTGCCAAATTACTTATAAAAATATCACATTCTTATTTAAGAATTTTTAACCAGTTAACTGTGGCGCTTACATTAAACAGTATGTATAGTTTTATATCGTTTGAATCGAGCTCATGACGAGTATATTGGTCAATCACAGAGAAAATTTTAATATTAACTAAAAATTTAAAAACAATTAAAAAATAGAAAATGAAAGCAGTAGAAAATATTATTTAAATAGTTAAATCTTAATTCTTGTTCATTAATTATATTATTGGAAAAGATAAAGTGGACAGCCAAAGTAACAAATGAAGAAGTTCTGAGAAGAGTGGGCGAAGAAAGGGCTCTACTGAGCACAATTCTGAGAAGGAAAGGAAACTGGATCGGACCTCTCTTGCAAAAAGAGTGCCTCCTAAAGTTCCTAGAAGTTTGGAAAAGAAAATACATGAAATAAAAAAATGGGGATAGAGAATAGTGATATTGGGATGAAGGGCAAGGAAATCATTTGTTGTGGTGGCTCTCACACCATGGACCTGCCTTCAGCAGACTATCATTTATTATTAATTATATTATTGCCTTAAGAAAAAATACCACTACTACTTATTTTATACATTCTGAGCCTAAAAATATTCGAAACAGCTTGATATTCCAAAATATATTGCTTTTTTGCAAAAAAATCGAGTTCAATATCAAATAGTTACTGTTTTATACGCATGACGATTATACTCGTCAATGCTCAAAATGTTGCCACTTGACTAGTATACTCGTCAGTTACAGTTAACTGGTCAAGAACATAATATCATATTTAACAAAAAGTTTTAATGGCCAAATCTCTTTTGTCCTCTCTCAATTTTAAGGGCTCCGTTCAGAATTTTATAAAAATAAGATAATATATGAATTATATGTTTTACTCAAAGCACCTTATTCGTGACGTTTCATTATGAACAGCAATCAAATCCGCGACGTCTGCCAATTTCTTCCCACAGCTGGCACAATCAAAATACTTATGAGTCCTCACATACTCCAATTCAAATTGTAACCTATGAATAGGAGCATCCAACTTCAGCAACTCCTGGAGCACATCGTCTCCCAAATGGAGCCTTACGGCCAGAGAATACGAAGGATCTCTTTTATCCTCCGACGTTACGGATTCTTCTTCCTCGTCTTCATCATAACATGGGAGCGATTTGACCAGTTTCTGCAATTCTCGTAGAAGAATTGTTGGGTCATATTGGCGCAGTACGGAACGTTGCCAAGTGTATCCTAGACCGGCTGGTGGATGAGAAGGGACTAAGGGAAGTTCTGGCAAAATTCGGACACGATGTAGGCAAATGTCGCGATAGCGGTGCAAATCTTGCAGGGCACCTAGTACTGGATTAAAAGACTAGATGAAAATATTATTAACGAAGAAATAGTGTTTGTGTTGGATCATTTTTTAGAATTTTTGTAGGGTAGACCGGAGTTTGCGAATTTGCCGGTAAGGGGGCGTCCATTAATCACGTCATCGATTTTTAGGGAATTTTGGACTCCCCCTTCCCTTTGGTGATACGTTGTGATATTTAAAATTATCTCCATCTCCTACCAAACATCACGTGCATTTTTAGTTACGTAATTAGAATTTACGAAAATCGTATTTTTTTTGGATTTTGTATTTTTTTTTAAATCTAAGTAAAAAATAAATACACTTGATATCTTACTAGACTTCTCCCTTCCTCACGTGATTTTTCGTGATTTTTTGTCAACACTACCTCCCCCTTTAAAGCCTCACGTAATTAACGGCAAAAAATACCAGTTCAATTTGAATAAGCATAGGACGCTCCCTAAATAGGTCCACATCAACATTATCTCAAAAACGTGTAAAAGGACGTCCATCAATCATGTGATCAATTTTTAAGGATTTTTTGACCTCCCTCCCCCTTAGTGATACGTGGTGATATTCAAAACCCTCTCTTCCCCCTCAAACGTCACGTATATTTTTAGTTACGAGAAAAAATTGTAAATTTTTTTTTTTTTTTTTAATGTTTAGATTTTTTTTAAAAAATTCAGGTAAAAAATAAATGATATTTTCTATACCCCTCCATCCCCCACGTGATATTTTGTTATTTTTTGTCGAATCCCACCAACTCATAGAAACCTCTCGGGATTAATGGACGCCCCCTAAAGTGTAGTATTTTTAACGATGCTATTTTAAAGTAGAGGGCAAAAGATGTATAACTAGCCGTCGACTTCCATCATGCTTCAACGCTATCACAAAATAAATAACTACATAGTAAAATTTTTACCGAAAATATATTTTTTCTTGATTTTTTTTGTTTTCAGCACTGTTGTTTAATTTATGGTACTTGCATATAATTTATAAGTATATGTTATTCAATTGTTTTATAACATGAATTGTTATTATTAAATTAGATTCAACAGCTTTTTTGGAGCGTAAAACCACATTGTCAAATTTTTACCGAAAATATATATTTTTTTGTTTTTGTTTTGTTTTGAGCACTATTGTTTAGCTTACGGTACCTGAATTTATTTTTCCAGTATACCTTTATTCAATTGTTTTATAACAATTTTTGTTGAAGTGTAAAACTATACTAATAAATTATTTCTTTTGCAGGTATTATAGTGTACATTGTGCCGATTCTGGTTCCTGTGAAGTCTCAGCCTAATTGTTAAAGTATTGGTATCATGGCAAGTGATATATGGTAAGTCCAACAAGTTTTTAATTTCAAATCTATCGCATCTATAATAACTCTGTCTACACCGATTGGCCAATATATTAAAGACCTCTTCCTGTTTATTATTTTAACATGAAGTTCATATTTTGATATCAAATATTTTTTGCTGGAATAATTTTACCCAATATTGTTAGATAGTTGCTTGTTTGATATATGTTATTTCTCGCGTTAGTTTCCAGTACTAAATAAGAAAAATTCAATTACAATTTTCTAATTTTCATCATCACCTCATATAGTGCAATGTTGTAAATAAAAGTTTGCTAATGCGCGCAATACGAATGTGTGGGAATACACACTTTCATGTTTTAATCGCAGGAAGTTGTGCGTTTATCTTTCGCAAAATCCCAGACATAAATTTTAACTACATTTGGAATAATATACTATACAGTAGTTGATTTTAAATGTGGCGAGTGCAGTATATATTATCGTGAATGGAAGCCAAATGAGATCATTTCCTGCAAGCAATTTTTGTTTATCTCGAAATTCTTAGCTTTCAACGAATGAGATTACTTTGTAATAGTAAAAATAAGCGAATCATTTCACATTATTGTTTTCACAGTATTGTTTTTTAATTAAATAATCACCAGAAATATATATTGTCATGCAGGAATGGACCACTAGCACTAAGTAAAGTTGGTAAAAACCAAACCAACTACATCATAATAAATAACACATATCAGACAAACAACCATCGAAAAATCGAAATCGAAAAATCCACTATTTAAATTTTAATTTAAAAAGGAGTTTAACATAATAATAACTCCACTATTTTATGATATGCAAATCAATTAATAGCTTAATCAGGAAAATTATAATATATATTGTTAATCTTAATAAACAAAAATATTTCTCAACCCTTACTACCATTATAGATCTTGCTTTGGTAGATATTCTGTTTAATTTATCAGAATCAGACTTACAATTTGTAAATACAATTATCTTATATATGAAAATGAATCGCAAAATGTGTTGGTAAGCGCTGATTTTTTTACTGTGCTCCAATTTGTATGAAATTTTGAGATTAGGTTTATTTTACCCTCAAGTTCAAAAGAAAATAATTTAGACCTTTCCCGGGGGGGATGACATCCCTCTCAGTGGTGTAATTTCATTTTTTTTATTTAAATAACGTCGGATATCGATAAAAGAACTTATCATTAAAAAAAAATGTTTTGTAATGTTTTTGAAAAAGCAAATAATCATCATTTTATTTAAAGCAGTTGCACATTCAAGATCCATATGGATGGATGTATATGCATTTCGGTATAGACTGCAGTGTAAAAAACATAATAATTTTTAACTAATTGGTAAATATCAGTATAGGTTATTAACAAAATTAAAACCTTTGAATTGTGAGCATAAGTACAGGACAACGTCTGTCGGATCATCTAGTTACAAATAAGATAATCTCAATCTTTTAGGAACACAAACCAACGAAATACATATTTTATGGACAGATTTTTTAAAAAGATCACACTGGATATAACCTTTGTATGAAACTTTATCAGAAAAATTAGAATTGGAATGACTATTAATTAAATCTATCTCTTGTTTTTCCTTATTTCACTTTGACATTTATTATCTTATTGTTTACACGTTGCCAGTGTAAAAGTTTTATTGGTCCTATTTACTCGGACCACCATGTAAATTATTCTGGAGGTTATAAAAAAAAGTTGAATTCAGCTTAAAAATAACAATACTCCTTATAAAACAATCTAATGACGTATACCTATTTAAAATTATACTGAGGTCATGTTAACTAAATAACACTGCTCAACATAGAAAAACTAAAAATGGCAAATCTTTCGTTGAAACTTTGAAAATGTGACCGTTCATTTCCTGATAGGCACGTGGCCTGATTCAAGGCGATGGCTGGTTATACATTTTTTGCCGCATACTTTAAAATAGTACTGTTGAATAATACCATATTTCACTTGTTTGTGAGATAATGGTGGTGGTTACTTTCATACGCGGGTGCGGAAGAATCCAATTATTTTTTACAATTTTGACACCAAAATTTAAATAATTGCTTGTAAATGTTAGTAATGAATCTCATTATTTCCATGTATATTTTTTTACAAAAAATATTAATTTTATACCTCTAAATCTTTGTTTTCCGCGCGATCTGAAACTAACATCATCAATATAGTCGCCATTCGGTCCGGCATCAAAGGTGACACCATATCTGCTGATCTTATTGGTTTCTCCCGGTGCCAAAACCACCATTCCAAAGGTGATAACCTTCGGCGGGTCCATATCACAAATAAACATTGCCGCAGCTAAAGATAAACCAGTAATTCGAAAATGTTGCCCTGGCAAACACATTTTCCTGTGCAAAAGCAAGGGCAGTTCTAGGGCTTCGCCTTCTGGCAGCAAAGTCGGTGCCCAGGGAATGGGCAAAGGGTCTCCTCGATCTTGGTAGGGCAGATATCGTACTTGAGTAGTGTGACGGGGGGATGTGTTGTTAGTTATCGGTTGTTCCATTTTTGTTTTAAATGATTAGATTAATTAATCACTTGTTTCAGGTTTTCGAGTATTTTTCTATAAAAATCTGTTGAGTTGAGATGTTTATGCTATTGTTTTCCGTGTTGTATTTTTAAAGTTTTTTTAAGTCAGGCGCGGCGAAGAAGTTCACATCGGATTCATGACACATTTACAGCTTTGGTTTGTTAACTTGTTGATCTATAAGCAAGGGAAAAGTAAATATTTTTGCTCAAAAATAGTAATAATGCAATTTATGTTGCAATATTAAGGCTTACACAAAAATCGACATTTTAGAAGTGATTTATTAGTATTTTTTCCAAGAAAACCGGTTTTAACCAGTTACTTTAGTCTCAAGTACAATTAGCTATATTCCTTATTTGCAAATTTTTTAGATGTTATTCTTACATTGGAAACAATATTTGCTACTAATATTCACATTATAACCTAAATAGTTTTACAATTGGATTTTACTGGATATGATCCAGCTATTTGCTATTTTAAATAAAATTTTTGAAAAAAAAAAAATATATTCTGAAAAGTTGAGATGTAAGTCAAAACCAGGAAGGCAATTTTTAGTTATGCTAATTTGGGACGGAAGTGGGGCGAGGCTTCAAACTAACAAATGCTATTTGAGAATACAATAAAAAAAAGTTTTTTTTATTTGAATCATTTTTTTTTAAATTAGATTTGCGGGCTTTAAGTAATAATTTATTATTCGATTATATGTGATACTTTTTCATCTATAATTATGTTACATATATTTTAATCCATATGTTTTTTTGCTTTTGTGCCTTTTTATATGAAATTCTATTAAATTTTCTTCATAATTAATTCGAAAAAATCAACACTTGTTCATTTGTATTCATTACTTAATTGTAGGTCAACTCGGGACAAAAGATCTAAATCCGGGTCAAATATTACTTTTAGAAAAACCCGGGACACAAGGAAAAAATCCGGCACTGTCCAGGCCAAATCGGGACGTATGGTCACCTCATCTTAAGACAAGTTGTATGAACTTTCCGAATCAATAAAAATTAATATTTAGCTATTTCAATAACATTTTTAACTTCTCATTGAAACATTCGAATCCTATTGATGCTGATTAGTTTTTTGCAAAGGCAGTTCTAGCTGTTACGGAGATACGAAGAAAAAAAATGCGAAAAATAGTAGTAGTAAATGAAACAGATCATATAATTCTAAAAACAATTTACCTGTTTTAATATTGTGAAAAAATTATTAGTTTTTAGGAAAGGCAATTTTATTTAATTTCAATTTTATTTTAAATATGTAAAATTATTCGAACTTCAATTTTAATTCAAGCTAAAAACATTTAAATTTACTCGAATATTTCATTGCGATAAAATGATTACAGCATTTTGCCTTAAGACACCACTAATTTACTAAGAAACTTTTTTTTGAAAAAAAAAAACTTTTTAACTGATGGACACAGTTTACTCGTATTTGTCGTCCGAAGGGAGCTCATGACGTGCATATTCGTCAACTACAAAGTAAATTGCGCTGGTAAGATATCACATTAAAAATATGCGATTATTATACAAAATTGAAAAAATTACAAAAATCGTTTTTGTTATAAGCATATTTTAAAAATATGCTTATTAATTAAAAATTGTCTAGCTAAAAACGGATTAAAATTAATGAAATATTATACAAGTAAATGTAAGAAAATTGAAATAGATTTTGATGAAAAGCAAAAACTATTTTTAAAATAAATGGTAGAAAATGTTATTTAAATAGCTAAATCTTTATTTTTAATTATTACATATATCTTTTTCATATTTCGGAAAGTACATACAACTTGCCTTAAGGTAAAATGCCACTTACAACCACACATTTCATACAATCATATCCTGAAAATATCCTAAACAACTTGAGATTTTAGAATATATTTCTTTTTCTTTCAAAAAAAAAATTATTTAATTAATGGTAATGGCAAATGGTAACAGTTTCATATGCTCGTCAATAAACAAAATTCTTCCACTTTTCTATGACGAGTATATTCGTCAATTACAGTTACTGTCGAACAAAGTCATATTTTTAACTTTATTGAAAGAAAATTACTAGAGAACAATCAAGAGTTATTGTCATTACTCTATAAGTTATAGGACTAAATTACACATAAAAAATAATAACAATTACACATGAAGTAAACACAAATAAAAATGATTTACAAAATTGCTCCAATAAGAAATTGACTATGGAAAACAATTACTACAATATTTGTATACCAAAAATTTTCCTGCATGTCACATGTCAAATTAGTAAAACCAGTACCTGTAGTTATCATTTCTGCGAAATATCTATCCTTCGTCATCAAATCAATGATGACCAATGATGTTTCTCCTCTGGTGCCCCCGATATTTGCGTTTGTAGCCCCAAACCACCGATCCCGGCGGCCCCACCCGATAAAATTTTGATTAACTATCGTATTCCCATTTTTGAGATCTCCAACGATCTTCGGCTTGGAAAATATCTTTGGAAGTTTGTGCGGCACAAATTAATTTTACCCACAAAAACTTAATCACAAAAAAATTAATGTGATAGTTTTATTATTATAAAAATATAAAAACAATTTTTTGATGGGTTGTGACAATTGGAGCTGTGGTTACTTGAATCTTTTATTTTTTAACTGTCAAAGTTTTGGAAAATTGTAAAAAGTAATGTAAATTTGGTGATTGTAATATCATTATAATACAAGGTATTTTGAAAAATCGGTTATACTATTTTGAAAAACACGAGTAGCTTTAAAATGAAAATATTGAGTATCATATAAAATATATTTTTGAGAAGATATATCTAGTATAAATATAATATATAAAGACGAATTATATATTATTTATTCACATATTAGTCATTAATTAAGGTATTGTTGCAAAATTTAAACATTACTTCAGTTAACATTTCCAGTTTTTTCCAGTCGATCCATGTAGGAAATACTAATGTTTTTTCAATGAATCTAAAAATTTATTTCAAAATTCATGTTTTTTGTATTTTCTCATTTTTTTAGTATGTTTCCCACGTTTCAAGTTCTATTTATTTTAACAGCAATCTTAACTATGAGTCTTACAAGCTATTTTATTGTGCATTTCATCACCTCTTGTTTCGAGATAGCAACCCAGTGGTTAACCATTCTCTTTCTGATTAGAAATTTTTTTTACTAGTAATATGTAAATATATATTGCAGAAATGCTTCGAAAGCCTATTTGCTCTTGATTATGTATTTGAGATCTAAGATCTCAAGTGAAAATATGATACTACTACTGCTTGATATCAAGTTGTGTATGGTGGGTACCACCACAAAGACATGTTTCAAATCGCTAGAATTAGTTTCTTCGCGTTTTTAATAATTATTAGAATTAATGTTTGACTATATGCAATTTTATGATGAGCGTCGAATTATTTTATCATCTTTGTTTATAAATTTCTATTTTTTTTAAGTTTCTTCTTCTATATTTTTGTTGCCTGTATTTTAACTCCTTTAATCGTCCTACTATTGTAAATCAGCATTTTTCTTTCGATATGGACCCGACCCAGTTTCCTTTTCTATTTATATTCGTATTTAATAAAGAGCACTTATTAACTTCTCGTAGGGTAACTTATAGTAATCATAAAAAACGAAAATAAAACTGTTCTCATATTTTTACGCTTCAAACATTTCTAAAGATTTTGGCATACCTTAGAAAAAATTGATGTATGAGTGCATGTGTGAATTCATTTTTTCGACGTTCTTGTGAGCACGGATCAACCTGTTTAAATGGTTCAACAACATTCAATTTGTATTGGAAAGGAGGTGTCATGATTTGATTATGGCAAAGGGAAAATGCACCTATTTCAAGTTTTTCGTAAACAGTCGTTTTTTTTTCAAAAATATCAAGTCGTTTAACATTTTTTTTTTAAAAAAGCTAATTTTTCAAGAAAGTTGATTTTTTTTTAATTTTCAACAAATTTCAAAATTTTCAAAAAAACAAGTTTTTACAATTTTAAATTATCTTACTGTAAAATTCAGCAATTTGTCTTTAGACACGATGCCATGCTCTACTAGTTTTCTATTACATTTTAATCACAATTATCTAATGCTACTAAATGTTTCAACAAAAATCAAATAAAAATAAATACAAAAATCTATAATTTCAGATATCACATTCTAATTTCTTATCACAGCTGGTCTTTAAAAATTTCTAATTGAAGTGATGTGATAGAATTTGATCGATTGAAAATTGACTCGATTTACCTATCCACCTTGATGACCTAAGTCGTGTAAAGTATTTTCTCAATCCCGTGTAATAATTAAATCGACTCTAGTCATTAGTTTGAACTTTATCTAATGTAATTCTGTATTCTAAAGGCGTGTGAGTCATTAACTATCCGCACCATATATATTAATATAGTCGCCCGAGTGTTACATGCTACTAATAATAATGCGCTAAGGTCATTACCATCGAAATAGTAGTAGACACATAGTCTTATAGACACGAAATAGATATTTTTTTCTTCATTTTGTTATCTTTACTATGTAATTAAGATATTTCTAGAGCATAGATTTAAATGACGACTTGAAAATGGAATCGTACGGAAAAATCTGCAACACTTATTAACTTCCCGATGAAAAAGTTTGTTTTCATAAAAAAATCCAATTCGCTAATTTTATGTTTT
The DNA here is from genome assembly GCF_003426905.1 of Ctenocephalides felis. Taxonomy (NCBI): domain Eukaryota; kingdom Metazoa; phylum Arthropoda; class Insecta; order Siphonaptera; family Pulicidae; genus Ctenocephalides; species Ctenocephalides felis. The sequence goes on from NW_020537324.1 coordinate 68,975,283, forward strand.
CTTGACGTATCAAGCTAATGGACCAAATTTGGAAAAAGTATGTGTGTGTGTGAACAGATTTTTACTTTAAATCGTCGTTTTCTCAGAAAAGGCTGGATCGATTACAAAAATTTAAAAGCCATTTAATGTATCTGGATTAGAACGGTCGTTTGTCAGTTTGAAGGACGATTGGCCAAGCCGTTTTTTTGTAAATCGTGGAAAAGTGAAAAAATCTTCATAAGGAGAGAAGTGCAAATTTTTGTCCACGTTTTAACCTCCACGTTTTAACCTCCAATTCTGACTAAACCAAAAATTCACAAACCGTTCGAAATATTGAGAATTGACCTGATTAGTTTTTGGTAAGCACAAGCTCTTCAATTAACTGTTGCAAATTTTTTTAGACAATTATTATGATTTTGTTTATGATAGATATCATGGTCTTCTAGATCATACTTAAATATTACGGCCCTACAACAAGTTGTTTAATTTTAAAAATTCGTAAAAGTTTGCAAAAGTTAGTGCCTGAAACGTGCCTGACCTCAAAAACGCCTGAATCGATTTCAAAAATTTAGAGAATTATCGTTTATCAGTTTTGCGCGACGATCTATCAAGCCGTTTCTTAGTAATTTAGAGAAAAGTAAAAAAGTTTCGTCCACGTTTTAGCCAGAAATTCTGACTCGATTTTAAAAATTCAAAAACTATTCGAAAGATATTATTTGGGAATGTGCTTATTATTTTTTAACAAAGATCGGCCGAACCGTTTCTTATGTTGATAGACATCATGGTCCAAAAGAATATACTAAAAATATACGGTCCTACGTCAAATAGTTTAATATCAAAAATCATCAAAGTTTGAAAAAAAAAATGTCAAAGTTTGTGTCAAAAGTCGCTTTTGTGATGTGATGAGTCAAAATAATAATATCACAAATTTAAAACCAATTTTTTGGAATCGGTCGAAAAATAAGTCTACAAAACTTCTCTAGTTGTGCAAAAAATATTACCATTAATTTTATATCATTATATAATATCATGGACTAGGTACATGATATACTTAATCGTGCAGTAGAAAATTTTATCTGAATATCTAAATATTATTGTCGGTCAATTATTGACTTAAGGGTTCTTCTTCTTCTGACAAGGCAAAATGCCACTTTCAACTAGTTTTAAACAAGCCAGAAAAAGTTAAATAACATACTAAACTTTTGAACGATTAAAATAAATATTAACCTTCTTTTAAAGGTGAACGATACAGTGCAATAACAGCAAACTCTCCGCTGATGTCATATAAATAAATATGCACTTTGCGGTCAAGCATTTTGTTTCAAAGAGGATGATTATTTTAATAAAGTACATAAATGTATTTACACATGACATAAATTAACACAAAGATGTTCTCGCCTTTGCAATACCTTCATTGCTGGTGTATTTCCAGAATTAATACAGCAACAGCTCCAAGCTATAAATATAAATAAGAGTAGGTACTGTAGTCGACGACTTGGGTAAAAGAAACTGGACGGATGAATTTACACGAAATTTTGTTTAATTATAGTTGTAAATCTTCATGATAATTGGTTATACTCTAAGCGAGGTAAATTACACCAAAAGGGGTGAATATGTGATTTTTGGGGGTAAAAAGTACGTACATATTTTAATTAATATTTACTGTATTTGCTACGCAATTGTTCGTATGGGGGTAAATTCTCTTCGTCATGGAAGTAATCTCTCCTAAGACAAAAAAAATTTGAGGTAATGATTAAAAAAGTTTTTCGATCGCTGGTGGTTAGAGCAAACCACATAGCTTTATCTTAACCCATTTCTAATGATTGTATCATTTGCTCAAGATACTGATGATAATCTTACAAAATCAGGTAGCTACCTATGTACCTACATTTTTAAATATTAACTATTGACACGTGGGTTAGCAAAAAAAAACAGGAAACTGTAAGGATGTCAAAATTGCCTAAATGGATTACTTCGTGTGGACCTCGAAGGAAAAACACTATTTCTGGTAATTCTTGTGAAAGTTGTTTATAATTAACTGGTCTTATTATTAAGATGATCAAGGATTTCCTTGATTCAAGACATACTTTTCTTTAAGGTTTTTCTGAAATTGCACACTGCTTGCAACAAATTTCTTACTCATATTTTTTTTTGTCAATGAAAATTTTATTTGAGTTCTGACTTTTCGTGTTTTTTTTATAGTGAGTTTTTTCATTCTTGTTTTTAAACGGTAATGAGAACTTATAATAGTTTTGATTCTTTTTTAGAACACAATATGATTGTGGGTTATTTCTATTTTTTGCTAAATTTTTTCCAACAATGATGATTTATTTTGCCTTATTGCAGCAATGCAAGTAAAGACAATTTTTATTTAGAAACATATTTTGATCTATATTTTTAATAAAATCTACCTTTGAGGTAGAAAACCATGTACATGATTATTTATATTATATAAAATCTCACATATTGCAATAAAAATGCAAAAAAATATTACTACTGCTTGATATCAAGTTAACCGTAATAGAGGAAAATAATTCCGAAATTGAGTTTTTGAGCATAATTTTTCAACCTATTAATTGCATCTGATTTATGCACTTGAGAAAAAATTACAACTTAATTATCTTTTAAATTTTTGACTAAATCTATATGTAATTTGAATAATTCTGGTAAAAAAAAATGAAATAGCTTTAAATATTTGATAAACAGTCAATTAAATTGATATACGTTTATTAGTGGAATTGAGTAATATTTTTAAAAACAGTTCTATTTATTTTAATTTTAATTATAATTATTTAATTATATTAATACTTGCGTAAATGAAATCAAATATTGTAGACTAAATAATAATTTGATTTTGAAAGAGGCGTGGAGTACTAATATTATTATTAATAATAATATCTACTAAAAATATGATCAAAATTATTAATTGTTAATATTTAAGCTAATTCAGTATTTTTAGAGTAATTATATTTAATTTATTTAAAAACAATTATTTAAATGTTCATAAATGTTAGATGTTTTCCATATTTAAATTTATTTTTCTTTAAAGATTGATTTAGTTTTGTTTTTTTTTTTCAAAAAATAGTACGTTGCCAAGTTTCTTGTATTATAATAATAATAATAAGTCTATATTTTCTACACTTATAACATATGAATAAATAATTTAATATAAATAATTTCATACTAATGCTGAAGATCTTGATCTTTTTGCAACGTTGTTAGTCCACAATAGGTATTGTGATATAATACGTATTTTCTCATAGTTCATTTGATGAAATCACATACTGTATCAGATTAAATATACATATATACAAGGATATATATTATATATATATATATCCTTACTTAAGTGCAACTATGTGATACTATTAGACAATAAAGATAATGAGACGGATTTCTAGAATTTGTAACAAGATTTATGTTACATTTAATTTTGCATTGCGTCAAACTTACTACATTCTTAACACCTTTAAACTTAAAATAGTTTTAATAATAATTTACAATTTATTCATTTATTTTGTTCATAAGCAATAGTAATAAATGATATTTAAAACCCTTGTCAATTCAATTTTATACATAAAGAGTCCAAATAACGTCCTCTTACTAAAAATATACCTGAAATTTATATAGAAAATTATCTACTATATATAAAGAACAATTGTTCACGTGGTTAATTACTGAAGTTAATCATTATGTAGTTTATATTTTAATTTCCACTCTGTGAAAACTTCTATTTATTATTTGTAAAGTAAAGTCTTATATGTTGCGAATATGAAAAGTGAAACAATAGTTATATCATATTTAGAAAGTTATAAAATAGAGATGAAAATCACTAAATCATTCTAATGGTACTTTTATAATCAATTATGCAAATCAAGAATATCTTGATTAAGCTATTAATATTTGCATATTGTTGCTCATATAAATATATAATTAAGACCAAAAAAGTTTTTTAACAGATCCGTCCAGATTTAAATAAAAGACTAATAGTCCAGTCATTATAGTAAGTTCACCTCGAAATTTGAGATACCCAGCTGTAAGTATGTAAATACTTAAATATTGACACCCTAAAAGTTGTCTCAAAACCTATTTCTATAGGTTTCGTACCAATGTTTATCTGTTAAACTGCTATGAGGCGCTTACGCGCTTCGACATTTCTATTTAAAACAGCCACACGCACGATTGCTTAAAAAAAAATCGAAATTTTCACTTGAAGTTCAACAATTCAAAATGTAACAAATTTTCAAAAATTTCATAATTTTCAAAAAATTTATTTTTTCAGTTTTCAAAAAATTTAAAGGTTTTTAAAAATTTTAATTTTTGGTAATGAAAGTTCCAGAAAATTGCCTTAAGGCATAATGCTAGGCACCACTAGTTTAATTTTAATTCATATGAAATTCTTGGCATTGAAAAATCCAAATAATGATTAAATTTCGAGTTTAAAAATCTATGTCAAACTAAATAAATAGAAAAAAATTATTTGTTGGGCGTGCGTAAACAAAAATGATACTTCTATTGGTTTTACTGGTATTTTGAGTCATCTCATTCATTCAAAAACATGTATGCAAATTAGTTGTATCATTTTACATCTCGTTACTAATGCATTTCACGATTAAAGATGTATGACTAAGAAATGAGCATATATAATAATATATTATTACAAAAATCATTATTTGTCATAGATTTGCCACGAGCATGAGTCTCTAATTAGAAATCTAAATAATGCACCTTGAAAATGGATAATGCACCTTATGAAATGCAACTATTATTGCAATAGTTTGTTTTATATATTTATTTTGATCGTTGATTTCTCACGAATTCAGATATATAAATAAAAAAAAAATAACAAAAAGGTTATTTTCTTATTTTAGTCCAATGACTCATATCGTCGCGAAATATTTAAGAGGTGAAATCATTTAAGGTTTGACCGAGTTGACAATTTGGCAAAAGTGTTTTTGTTGAATATACATTTTTCAATGTTAAATTTAACCGTGACCAATATTTCGTAAACGAAAGGTTGTTGGTTGAGTGCTGACACGTTTTTAATTAAATTGCATATTTTATTGCCAAAATTACGTACGAGTATGTGATATTTTATTTGACTTCATGTGCATCTTTACGACGTAAAGGAAATTTAATGAAGGAAATTTTTAATATTTCATGGCTCTTGGAATTTCTCATTAACTACTAATGCTTTTTTTTATGTTTATGCACATCGTGTTGTAATTGGGTATTAAATTTCCTTGACAAAATATATATGATTGCTTATCGTTGAATCAAATGCAGTTAAATCGTTGAAAAAAAATTAATAAAATACTCTTGTTCATACAACAATACTGTAAGTTAGGTATGATATACTTAGGTATGTCTTCTATTACTTCAAATATTTAAATTGATAAATTTTCTTACAAAATTTAGAGCTATTAGCAAATTTTATCAAAAAATTTCCATTTTATAAAAATAAATCGCAAGGGCTAATTACATATTAACCTCAGTGCACAAGGTTTATTCTAAAATGATGTAAATTATACTTTAATATGTCTACTATTACAACAAATACTAAAATTGATACCTTTTCTTACAAAATTTTGAGCAATTTTATCACAAAATTCGCATTTTTTATACATAACATGCGTGGTAATAAAATATATCGCAAGGTTCTAAATAAATATTAACCTCAGTACACAAGGTTTATTCTAGAATGATGTAAGTTGGATATATGTTATACTTTAATATGTCTACTATTACAACAAATACTAAAATTTATAAATAATAAATAAATAAATTTATTTTATATACCTTTCTCACAAAATTTTGAGCAATTCTATCACAAAATTGCCATATTTTATATAGAGCATGCGTGATATAAAAATAAGTCGCAAGGGCTAAATAAATGTTAACCTCAGTGCACAAGGTTTATTCTAGATTGATGTAAGTTGGATATGTATACTATTACAGGAAATACTAAAATTGATTAATTTTCTTACAAAAATTTGAGCAATTTTATCACAACAATTCCCATTTCTTATGTAGAGCATGCGTGGTATTAGAGTAAACCGAGAGGGCATAATAAATATTAACCTCAGTGCACAAGATTTATTCAAGAATGCTTGTAAATTATTTATATAATATTTTGATATATCTACCATCACAGCAAATACTAAAATTGATACCTTTTTTTACAAATTTGAAGCAATTTTTATCAAAAATTCCCATTTTTTATACAGAGCATGCGTGCGTGGTAATAAAATATATCGCAAGGGCTAAATAAATGTTAACCTCAGTGCACAAGGTATATTTTAAAATTATGTAAATTGGATATGTTATACTTTAATGTGTCTACTATCACAACAAATACTAAAATTTATACCTTTTCTTATAAAATTAAGAGATATTAACAATTACAGAAGTGCTTACACAAAAGTTCGACAGATAACTAGTAAAATTAAAGACCATGTTTAATTTCTTGTACAGTTTTAATTTGATAAACCGCACTCAAAAATACCATTTATTTTTTAATAATAATTTTTTTTTTACAAGGTCTGGATAGATAAAACAATAATTTTAAATTTTTAAACCATGTTTTGTTGTATAAAGACCTTAGACAAAGACATAAATGTTAAAATTAAATTTCTAAATATTTTCATTGATCATGATTTATCCCAAAAAAGAATTTTAATATTTCCTAGACTATCGTATTTTCTAATTTTATTTTTTTGACGTTACAAGTCATTCTGCATCCAAAATTGGAAAATATATGTATGTGTATGTGAGAAAAAATTTCGCCTTTCATTGACATTTTCTCAAAATGTCGATAATATGTAGAAGCTATTACATGAAATACTAGTAAATAATTTTGCAGAATTAGCAGATGAGTATATATTCTATAATAGAATAGTTCATAATAGAACAAACAAACAAATTTGCTATTTTTTTATTCTTAGTGATCAAGTCGAATATCAGCGAAATTTTATGATTTCATTTCTCAGTTTCTATGTTTGCTCATTAATGGAAAATTATTTTTATTTGTAAAACATTCTGACCATATTTCAGTTCGTCACTAATTAAAATTTAGTAAAAGTAGGCTAATAGTTTCTTAGTAATCAAAATGTTGAAGAGTTTTTGGAACGACATTACACTTTGCACAAGCTTTCAATCCTTTTCGATCAATTTAATTAATCCGATCCTAGGACTCGTATTAAGGTAAAGTCCACATACATTTGTAAAGTGTTGTAAGTGTTCTTTTTTCGAGAAGAAGTTTCAATTATGTTTTTCAAAATTTCCCACTGTTCCGCTATTCAACTTGTGAACTGTAAATCCGTTCGAACCATTTGAGCTTTCAACTCAGACGATTCGAATCGTCACACATGCTTGAAGAATTATGAAATATATTATTATTTAGATTGAGTTGAATTGTTATTTAAAAACATTTCTATAA
>NW_020537324.1:68982799-69009496 GCF_003426905.1 Ctenocephalides felis
ATCTCGCGAACGGCAAGAGGTATCTTAAAACTTTCGCCTGAAAACATCAATATCCTATGATGAATCGTTCAAAAGTTATGAGCGCTTAAAGATTTATGAGTAAAAAATGCTCAAAATGGACCAAAAAATTTGTTAGTTTTTTTAATTTTTCACAGACTTCCCGGGCACGTAGAAGCTTCAATTAAACGTCAGGTGAATTGTCTTGTGGGCTAGAATAACGCGAAAAAAACTGCATTTTAATATTCTCAACGGTTGCCGAATAAATTAGAAAAAACTGAAATTATAGCATGACCCTAGGGTCACGTATTGTATTCCGATTTTGGATGAAAATTTTTTGTTTCCGATTTTGATGATTTTCACAATGTTGATACCTTATGACATAAGGTAAATGCTGTTAAAAAATTTCGGTCGCACTTCAAATAGTTTTCGAGAAAAACGCATTTTTAATATGTGACAAGGAGCGCTTGGTTTTTAGCGAATATCTCGGGAACGGTTTGAGCTATCACAAAAATTTTTGCACCTATAGATACATATTTTAAATGCGCATATTTCATTCATACACACCATGACCCTATGTTGAATATTTTCCGAGATACAGGCGTTTAACTGTTTCAGAGTTGAAAATTTGAAACTGTTTTTGGGGTATATCTCGCGAACGGCAAGAGGTATGTTAAAACTTTTTATACTGGGTTAAAGATCTTTTGATTTAGAATATTTCGCCTGAAAACATCAATATCCTATGATGAATCGTTCAAAAGTTATGAGCGCTTAAAGATTTTATGAGTAAAAAATGCTCAAAAATGGACCAAAAAATTTGTTAGTTTTTTTAATTTTTCACAGACTTCCCGGGCACGTAGAAGCTTCAATTAAACGTCAGGTGAATTGTCTTGTGGGCTAGAATAACGCGAAAAAAACTGCATTTTAATATTCTCAACGGTTGCCGAATAAATTAGAAAAAACTGAAATTATAGCATGACCCTAGGGTCACGTATTGTATTCCGATTTTGAATGAAAATTTTTTGTTTCCGATTTTGATGATTTTCACAATGTTGATACCTTATGACATAAGGTAAATGCTGTTAAAAAATTTCGGTCGCACTTCAAATAGTTTTCGAGAAAAACGCATTTTTAATATGTGACAAGGAGCGCTTGGTTTTTAGCGAATATCTCGGGAACGGTTTGAGCTATCACAAAAATTTTTGCACCTATAGATACATATTTTAAATGCGCATATTTCATTCATACACACCATGACCCTATGTTGAATATTTTCCGAGATACAGGCGTTTAACTGTTTCAGAGTTGAAAATTTGAAACTGTTTTTGGGGTATATCTCGCGAACGGCAAGAGGTATGTTAAAACTTTTTATACTGGGTTAAAGATCTTTTGATTTAGAATATTTCGCCTGAAAACATCAATATCCTATGATGAATCGTTCAAAAGTTATGAGCGCTTAAAGATTTTATGAGTAAAAAATGCTCAAAAATGGACCAAAAAATTTGTTAGTTTTTTTAATTTTTCACAGACTTCCCGGGCACGTAGAAGCTTCAATTAAACGTCAGGTGAATTGTCTTGTGGGCTAGAATAACGCGAAAAAAACTGCATTTTAATATTCTCAACGGTTGCCGAATAAATTAGAAAAAACTGAAATTATAGCATGACCCTAGGGTCACGTATTGTATTCCGATTTTGGATGAAAATTTTTTGTTTCCGATTTTGATGATTTTCACAATGTTGATACCTTATGACATAAGGTAAATGCTGTTAAAAAATTTCGGTCGCACTTCAAATAGTTTTCGAGAAAAACGCATTTTTAATATGTGACAAGGAGCGCTTGGTTTTTAGCGAATATCTCGGGAACGGTTAGAGCTATCACAAAAATTTTTGCACCTACAGATACATATTTTAAATGCGCATATTTCATTCATACACACCATGACCCTATGTTGAATATTTTCCGAGATACAGGCGTTTAACTGTTTCAAAGTTGAAAATTTGAAACTGTTTTTGGGGTATATCTCGCGAACGGCAAGAGGTATCTTAAAACTTTTTATACTGGGTTAAAGATCTTTTGATTTAGAATATTTCGCCTGAAAACATCAATATCCTATGATGAATCGTTCAAAAGTTATGAGCGCTTAAAGATTTTATGAGTAAAAAATGCTCAAAAATGGACCAAAAAATTTGTTAGTTTTTTTAATTTTTCACAGACTTCCCGGGCACGTAGAAGCTTCAATTAAACGTCAGGTGAATTGTCTTGTGGGCTAGAATAACGCGAAAAAAACTGCATTTTAATATTCTCAACGGTTGCCGAATAAATTAGAAAAAACTGAAATTATAGCATCACGTATTGTATTCCGATTTTGGATGAAAATTTTTTGTTTCCGATTTTGATGATTTTCACAATGTTGATACCTTATGACATAAGGTAAATGCTGTTAAAAAATTTCGGTCGCACTTCAAATAGTTTTCGAGAAAAACGCATTTTTAATATGTGACAAGGAGCGATTGGTTTTTAGCGAATATCTCGGGAACGGTTAGAGCTATCACAAAAATTTTTGCACCTACAGATACATATTTTAAATGCGCATATTTCATTCATACACACCATGACCCTATGTTGAATATTTTCCGAGATACAGGCGTTTAACTGTTTCAGAGTTGAAAATTTGAAACTGTTTTTGGGGTATATCTCGCGAACGGCAAGAGGTATGTTAAAACTTTTTATACTGGGTTAAAGATCTTTTGATTTAGAATATTTCGCCTGAAAACATCAATATCCTATGATGAATCGTTCAAAAGTTATGAGCGCTTAAAGATTTTATGAGTAAAAAATGCTCAAAAATGGACCAAAAAATTTGTTAGTTTTTTTAATTTTTCACAGACTTCCCGGGCACGTAGAAGCTTCAATTAAACGTCAGGTGAATTGTCTTGTGGGCTAGAATAACGCGAAAAAAACTGCATTTTAATATTCTCAACGGTTGCCGAATAAATTAGAAAAAACTGAAATTATAGCATGACCCTAGGGTCACGTATTGTATTCCGATTTTGGATGAAAATTTTTTGTTTCCGATTTTGATGATTTTCACAATGTTGATACCTTATGACATAAGGTAAATGCTGTTAAAAAATTTCGGTCGCACTTCAAATAGTTTTCGAGAAAAACGCATTTTTAATATGTGACAAGGAGCGCTTGGTTTTTAGCGAATATCTCGGGAACGGTTAGAGCTATCACAAAAATTTTTGCACCTACAGATACATATTTTAAATGCGCATATTTCATTCATACACACCATGACCCTATGTTGAATATTTTCCGAGATACAGGCGTTTAACTGTTTCAAAGTTGAAAATTTGAAACTGTTTTTGGGGTATATCTCGCGAACGGCAAGAGGTATCTTAAAACTTTTTATACTGGGTTAAAGATCTTTTGATTTAGAATATTTCGCCTGAAAACATCAATATCCTATGATGAATCGTTCAAAAGTTATGAGCGCTTAAAGATTTTATGAGTAAAAAATGCTCAAAAATGGACCAAAAAATTTGTTAGTTTTTTTAATTTTTCACAGACTTCCCGGGCACGTAGAAGCTTCAATTAAACGTCAGGTGAATTGTCTTGTGGGCTAGAATAACGCGAAAAAAACTGCATTTTAATATTCTCAACGGTTGCCGAATAAATTAGAAAAAACTGAAATTATAGCATGACCCTAGGGTCACGTATTGTATTCCGATTTTGGATGAAAATTTTTTGTTTCCGATTTTGATGATTTTCACAATGTTGATACCTTATGACATAAGGTAAATGCTGTTAAAAAATTTCGGTCGCACTTCAAATAGTTTTCGAGAAAAACGCATTTTTAATATGTGACAAGGAGCGATTGGTTTTTAGCGAATATCTCGGGAACGGTTAGAGCTATCACAAAAATTTTTGCACCTACAGATACATATTTTAAATGCGCATATTTCATTCATACACACCATGACCCTATGTTGAATATTTTCCGAGATACAGGCGTTTAACTGTTTCAAAGTTGAAAATTTGAAACTGTTTTTGGGGTATATCTCGCGAACGGCAAGAGGTATCTTAAAACTTTTTATACTGGGTTAAAGATCTTTTGATTTAGAATATTTCGCCTGAAAACATCAATATCCTATGATGAATCGTTCAAAAGTTATGAGCGCTTAAAGATTTTATGAGTAAAAAATGCTCAAAAATGGACCAAAAAATTTGTTAGTTTTTTTAATTTTTCACAGACTTCCCGGGCACGTAGAAGCTTCAATTAAACGTCAGGTGAATTGTCTTGTGGGCTAGAATAACGCGAAAAAAACTGCATTTTAATATTCTCAACGGTTGCCGAATAAATTAGAAAAAACTGAAATTATAGCATGACCCTAGGGTCACGTATTGTATTCCGATTTTGGATGAAAATTTTTTGTTTCCGATTTTGATGATTTTCACAATGTTGATACCTTATGACATAAGGTAAATGCTATTAAAAAATTTCGGTCGCACTTCAAATAGTTTTCGAGAAAAACGCATTTTTAATATGTGACAAGGAGCGATTGGTTTTTAGCGAATATCTCGGGAACGGTTAGAGCTATCACAAAAATTTTTGCACCTACAGATACATATTTTAAATGCGCATATTTCATTCATACACACCATGACCCTATGTTGAATATTTTCCGAGATACAGGCGTTTAACTGTTTCAAAGTTGAAAATTTGAAACTGTTTTTGGGGTATATCTCGCGAACGGCAAGAGGTATCTTAAAACTTTTTATACTGGGTTAAAGATCTTTTGATTTAGAATATTTCGCCTGAAAACATCAATATCCTATGATGAATCGTTCAAAAGTTATGAGCGCTTAAAGATTTTATGAGTAAAAAATGCTCAAAAATGGACCAAAAAATTTGTTAGTTTTTTTAATTTTTCACAGACTTCCCGGGCACGTAGAAGCTTCAATTAAACGTCAGGTGAATTGTCTTGTGGGCTAGAATAACGCGAAAAAAACTGCATTTTAATATTCTCAACGGTTGCCGAATAAATTAGAAAAAACTGAAATTATAGCATGATGCTAGGGTCACGTATTGTATTCCGATTTTGGATGAAAATTTTTTGTTTCCGATTTTGATGATTTTCACAATGTTGATACCTTATGACATAAGGTAAATGCTATTAAAAAATTTCGGTCGCACTTCAAATAGTTTTCGAGAAAAACGCATTTTTAATATGTGACAAGGAGCGATTGGTTTTTAGCGAATATCTCGGGAACGGTTAGAGCTATCACAAAAATTTTTGCACCTACAGATACATATTTTAAATGCGCATATTTCATTCATACACACCATGACCCTATGTTGAATATTTTCCGAGATACAGGCGTTTAACTGTTTCAAAGTTGAAAATTTGAAACTGTTTTTGGGGTATATCTCGCGAACGGCAAGAGGTATCTTAAAACTTTTTATACTGGGTTAAAGATCTTTTGATTTAGAATATTTCGCCTGAAAACATCAATATCCTATGATGAATCGTTCAAAAGTTATGAGCGCTTAAAGATTTTATGAGTAAAAAATGCTCAAAAATGGACCAAAAAATTTGTTAGTTTTTTTAATTTTTCACAGACTTCCCGGGCACGTAGAAGCTTCAATTAAACGTCAGGTGAATTGTCTTGTGGGCTAGAATAACGCGAAAAAAACTGCATTTTAATATTCTCAACGGTTGCCGAATAAATTAGAAAAAACTGAAATTATAGCATGACCCTAGGGTCACGTATTGTATTCCGATTTTGGATGAAAATTTTTGTTTCCGATTTTGATGATTTTCACAATGTTGATACCTTATGACATAAGGTAAATGCTATTAAAAAATTTCGGTCGCACTTCAAATAGTTTTCGAGAAAAACGCATTTTTAATATGTGACAAGGAGCGATTGGTTTTTAGCGAATATCTCGGGAACGGTTAGAGCTATCACAAAAATTTTTGCACCTACAGATACATATTTTAAATGCGCATATTTCATTCATACACACCATGACCCTATGTTGAATATTTTCCGAGATACAGGCGTTTAACTGTTTCAGAGTTGAAAATTTGAAACTGTTTTTGGGGTATATCTCGCGAACGGCAAGAGGTATGTTAAAACTTTTTATACTGGGTTAAAGATCTTTTGATTTAGAATATTTCGCCTGAAAACATCAATATCCTATGATGAATCGTTCAAAAGTTATGAGCGCTTAAAGATTTTATGAGTAAAAAATGCTCAAAAATGGACCAAAAAATTTGTTAGTTTTTTTAATTTTTCACAGACTTCCCGGGCACGTAGAAGCTTCAATTAAACGTCAGGTGAATTGTCTTGTGGGCTAGAATAACGCGAAAAAACTGCATTTTAATATTCTCAACGGTTGCCGAATAAATTAGAAAAAACTGAAATTATAGCATGATGCTTTTTGGATGAAAATTTTTTGTTTCCGATTTTGATGATTTTCACAATGTTGATACCTTATGACATAAGGTAAATGCTGTTAAAAAATTTCGGTCGCACTTCAAATAGTTTTCGAGAAAAACGCATTTTTAATATGTGACAAGGAGCGATTGGTTTTTAGCGAATATCTCGGGAACGGTTAGAGCTATCACAAAAATTTTTGCACCTACAGATACATATTTTAAATGCGCATATTTCATTCATACACACCATGACCCTATGTTGAATATTTTCCGAGATACAGGCGTTTAACTGTTTCAAAGTTGAAAATTTGAAACTGTTTTTGGGGTATATCTCGCGAACGGCAAGAGGTATCTTAAAACTTTTTATACTGGGTTAAAGATCTTTTGATTTAGAATATTTCGCCTGAGAACATCAATATCCTATGATGAATCGTTCAAAAGTTATGAGCGCTTAAAGATTTCATGAGTAAAAAATGTTCAAAAATGGACCAAAAAATTTGTTAGTTTTTTTAATTTTTCACAGACTTCCCGGGCACGTAGAAGCTTCAATTAAACGTCAGGTGAATTGTCTTGTGGGCTAGAATAACGCGAAAAAAACTGCATTTTAATATTCTCAACGGTTGCCGAATAAATTAGAAAAAACTGAAATTATAGCATGATGCTTAGCATCACGTATTGTATTCCGATTTTGGATGAAAATTTTTTGTTTCCGATTTTGATGATTTTCACAATGTTGATACCTTATGACATAAGGTAAATGCTGTTAAAAAATTTCGGCCGCACTTCAAATAGTTTTCGAGAAAAACGCATTTTTAATATGTGACAAGGAGCGCTTGGTTTTCAGCGAATATCTCGGGAACGGTTAGAGCTATCACAAACATTTTTGCACCTACAGATACATATTTTAAATGCGCATATTTCATTCATACACACTATGACCCTATGTTGAATATTTTCCGAGATACATGCGTTTAACTGTTTCAAAGTTGAAAATTTGAAACTGTTTTTGGGGTATATCTCGCGAACGGCAAGAGGTATCTTAAAACTTTTTATACTGGGTTAAAGATCTTTCGATTTAGAATATTTCACCTGGTAACATCAATATCCTATGATTAGTGTTAGAACGATAGTATCGATACTGAGTAAGTATCGATACTTTGACTTCGATCCTGAGTACTTTTGGAATCGATACTTCGGGCCGATTCTTTTGGTGGTATCGATATTTTGCGCCGATTCTACTCAAAAAGTATCGGCTATATTTTTTGACCCCACCAAAAGTTCGACCGCATTTTATGAACACCACTCATTCTCCGCTCTTCATAGATAACAAACGAAACAGGCATTAAGTCGAGTGCGATATGGTTTTTGTTAAAGAATATGTATGTCCTCAGTTCAAAGCCACTGATTAACAATAAATGAAAGAATTAGAGTTCAAGATTACTGTATGTCCATAATATAATTTCTGTTACTTCCGAGAACATATGTTTATCAACGATAATAAGTTTTGTATATTTTATGGTAAAATCTTGTCTGCGAAATTGCCGCGGCGTAAATGAATACTTTCGTCACAAAACAATACTATTATTTAATTATTGAATATTTTTCCATTTGAAATAAATTAGCCGATACTAAATTCATAAATGTATACTGTTGTCACAAAACGATACTATTTTCTAATTATTGAGTATTTTTCCTTTTGAAATAAATTAGCCGATACTAAATTCATAAATGAATACTTTCGTCACAAAACGATACTATTTTCTAATTAATGAGTATTTTTCCTTTTGAAATAAATTAGCCGACACTAATATTATAAATGAATACTTTTGTCACAACATGATACTGTTATTTAATTATTGAGTATTTTTTCTTTTGAAATAAATTAGCCGATTATAAATTCATAAATGAATACTTTCGTCACAAAACGATACTATTTTCTAATTATTGAGTATTTTTCCTCTTGAAATAAATTAGCCGATACTAAATTCATAAATGAATACTTTCGTCACAAAACGATACTACTTTCTAATTATTGAGTATTTTTCTTACTTTATAATTAATACTTTATAATTAATACTTTCGTCACAAAACCATAGTATTATTTAATTATTGAATATTTTTCTTTTTGATATAAATCGAATTTGAAATTAGTATCGAAAAATTATTGTTTTAAACTTCTCAAAATATTGAAAATGACGCTGATTTAACAGCATCAAATACAGGCAATAGAATTTATCATAATATTGGAATTCGATCTGTAGAGAATTTTAGATCTCTCTTGCACGTATGTTTAATTTTGGTGAAAAGTACTCATTATTCGATACTGAGTAGTATCGATACTTTTGCCGCGATTCTTTTTTGGTATCGATGCTTTGCCGCGATTCTTTTTTCAGTACTCGGTATCGATACTTTTCCTTGATACTTCTAACACTACCTATGATAAAGTCATTTAATATTATATGTTTTAATCATTAAACAATTAGATGATTTTTACAATAGTACAAAAGTAAAATATTTGACAAACGTTGATTGAACTTACTTGAATGACTTCTTCTATTCCTAGTATGATCAAGGGATAATTGGCTAGATATCCAATTATTTTCTTTAACTGAAAATAAAGAAATATTAAGAAAAAGTTAGATGTCCATGTTTATTGTATTGATGTAAAATATACTCATCTTGAACGACAATTTTTGTCAGATAACGATATTGAATATGTACTATTTGTACATAAATTTTAGTTTAATTAGTTTAAATTAATTGTTAATTTTTTTATTTATACTAACCGTTTTATTCAAATTTTCCGACGACATCAACAGATACATGACAGATGATGCGTGTGCTATCAGCCTGGTCAATGATAAAAAAAACATTGTATTCTCCTCATTTGATATAATAAACTGCACTACTAAATATCCATTTAAAACTAAACATATAATTAAAACCGTCATTTGTAGCAGCAAGGACGGATTTAATGCTTTATTTAGAGTAAGCAAAGCTTTTAGAACTTCTCCATAAAATTTCCTCATTTGACATACTGTTTTCACCAAAATTCTCGGGTCTTGTGAGAAAGTTTCAACCAAATTTATTTTTGACTGATTGTCGGGAAATTGTTGAATATAGTTGTTAGGTTTTAAAAATATAAGACGTGGGATATTCGAAAATTTCGACGGTTTTTGAACTACTGTTTTCTGGTTTGTTGCAAAATTTTCATTCACATTTTCACTTTTTGCTTTATATTTGGTATTTTTCTTTTGTACTTTATTTTTTCTATATAAAGTTGGATTAAAATCATTCATATATGAGACATTTTCTGCCTTCTCCGGAAAATCATCTTTTGTTATTTTAGATTGCAGAAGATTTTTTTTATTTTGTACCATAAATGAAGATTCGTTTTGTTTGAGATTATTGTGCTGCAAAATTTTAATATTTACAAAAAATGCTATAAGGTATATTTTTATTTGTATTAGGTATTCAAAGTACCTTAAGTTCTTTATTCGTCAAATCATGATTTTCCAGATCATTTGGAACAGCAATGTTAATACTGGAATTTTGGTATTAAAATTACTCTTATATAAAATACAATGATTTGTACATACATCATTCACATTTGCAAATACAAGTTGACATTTTGATGTACAAATGTCAAAATGTCAGTAATTTTGTCAATTAATAATTAGTTTATATAAAGTATTGTTCATTTCAATACAGTATAAGAAGGTTTAGTTACAAAAGCTAAAGCATTTTTATTAATTAAAAATAACTTGTGTTCTTTTGTTCTCTATATTTTTACTTACTTTTGATTCCTGGTTACTTTTTTTTCCTGACTATAAGCGAGTTTTGCTTGCAAAACCTTCAGTAATTCATCATAAATCAATTCCATCATTGAAGAAAGCAAAAAACTATTTTGTGTGAATTGTAGACAAAATACTATTACTATAATATCGCTCAGCAAAGAAATCATTCCTCGGCAGAAATATATTATCCATCTTATATTGGAAGGTTGAGGATTCAGACTGTACAAGTACTAAAAAGAAAAAAAATAATGAAAACTAAACTATAATTTTACAAGTTCTGTTGTAATTTTGAGAAGTTCTATTGTAAAAATTATAACAGCACTTTTAAAAATTACAACAGAACTGCTAAAAATTTTAACAGATCTGCTATAAATTACCACAGACCTGCTAAAAATTACAGCAGAACTGCTAAAAATTACAACAGCTCTTTAATAAACAACAAGTGCTGCTTTAATTTTTAATAGTTCTGTTGTAATTTATAAAAGTGCTATACTAATTTTACGAATGCTATACTAATTGCACAAGTTCTGTGCTAATTTTACAAGTGCTCTTTTAAAACTACATGTGCTCTACTAAAATTTCAAGAGCTCTACTAAAATTATTAGTTGTCTACTAAAATTACAAGTTCGCTACTAAAATTACAAGTTCGCTACTAAAATTACAAGTTCTCTACTAAAATTACAAGTACTCTACTAAAATTACAAGTTCTTTACTGAAATTACAAGTTCTCTACTGAAATTACAAGTTCTCTCCTGAAATTACAATTTCTCTACTAAAATCACAAGTTTGCTACTAAAATTACAAGTTCTCTCCTGAAATTACAAGTTCTCTCCTGAAATTACAAGTTCTCTCCTAAAATTAAAAGTGACACACTAATTTTTACTTGTTCTATACTAATTTTTACAAGTGCTCTACTGATTTTTAGAAGTGCTCGGCTAATTTTACAAGTGCTATACTATTTTTTACAGTGCTATACTAATTTTCACAAGTGCTCTACTAATTTTCACTAGTGCTCTACTAATTTTACAAGTGCTGTACTAATTTTTACAAATGACATGCTAATTTCACAAGTGCTCTACTATTTCATAAGTGCTTTACCAATTTCACAAGTGTTCTACTGATTTCATAAGTGCTATACTAATTTCAAAAGTGCTATACTAATTTCACAAGTGCTATACTAATTTCACAAGTGCTATACTATATTTTTCAATTGCTCTACTACATCTCACACTTGCTCTATTAATTTCACAAGTGCTCTATTAATTTCACAAGTGCTCTACTAATTTTTACGAGTGTTACACTAATTTTACAAGTGCCATGCTAATTTTAAAGTGCTATACTAATTTTTACAAGTGCTCTACTGATTTCACAAGTGCTCTACTGATTTCACAAGTGCTCTACTAATTTTACAAGTGCTCTACTATAACTTACAAGTTCTCTACTATATCTTACAAGTGCTCTACTATATCTTACAGGTGCTCTTCTATATCTTACAAGTGCTTTACTATATCTTACAAGTGCTTTACTATATCTTACAAGTGTTCTACTGATTTTACAACGGCTCTACTGATTTTTATAAGTGGCACACTAATTTTACAAATGCTATACTGAGTTTCACAAGTGCTATACTGATTTTACAAGTACTATACTAATATTTACGAGTGCTGCACTAATTTTCCAAGTGCTATACTAATTTTGACAAGTACTATACTAATTTGGACTACATCTTACAAGTGCTCTACTATATCTTACAAGTGCTATACTAGTTTTACAAGCGCTTCACTGATTTTACAAGCGCTCTACTGATTTTTATAAGTGTCATATTGATTTCACAAGTGCTTTGCTATATCTTACAAGTGCTCTACTGATTTTTATAAATGTCCTACTGATTTCACATGTGCTCTACTAATTTTACAATTGCTGTACTAATTTCACAACTTTTGTACTAATGTTTATAAGTGTTCTACTAATTTGCTGGTGCAAGTACTCTTCTGATTTTACAAGTGCTCTACTGATTTTATAAGTGCTCTGTTGATTTCACAAGTGCTCTACTAAATTTTGCAATTGTCATACTAAATTTTACAAGTGTTACACTGATTTTTACAAGGGCTATACTAATTTCACATTAAAATTTCTTACGTGTAATAAATATCCTGTCTGAATTGCTGTTATGATGACTATTAAAAAGAAATGCCAAAGCGACCATTTTTTTATTGCACATAAATCAGATTTGCGGAGGACTGATTTCTGGAATAGATATTTCATAACAAAAATATATTGTATTGTCAAAATTAAACAGAATAAATGTAGAAATATTAAAATGATATATATTTTTAATGGCGATTAGAACTATATATTCTGTAAGCTGTGTTTGCTATTATATCTAGTATTTTTTGAGAGGGTAACCCAACGGTCAACCACTCTTTTTTTGTATATATAAAATAAATTAGTTATGTATATCTATTAGTATAGGCGTAGGTGTTGCAGCAATGCCCACAAATGGCGCTTTTCACTTAATATCGTATTTGAGATCTATAACTTTAATTGAAAATTTGATATCATGCTGCTTGGTATTGAATAAACTATTTTAAACTAGCCTACGTTCTTAATCATTACACCACAGTCGCTCATATAGACAATTTCATTAAAGTAAAATCACTATTTCTATTACATTACTGACTCACCAAACCGTACTCCAATTTCTGGCTACCAATATGCAAAATAGTAGTATAAAATTTAATGACTTGTTTTGTTCTAAATAGTGCAATCGCAACAAAAACAGCACCCGACACCAAATTCACTGTATCAATGATATAAAATACAATCAGAACACGTCTTCTTATTTTTCCTTCTAGTAAATCCTAAAATACACATTTACCATAACTAAAATAATTCAGAAACTATATATATTGTTATAACACTCACCAATATATTGCATATGAACATAAAAAATTGTATAAATATTATTGATAATGAAAATAGTAATGAAAAATAACAAGGTTTAAATTTCGAAGGGCATTGCATTCTGATGCAAGAAAAACCTAAAAGTCTTCCTAGCCAAATCACTCCTTTCATTATGCAACAAAGTTTATCGCAAGCCATTTTTAAAAAAATATATATTTAATAGGCTATATTAAATAATATTCTGATAGAATATTATTTTTAATTTCACGTAATTAAATGAATGAATTAATTGAATTAAATCATAAAATTAAATGATTTAGTACTATATAGTTTATCTTAATTTTTTATAATATTTGTGATACTAGTTCACTATATCAAGTTTAAAAAGGTACTCTATACGTATTTTAATCCTTTTGCTACGTTTTATATAAAATGTGAATATATAATATATATGAAGTACAGTTAATCACTGTATATTGAAGGTCGGCGTTTTTCCAAGAGGATACATTTTTATATTTTATATTTTATATAAAATTTATATTTTTTTGCACTTTTATTAAATAATATTTGTTACAAACGTTACGTTATTAGGTTTGTCTCATCTTTAGTATATATATTATGTACTATGAATGATTGAATTAACTAGTGGTGTATGGCATCGTGCCTTAAGGCTATTTGCTGGAACTTTCCGTACCGTAACGAAGTGTTCGAGGAATATTGAATGTTTCCAAATAGATTATTATAAGTATTGTAACTTCGTTCATTATTCGTATTTTATAGACAAAATATAAGAGCTCATGAATTGGACGACGAAGTTTATATATGTTTACAAAACTTGATCAATCGGATATAAAATGAAGGACATTGTCTAATATTTATAAGAATTATATAAACTGAATTGCAAAGTTAATTTTTTTTTAATTGAAGTATATCTGTGATGTTTAGAACTCTAGCTAAAATTAATAATTATTGTAATTATTCTAAGGTAATAGTTTTTATTATTTCAAAAATTAAAAAAAAATCAAAAAAAAAAATGGATATCGGAAATGATTCGGATTTTAATTTTAATACTAGCAAAAATTCTAAAGCTTATATATACTTGAAATAAATAATTTTAGCTCTTTATATAATTCTTATAAATATAAGATGAGGTCATTTAATTCTAACTGCACTTTGTTTACATTCTTATGTAAACATATACCGACGTCATCGTCCAATTCATAAACTCTTAAATTTTGTCTATAAAATTCGAGTAATAAAATTAAGAATTAATTTAGAGGAGTATTAATATTCCTCGAATATTTTATTACGGTACGGAAAGTTCCACCAATTTGCCTTAACGCACGATGCCATACACCTTTAGTTGAATTTTAAATTTAAAAAATATGTAATAATACTTTTTCTTATATTTTTTGCATGAAAATGTTTCTTCAATGCTCAAAATTATTAACTCTTTTAATAATCACTTATGGCGTGTCCATAAAATTGCACTTTGGTAATTATATTTTATCACGTTATAGGGTTTATATATATATATATATATATATATATATATATATCAATTACAATTACAATTACAGTATTTTTATGAGTTTTTAATATGAATAATAAATAAACCACTAATACCTTGCATACAACTGAAACTATAATTAACAAAAATACGTTAATTTATTGACACTTTTTAATAAATACATAAAAACAAATGAGTATCAAAACTGTTTATTATTACTTTTTTACAAGTCCAAACAATTCAACAAATAATTTGTATTATTATATACGTTACTGAATATCAAGATTAAATGTAAAACACTTTACAATAATATTTACTACAATACTACCAATTATCAACTTTTCGTCTTCGGTCCAACAAATTCATTCCAAAGCCTTTTCTTCCAGTATATATTTGTCTATGGCAGTTTATTTCTTCGTTATCTTCCTCCACATAATTTAAATTTTTATGACAGACAAAGAGTAAAGATATAATAATGCCCTGGGATGCATTAAAAATATCAAAACCTGTCAACAATTCTGTTGGAATATATTCAGGGAATGCCCAAGTCAAAATTTCTGTAAGCCAACTCAGGCCCATCATCAGAAATAGTACGAAGGATTTGCGAAACCTGAAATAAGAAATAATATTTGAGTAAAGGAAATAGTATTGGTGAATTATTATTAATCATAGAAACATACTTAGAGGAGATAATTTTTAAACTAAAAGATAAAACAAAGTTAATTTTAACTTACAAAGTTTTAAATTGAGGTCCAGTCTGATTCAAGAATTTAAAAGTCCACATAATCGTTGCCAAATTTACCACCAATGACACACCCACTGGTAAATAGTAGTTGTAAAATGGTGAAGAATTTTCTGAAAAAATGTGCATGATATATCTATATATAAATTAAGACATCTTTATTACTTGCTTTTATGTTATAAAGTAAATTATTAAAATTATTTACTAGAGAGGAAATTAATAAAATTAAATTTTGACCATATATTAACCTGCAGTAGTCCAAAAATGTTTAAAAAATTCAAGTACATTTATTACTTTCTATTACTCCATTACCCATTGACAAATATACTCCTCATGGAAATGTGTTTAGTGTATTATAAAGTATATTTGTGACAGTGGTCTTTTGCTAATTATTTTTTTTAATATCAGGTTTTAATAAGTTAAATAGTTAATTATCTCTTACTTTCGAAGGTGCATGAGGTATATCCTAGGGTTGATCTATAATAGGTAGATGGTATTATCGGTGGAAATTTACAAATAGATGTAACACATCCTATGAGAAATGTAGAACTCCAAACTCCGAAATTATAATATCTTAATCTTCGTTTGTCGTCCGCCTTGCTTTTTTCATCAATTTCTGTAGTAATACTAAAACAATCCTTAGAAATATAAAATTAATTGGAAAATTTATTATAGTAGATAAATTGGTGATTTTACCTTTTATAAGTTTCTATGCACATCACAGTCAACCAGAAAAAATAGGCGAGGAATGATAGTTCTATCACATATCCTAATAAAAATTTACTTTATATTAATAATATAATAAATATCAATATGAACATAACTTATTAAAATGCAAAATATTTTTTTTAACTTCCCGAAGGAGAAGTTTATGTTTTCATCAAAAAATCCGATTCGCTAATTTTATGTTTTCTCGACGTTTCAAGCCATTCTGAATCGAACGAGACCAAATTTGGAAAAAGTATGTGTGTGTGTGAACAGATTTTTTGCCGTAAATCGGCGTTTTCTCAAAAACAGCTGGACCAATTTCAAAAATTTAAAAGCCATTCGATGAATTTTGAAGAGGGCTATCGTTTGTCAGTTTTGTGCGACGATCGGCCAAGCAGTTTCTTTATAAATAGCAGAAAAGTGAAAAAATGTTTGTCCACGTTTTAGCCCCCAATTCTGAATCAATTTAAAAGAATTAAAAACTTTTCGAAAGATATTAGTTGGAAATGATACTGATTTGTTTTAGGTAAAAATCTACCAAGCCGTTTTCTTGTAATTAACCGTTAAAAAAAAAAAAATTAAGCCGATTTTTGTGGAACCTTTTTTGGCGATATATATCATGGTCTTCTAGAACTTACTGAAATATTACGACCTCACGACAAGTAGTTTAATTTTGAAAATTCATCAAAGTTTGAGAAAATGAGTAGATTTTTTGACGTTCGTTAAAATTAAAATTAGACGATTTACTTGGTATAACGATATAGGACTTGGTTACCAACTAGCTTTTATAATATACTTGACAAAGTCTGTAATATAAAATCTCTATAATAGGGTCAGTATATTTTTACTGATATATACCAATAAAAATGGTAATAATTACTGTTATCATAGGATTATCTAGTGGTGCATAGCATAGTGCCTTAAGGCAAATAGCACATCCATTTTTTGTAAGGTGTGCCAAAATGTTCAGAAACCTTTGAAACGTAAAGATATATGAAAATAAATATTTTTGATTTTTTTGCGATGACTATAACTTACTGTTATTTGATCTCTTGTAGGCCAGGCTGCATAAATAAAGTTTAGTAAAAAAAATTGCTCGCGAAATAGAATTTTGAACGATAAACAAAATCACAAAAAGCAAATTCTTTAACTGAAGTAGCATAGAATTTTTTGCCATACACGTTTCAAATATTGATTAGAAATATATTCATAATTTACAGTATTCAAAGAGTTAAATAGCTTATAAATCCTCGTTTTAATAAGTTTGTGTCTGGTGTTAAAGTTGAAGGCATTATAAAGCATATAGCACGTTTTTAGTATTAATATTTGACTTTTACCAGCTAATATGCACATCCAATCTGGTATTTCTCGTCCTCCAGCCAATTGAACGGCTGCTAATACTGAAAAAGCGACTATTAAACAGGACACATGACATCGCAAAGCCAAACCGTGGACTGTTCTGAGATTTTTAACAAATGTATAAACTACAAGTGTCACGATTAGGAAAACCACTGAAATCAGTTCAACTGAAAATAGAAATGAAAATTTAATATACGCCTTTACAGGAAAACAGTATTACTAGCAACGGTAATAAGAATTAAATTTCTTAGACAGTATTCTTATCGTTATCGAATGCTGTCATATGTTACAGTTATTGATTAGAAATTTTACCTGCTGCATATATGTACAAAATTCTTTGGGTGTCAAAACATACTAACACTCTTAAAGTATCATTATCAGTTTCCATACAGTACTGTTTTGAATCGTACAGATCGTATCTGCCAGCATTGTTTTTAATATAGAGATTTCCATCTAGAGAAACGGCGAATACATCCTTTGATTCTAACATGTACCTAAATTTAACAAATATTGAACATAAAAAAGGCTTTATAATTTTATAACCTTATACTTCTTACCCGCCATCCATGCAAGGATCTCCATAAATAATGTTTTTCGGTTCAAATACATCATCAGTTTCTAACAAAACATTATTGCACATAATTGAAGTTTTCATTTTAAATTTCTTCATGCTGTTTTGAGAATCCTGACAAGAATAATTTAAATAAATTTGGCTCCGAGGACAGCATTTCGGGAAGAAACTCTTGTAATCTTTTGGAATGTCGACTCCAATTTTGTTATTGGATGTTTTCTATAATTATAGGATATAATTATATTTATAAAGCCATTATAGTAAAATTTTATTTAATTTATATCTATTATATATTACATTATTGAAAATTAATTTATTAATCTATCGATTAATAATTTAATAGTAACTTGTGATTATAATTCCAAAAATTATAAGGATAAAATTTTTTAATTTTTTTATATAACACATACATGATTTAAGGTCTCATTCAAAATTCACAAAAGTATTACATTTTAACTAAATTATTTTTATTCAACGAAGCTTAACGTTAGCTAAAACTTCATAGCAAAAATGCTAGCATCAAAATATTTAACATTGAAATATTGAAGCAACAGTTTTAATTTATAAATTGTATATATTTTTATTATTTATTATGTTACTATAATAAATTTAAAGTATATATAAATATGTATATATAATAATATGCATATTTTTCTTCTTCAGGTGACCTATTACTACACCTGTTCTTCTGTGATATTTGTTATTCTTTTGGTAAGTTTTATTTTATGTATTAATTATATATATATAATATATATATATATATATATATATATATATATATATATTCATAATGTGTGTTTCATTTATTTTTAATTTGTATATCTTCAATATTACTTACGTCATGGTCGATCTTCTTACAAACAATCTTATCCTCATAAAATGTAATATTCCAATTTCTCCAATCTACTTTACTACCCCTAGCTAAAACCACTATTATTGTCAAGATTATTAACAAAGTCTTCACAAAATGCATTTTTAAACTGCGGTATTTAAATTATCACTTGGAACACTAATTATAATAATAGTAATTATGTTTTTTAACTCTGTTTTATTTAGCAATCAGAAATACATAAAGACTCCTATTAGCTAAATTGACAATATTTGAGCGCGATATAATGATTAATGAGTATTCACGTATTGTTAAATAATTTTTCACAATATTAATTTGGGTATTTAGATATAATTTATTTTCAAAATTATCACTTATCAATGATGCAGTTCGATAATAATTACTTTATTTATGAATCATTGATAAAGCATTATATCCAATCTTTGTTTTGATATGTGAAATTATTATGAAAAACACGTAATAATTTCTATTAATATCACTAAAATAAAGACAAATCATATATTTATAATTTATCAAAAAATTAAATATTTTTTTAATACGAATGAATAAATTTTAAAATGAGCGAAATTGGTAATATAAATGGAAAAACGGTTTTTTTTTTTAATTTATTTTTGCACTCCTAAAAATAATTGACTTTCGGGAATTTTATTTACTGAACTGTAAATAATAAATTTATTTTAACTAATAATAATTAATTTTTAATAAGATATGGCAGCACTGTTTAGTCACTTGTATTTCAATCACTGTCAATTTATTGATATTGCTTATGAACATAAATATCTGATAAAAGTTATCATTTGATTTTCGAATCGATATATATATATATATATATATATATATATATATATATATAACTTTTAAACATCACCTGCTTTTCTTTAATATTTCGATTTTTTTATTTTTTAACACTACATAAGTGAATCTACATGTGTGATTTTAAAAATTATTTTTATTAACAACAGGTAGAGTTTGTTATAAAATTGCAGAAATATATGAATTTTTTTTGCATATTTTTAAGTTTTGAGACCTTCCGAACATTTTGGCAAATCTAAGAAACATATGGTGTGTGTGTGTTTTGTATTATATGTTTTTTTCAATACAATTTGTCGTCCACGATTTCGGGAGCACGAAATGCAGAATTAATAATATTTTTGCGAAGGCAGATCTTGCAGTCTCGGAACTGCAGGAAAAAGTTTGAAAAATTGATATTTGCTGATCTGAAATGATCACAAAACATTCAACAGACAGGTAAACAGAAAGACAGGTGAATTGGTAAACAGGTAGATAAATAGAAAAATTGACAGGTTGACTGGTTGACAGTTAGGTAGATGGACAGGTAGAAAAGTAGAAAGATAGAAAAGTACAATAGTATACAGATAGATAAGTAGGAAGATAGACAGATAGACAAGTTGACAGGTTGATAGATAGACAGATTGAAAAAGAGAATGATAGAAAAGTAGAACAGTAGCCAGGTTGGCTAACAGGAACTCAGACAAGTTGACAGGTTGACAGGTTGACAAATAACCCGGTAGAAAAGTAGAAAGACAGAATAGTAGTAAGGTAGACAGGTTGACTAATAGGAAGTTAGACAGGTAAATAAGAAGACAAGTTGACAGGTTGACCGATAGACAGGTAGAAATATAGAAAAGTAGAAGAATAGACAGGTTGACCAATAGGCAGCTAGATAGGTAAATAGATAAACAACCTGACAGTATAAAAGAAGTAATATAGAAAATAAGAAAAGTAGACAGGTGGCAGTTAGAAATGAAAATTGGTCAATAAATTGACAGGTAAACTGGTGGACGGGTAGGCAAGTAGGTCACATAAAAATAAAATATTTATTGATTAAATCAATTTTTTTCACATATTGAGAAGTTCACGTACACGTAGTTATTATTATTATTATCCTGGTTTTCGATTTCAAATTAGGACTTAAATACCACAAATAGAATAATTGAAATTTTAGTATGATGTTTTATATTTTCATTATAATTTTATAAAAATTTGTTTCTGGATTTGATGTTTGTTATGATTTTATGAAAATATATATAAAAGTTATATGGTTGGTCCTCAAAACATTTCATTTTATTCCAAATTTTGTTTTTTATAAAACAACGTGTTTAATTTTGTGGATTTTCTTCCTGGTTTGAATTTCATAATTTATGAAATGATAATACACACCGTAAATAGTTAAATTATTTATTATTTTCTACATAATAACATTTTGCTATTTGGCTACAAATAAACATTCAAAAATTTATTGATTCTAAACATATAACAAATTGCTTATAAAATATACATGAAAATAACAAATGAGTATCAAAAATAAATAAATATGTATTAATTTAGTATGGTTGCATGTTACTTATTTTGTATAGAATTAATATGAAATATTTGTATCATAAATCTATTTTTTGTATTATTCTGAACATTTCTGAATTTCAAAAATAAATTCAAAATTAGTTTCTTCTTCTATTTTCGGCCCAACAATTTCATTTCAGTCCCTTTTGGTTCAGCAGATCTTTGTCTTCGGAAAGTGTCTCTCCTCGTCACGATTTCTTTTTTACATAATTCAAATTTTTGTGACAGACGAAAAGTAAAAATATAATGATCCCTGTGAGATGCATTGAAAATATCAAAACCTGTCAACAATTCTGTTGGAATATATTCAGGGAATGCCCAAGTCAGAATTTCTGAAAACCAATTTAGACCCATCATGAGAAATAGTAGGAAGGATTTGCGAAACCTGTGATAAGAAATATAATTGAGTAGAGGAAAAATAGATAGATAGTAGAGATACTTTTCATAATATTAAACAAAAATAAGTACAATTGTTACTTAAAAATAAATACATAGTTAATATACAGACATTAATTTTTTGGACGAATGTTACAGTTTATTATTTTTATCAATTAATTATAATTAATTTGATAAAAATAATTAATTAAATTATATATATATATAATATATATATTATATAGTAAAATATAAATCAAATTTAACTTTTAACTCACAAGGTTTTAAACTGAGGTTGTGTTTGTCTCTGGATTTTAAACGTCCACAAAAACGTTACAAAATTCACAATCAATGACACACCCATTGGTAGATAGAAGTAGTAAAAGGATGATGAATTTTCTGAAAAAAAAACAACATAATTAGCATCATTCAAATAACGTCAACCAACAAAATTTACTTCTTTATGACGAGTATATACGTCAATTACGGGTAACTTTTTAAATTGATTGCCAAGCATAAGAAAAAAAAAACATAGAAAACATCAATAGTGGAAAGCTGGATATACAGAAATTTGCATTATATAAAGTCAGAAGTGGACAAATTTTATTTTAAAAATGTTGCAATTTACTTACATGTGCTCAATTTAATAATTTTTACACCTTCGGTTTTTTTGAATAATTTGTCGAATTGATATATAAAAATATTTTTATAATTTCTTTACTAATAGTTAATTATCTCTTACTTTCGAACCAGCACGAGGTTCTTCCTATAGTTGGCCTATAATAGGTAGATGGTATATTGGTGCAAATTGGCAAATAAATGTTACACATCCTATGACAAGGGTCAGACCCCAAACTCCACAATGGTATACCTTAATCTTCTTTTGTCGTTAATTTTTCCATTAATCTCTCTATTTCCATTAATTTGTGTATTAATATTTGCTGTAATACTGAAACGATAGTTCGAAATATAAAACTAATTCAAAATAATGAATTAAAAAAATAGATAGATTAGTATTTTCACCTTTTATAAGTTTCTATGCACATCACTGTCAACCAGAAAAAGTAGGCCAGGAATGAAATTTCTATCACGTAACCTAAATAAAAATTATATTAGTTTTATAATAAATATTAATATTACTGCATAAAAATTATTGCAATGCACTAATTTTTTGTTCATTAATAGCTAATAAATAAAAAATATTATAATAATGTACACCACGTTTTTAACAGACTTTCGAGTGATCTGAAATTTTCAGCGCTGTGTTTGCCTTCAAGGAATTTTTTTTTAATTATTCTAAAAAGACATATAAGATAAATGAGATATATCAACATATTATTAATTCAATTCTATTTAAACGAGTTTGTTAAAATTATTTCTGACCAAGGATAATAGTTATTGTTATTTTTTTGGTAGTTATTGCTGTTTTGGTCTAGTTGTTGATTTAGGCTAGTCATTGCTAATTTAGGTTATTTGTTGTTTGTTTAAATTAATTATTATTTATTATTTTATTAAATTGATTATTAATAATTTAGTATAACGTGAACTAAGTATTGTTACTATAAACTAATTTAAAAAAATTAAATGTACGGATTGATAAAAACACTGTTGCAAATGAATAGCCGTCCTTCATTTCACAATTATAAAAATATTAGAGCCGGAAATAATTTTTTTGTTCAAATTTTTTAAGGAAATATTATATAAAATCTGAAAATCGGTTAAAAATACTTTTGGGAAAAATACCACTTGGACACTGGTTTTCTAATATGTCGGTTTTTATATAAAGGTTGGTTAAAACTTTCTAATAACCGTAAATAAGTTGAATTAAGTGAAAATTAAAATTACACTTCTAAGTAGCAAATTAGAATTCTTAGTTTTTAACTCATAATCAGTGATATATCTTGAAGCGAAAGGCGACACTTGTATACACATGTCAGGGAGCGTACGTATGTCTCCTATAGGCGACGCTATTTTGAAAAGTATCAAATCAGAATTCTTAGTAATTTAACTCAAGAGTGATAAATCTTCAAACAAAAGTTGGTACATAGGATGTCGTCTATAGTCGACACTCCTACACACAGGTCAGAGAGCGTATGACGCCTATAGGCGACGCTAATTTGACAAGTATCAAATCAGAATTCTTAGTAATTGAACTCAAAAGTGATGAATCTTGGAGCAAAAGTTGGCACACTTGATGTCGTGTATAGACGACATTCGTACACACATGTCAGGGACCTCATGTCGCCTATAGGCGACGCTAGTTTGAAAAGTATCAAATCAAAATTCTTAGTAATTTAACTCAAGAGTGATAAATCTTGGAGCAAAAGTTGGCACACTAGATGTCGTCTACAGGCGACACTCGTACACGCAGGTCGGCAATAAGCTTATGTCGCCTATAGGCGACGCCAGTTACAAAGGATTAAAATTTATATTTTACCCTGCTGTAATACACATCCAATCCGGTATTTCTCGTCCTCCAGCCAATTGAACGGCTGCTAGTACTGAAAAAGCGACTATTAAACAGGACACATGATATCGCAAAGCCAAACCGTGGACTGTTCTTAGTTTTTTAACAAATGTATAAACTACAAATGTCACGATGAGAAAAGCCACTGAAGTCAATTCAACTG
The DNA here is from genome assembly GCF_003426905.1 of Ctenocephalides felis. NCBI lineage: Eukaryota > Metazoa > Arthropoda > Insecta > Siphonaptera > Pulicidae > Ctenocephalides > Ctenocephalides felis. The sequence goes on from NW_020537324.1 coordinate 69,007,054, forward strand.
AAAATAGGAATAAAACTTATTAAACGCCTTTACACAGAAAAGTATTACTAGTAACGAAGTTAACAAATAAATTTCTTAGGCAGTATTCTTATCTTTATCAAATATTGTAATATGTTATAGTTATTGATTATAAATTTCACCTGCTGCATATATGTACAAAGTTTTTCGGTGCCAAAACATACTAAGACTTCTAAAGTATCATCAACAGTTTCCATACAGTACTGTTTTGAATTGTACACATCGTATCTACCGGCATTGTTTTTTATATACAAATTTCCATCTAGAGAAATGGCAAATACATCTTCAGGTTCCAGCATGTACCTAAAATTAACAAATATTAAACCAAAATAAGGCCTTATAATTTCTAATCCTAATACTTCTTACTTCTCTTCTGAGCAAGGATCTCCATAAACAATGTTTTGCGGTTCAAATGTGTCATCAACTCCTAACAAAACATTATTGCACATAATTGAAACGTTGAATTTAAAATTTTCCATGCTTATTTCGGAATCCTGGCAAGTATTATTTAAATAAATTTGGCCACGAGGGCAACATTTTGGGAAGAAACTCGTGTAATCTTCAGGAATGTCGATGCCAAATCCAATACTAGACACTTTCTATAAAGGATAATTGTTTTAGGTGATCTCTCTGTTACATAAAGCTAAGATGATTTCTCTATTGAAAGTTATTTTTTGGTCTATGGATTCGATTTTTAATTGTACTTCTATATGTTATCAATCGAGAAATTCGAATTATTTATAATTGTTTATTTTTATTTATAGAACAACTCATACTTTGTCCTAAATCCAAAAACCTCATTATAGAGGTAATTTGCATCATGCTTGATAACTTAATTTTTTTTTTGAAGATATTGTCTATAGTTTTAATAATTTTTGTTAAATGTAATATTTATAGTATATATTGTAATTTTGTTTTTATTACAATAAAATATATGACAATGAGAATGAATACTCATGAAAATTTAATGATTATAAAGCATAACTTAGAAAATTATGTATGATTTGGATATCTCATTATTAAAATTTTCTAATTTTCTAAATTGACATATATCAATCTTTATCAATACTTAATTAATTCAACCAAAAACAATATTTACCTTATGGTGATCAATAATTTTAACAATAATAATAATTCTTTTTTACTCACAGTTGCATCGTATTCCAAATTCTCACAATCAATTTGTTTCAAAACGTCATCTTCATAAAACGTTATATTCCATTTACTCAAATCTTCACTACTATAACTTTGTACAAACACTAGTATTGTCAAAAATATCAACAAAGTCTTTGAAAATTGCATTTTGAAAATGCCTCTTTTTTAATTTATTATTTGAGATACTAGTCACATTTTTAAGTAGGCATATTTACTTCTGGTATTATATTTTACTACCTGAAAAATTAAATATATATGTATATGTGTATATGTATATATATATATATATATATATATATATATATATATAATATAAGTATATATACATAACCTATTAAATATATTTTCTAAATCTTATCTTTACCAAGAAAGTGAGTCTAATACAATCTACATTACTCATCACTTATATTTAATGATAATCATGAAAATTGTTAAGTGTTTTTCCTAATAATTTTATACATCATAGCAAAGATTGAGGGAAATCTTGAACTTCATCAATGATTTATTTTTAAACAATATGTCTATGTCTATATTGGAAAATTCAATACAGTACTAATCGCCGAACTGTATGATTGATCATTAAAAAAAATAATACTTCACGGAAATACATATATATTAAGTAATTTTGTAAAAAAATTGTATAACACTACAATTAATAATGTCTATTAAAAACCCATAAATGTTGATTAAATATTAGTAACATCCAATCAAAAGACCGGCCTAAAATTTACTATCTCAAACACATATTTTCTTTCATCCAAAAATTATACGGTTATCAATATAATTTGTCAAATTATTTTTATAAGCATGTTTTGAAATGTTTGTATACAATTGCAATGAACATTTAAAAAATCTGTAATAAAAATTTCATGGAAAATTAAACAAAATACTTCTTAAACATGCATCCACTCAGATATTAAAAATAGAAATAATAATAATTAAATTGTTTCTAATTATTTGATTTCCATACGTTTCTGGTTCCAGTTTGGCTTTTTTTATTAGCAAAACTACAGAAAATGGTATAAGAAAAAAATAAAAAAGTGTTGATTATTTTGCGAATTATAAACAAAGTCCTTGTAGAGAGTTTCAGAAGCAAATGTCAGAATTTTTGGAAATAATTTTTTTTTTGGATTTATTCAAAAGTAAATTACCTAATTTTTAAGAATTGCTTATGTAGTTGACATAAGTCTAAATGTAAGAATCTATAACTTGACGTATTTTCAAATAGAATTTGCAGTGCATGTATAATTAGACTTTTAATTAGTGTCTT
>NW_020537324.1:69010496-69025271 GCF_003426905.1 Ctenocephalides felis
AAATGTTAATTGCTACTAAATGAATTTTGTTAATAATAAAAACTTGAATTTCCACAATAACCACGGTCTGATAACAAAATTTTTATAATTAGATAAATCAAAATAATATAAATAAATATAAAAAATCAATCAAATATTGCAAATATTTAAAATATTTAACTACGAGTAAATTAAAAAAAATATATATTTATTGGGCATTAAATTTACTGATTTTGAATTTAATTTTGAATGCTAAAAGATACTGTTTTTCCTCAAATTATTATATATACCTGTAGTAATGTTTATGTCAAATTTGTCAAATATTTGGAAAGCAAAGATAAGCATAGCAAAGTACTTCTGTTTATCATGAGTTTTTTTATAATCATAATAATAATGTTAAAATTAATAATTAAAAGCCACATTAGCTGCTGCAATACTAAGTATATATATGAAAAGTTGGGTCAAAAATAAAATGAAAATGGAAATGATTTTTACAAACCTTTAATGAATAAACTGACTACTGCTCATGAACTACAATGACTGTCCGATCGCCAATTAAAATTTGCACTGTTTTTTTTTTATTTTACCGATCTCATAGTTTGAAAAATTTTGAAAAAGAAAGATATGTCTATCTTACATATTTTATAGATGTTATGTATTTTTTTTCAGGAAGAAAATGGAGTTATCGCTGCATGAACGCGATAGGGTCGGGGTGCAAGATTCTGTTCTTTTAGAAGACTACACAAATGAATCTGTTTTTGTCGATAATCTTAAGAAGAGATTTGGAGAAGACCTCATATATGTAAGTTTACATTTTCATTTATTTCTACAATAAAACATAGACGCAGATCCAAATAATTATAACAAATTTGAATAACCTGTAGTCAACAATAAATAAAATCAGTAAACAGAAAAAAATGTTGATAATCGATAAGTAGTATTTTTTAGAATCTCGACTTCCACAAATTCTATTTCAATATTGTTAGGATATTAAACAAATCAATGTATAAGAAATTTTAGTTTAGATATAAAATCCAAACTTAATTAACTTAAAAAAATAAACAGATATTTCATAAAGATTTTAATAAAAAGTACAAATTTTTTTTGCTTTGCTAATAAAATATTTCATCCAGCAATTTGCCTTAAGGCATTATACCATGCACCACTAATTTTGAGTAACTGTTCTTTAAAACTATGAAATTTAGTAGTCAGCAATATCGTTTCATAAATAGAGAAATATTTCAAAAATTTAAGCATATTTAATTATATTAGAATTTAATTTCGGTTACGTTATGCCATGCTAATTATTTTCATTGATTTTAATATAGGTAATATTTAATTCAAAATAAATATTTATCATTTGATTTGATATTATCTTTACCCAGATTCATATTTGTTTTGGGTCAGGGCGATTATATGCATGGAGTAGCTAATTGGATTAGTAAGCGGATAGTAATTGTAGATAGATCAATTGCATAATATGCATTCCATTAATTTAACTTAATAATACGAATGAACACAAATTAATAGCAAATTATATGAATATAAATTATTTAATATAAATTGCATTCATAAAAAAGTAAAATCAACAAATTAGTTGAGAAATATCTTAATTATTTGTTTCTGTAATTCAGAAAATTTAATTCTATCAGCTCAATATAAGTTTAAATTTTTTATTGAAATTGCAATTGTAAGAAAACATGATCATGTTTATCAAAATCAGACAAATGCATCCATATACATAATTTAAGAAATAAGTACCATGAAAAAATAAATCAGCAAATAAATTGAGAAAAAGCTTAATTTTTTTGTTTCCGTAATTCAGAAGCTTTAATTCTATCATCTCAATATCAAGCAGTAATATTATCAGTTTTTACATGAATATATATATCTAAAATATGATTTCACGTGAAAATAGCCTTCCGACGCAATGTTATATAAATAACAAATTTTAGAAAAAAAATCATAATATCATCAGAAGTCAACCACCGCGTTGCCTTCTATTAACACTAAAATAATATAATATAGTTTTAATACTAAAAAAAAAATATGTAAAATAATTATTTCCAGACATACATCGGCCAAGTATTGGTATCCATCAACCCTTACAAAGAACTAAATATATACAGGGAAAAGGATGTTTTTGAATATACAAAGAAAGCGTTTTTCCAAGCCTCACCTCACGTGTAAGTACAACAAGTTTATAAAAAAATATTAAAATTACTATTACATAGAAATGACAAAAAAAAAATTGACAAGAATTTTGTCTGAAATGTTTTGTAAAACTAGTATTTTTAATTCGTATTTCGCATTTAATTCTAAATAAATTAATTTTATTTTTTGCAGATTTGCAGTTGCAGATAACGCATATAGATCACTGACTGAAGAACATCGTGGACAGTGTATTTTGATATCTGGTAAATATTTAAAAAATATAATAACAGCTATGATATGCCATGTAAAATATGTTTTAAAACTTGAGAAAAAAAACTTCATTGTTTTTGTTTAATATTTGTTCCAAAAATCTTGCGAGTATATTGACTATCATAAGCAAGGTCTCAAATTAGATATTGATTGTCATTAACTTTATTGTGATTTACTACTACTAGATGTGATAAAGATATGCAAAATAATTATAAAATCTCTTAATTTATTTTGTACATTTTGCTTCATCATTAGTAATAAGAAATTGGGAAGATCATTGAGAAATTATCAAGGAGTCTTGAGTTACCCTAATTTGATGTTTTTTTTCCAAGGTGAAAGTGGTTCTGGTAAAACAGAAGCGTCCAAAAAGGTTCTGCAATTTGTGGCAGCAGTAGCAGGCCATCAAAGTGGTGTCGAAGGTGTTAAAGATAAACTTTTACAAAGTAATCCAGTTTTAGAAGCATTTGGTAACGCCAAAACAAACCGAAATGACAACAGTAGCCGATTTGGAAAATACATGGATGTTCAATTCAACCATGCAGGAGATCCCGAAGGTAAAATTTAATTTAATACAGTTTTTGCCATCAACCAATAATAATTTTTAATTGTTTGATATTATTGAGAATAAATTTTTGTCTGTAAGCTTTCAATCCGGATTATGGATTTTCAACACAATGTGGTATGTTGGATAAAAATCACACCACTTCATTAGATAACCTGATGTCTGTTTGGTTTATTATACAATGTTTAACAAATTTTTATTTCCAAAGGTGGTAATATTTTGAATTATCTTCTGGAAAAATCTCGAGTGGTGCATCAAAGCAATGGTGAAAGAAACTTTCATATATTTTACCAACTTTTACGAGGAGGAGAACCTGAATTACTACAGCAGCTTCATTTGAAGAACAATTTGGATAATTATTATTATATCACAGACGGTGTAAGTATCATTTATAAAAACAATTGGAAAGTAAATATTTTCGATATAGGGAAGTACGGACAAAATGCATAGACCTTATACTACATGGACTGCTAGTCGAGCGCAAAATAAGTGTTAAAAGATAGAAGAGGAGGGTGACGTCACTTAGTAAACGAGCGTTGCCGACAATCGTGAAACACTCCGGAATCATTAAACGTCATATGCATTGATCTTATAATATATAAAACGATTTTAACACGTGGATTCGACTTTATGTACATTTGTTTCACAGGGGCAATATTATTAATATCAAAATTCCTACAAAATTATCAGTTCACACAAATGCCATTATATAAAACTCTATGACAAAATGACATGGTGTTTTGTTTTAAATGATATTATAATCAGTCTTAATTGTTATTACTCATTTTTGGTTCATTGACAACCAGTAACATAATCTTGTAATTAAGTATGAACAATAGTAACATGTTTATTAAGAATAAATGCAACTAATTACAAGAACGTCGATATAGTACAGACAAAATGTCGTCTTATTAGGTAAGAACATACTGAGATGCAAAAAAACAGTTTACAAATAAATCATTTCGTCATCTTTAGGATATCAGCACATGTTTCATGAGCCCAAAGGAAACAATTCATATATCATAACCAACTTTCGCAGGATTCAAAATTGGAAAAGAGGGCTTCGCAACAAATGCTTGTTTTTACTTTTTTAGAAGTATTTAGAGTAAAAGTTAAAAGCCTACCACCTTTGACAGCTTTCAAATTTCTTTTTTCTTAGTCCCGAATAACTAACTGGTAGAGCTTGCAAAATAGCACTATGGCATTTTGTTCATTGTATAAGCAGGTTATTTTGTCCGAAATTGAACAAAAATGAATAACTAATCAAAATTCTATCAAATACCTGATGATTGTAATTAAATTAATTGAAATCACTAGCACTGGCCTAAGGTCATTGGTTTTAATAGAAATAACTACAAATGGCAATAAAAATGTCCCTAAAATGCATGTGAAGACCATCCTTACAATAAACTTTTGAAGGCACGATTCACGTTTAAACTGATTACTGCAACAAGACTGTGACAATGACAAGCAACATCTGACAGGATTGTGAGTATAGTCTAGTCATTATAGTAAGTTCACCTTGGAATTTGAGATACCCAGCTGTAAGTCTGTAAATACTTGTATATTGGCACCCTAAAAGTTATCTCAAAACTGCATATGGTATGGTGTCAATATCATATGTAGGTTTTGAGACAACTTTAGGGTGTCAATGTACAAGTATTTACAGACTTACAGCTGGGTATCTCAAATTCCGAGATTCTTACCTGATTTAAGCTTAAATGACTAGACTATTAGAGCTTTAGTTATGTTATACAGTCGCCGAAATGTTACTGAAACTAGCTAAGTTTTAAACTAGGCCAATGTGTCATTTTGTCCCTATATACCAAATTGTCCGTACATCCTCTGCATGTAGCTTTGGAAATAATTTACTAAAATATTACCATTTTTTAGAACAAGGGTTGTGATCAACGAATCAATGACGCTGCTCAATTTAAGGCTGTACGAGCAGCCATGTCAGTCATCGAAATTTCCGAAGAAGAACAAATACAAATCCTTCGTGTCGTCGCAGCAGTTTTGCATTTAGGCAACGTTGGATTTACTGAAAGCGAAGGAAAAGCAGAAATCTTGAAACCTGAAGCTGTGCAATACGCCAGTGAGGTAAGCTAGATTTAATACCAAAAAATCCATTATCCAATTAATGATTTTTAATACTTTTTTCAGTTATTGGGATGTTCATGTGAGGCTTTATCCAAAGCACTTACACACCGAACTATCGAACCAGGCCGAGGTCTGGCTAAGGTCAGTTCTCCTTTATCACGAGAAATGGCAATTCATGCGAGAGATGCTTTAGCAAAGGCTGTTTATGATAGGATGTTCACTTGGCTCGTGTCCAGGCTGAACGCTTCTTTGCAACCGGTCAAAACCAGGAGCTATTCGGTTATGGGAATATTGGACATTTACGGATTTGAGATATTCCAGAAAAATAGGTAAAGAGAATAGTAATTAATTGTTTTAATTTATTAACATACATAAGATGGGGTTGCTTGAGTCGTACCCCCTAAGAAAATAATGATATCTTAAAAGAAAATCTTTGTCTATTGAATTTGTGGTTAGACACGATGAGTAACAATTACTGCTTTTTTATTAAAGTAAATATTTTTACGTTCAAAAATGTCCTTTCACGATTTATGAAGCCTAGTCACTTTAGTCGCACCACCTATAATCTTAGTCGTACCTACTCACAAAATTGCATAATTAATTGTAAAATAATTATCTCAAAAGGTAACGAATGCACATATGGAGTCTTTTAGTGCTAAGAATTGAGCTTTAGCTATTAGTGAATATACAACCATTATTGACTACGCCCACTTAGCTCATTTTTTTTAATTTGAGCTAATATTTTGGAAAATTGGATGTATCAATTTTTTCTTTGTATTTAGCTAAAACTTTCATAAAACGCCCTTTAAAAAACGGTACGAGTAAGAAACTTTGGGGGCGTCCATTAATCACGTGATCGATCTTTTAAGGATTTTTGGACCCCCCCTCACCCTTGGTGATAAGTGGCGATATTTAAAATTATACCCCTCTAAAAATGTTTGGATTTAAAAAAAAATTAGTTAAAAAATAAATACGAGATATATTACTACATACCACCCTCCCGCACGTGATATTTCGTATTTTTTTGTCCCCCTTCCCCTAAAAATCTCACGTGATTAATGGACGCCACAGGTACGACTTAAGCACTATGTTTTTCAAAGTTTAAAATTAAAACTGATGACACAACAAACAAACTCTACCATTCAAATATGCCTAAACGATTGTAAAATACATAAATATTATTAAGGAAAAAAATGACAGGATCACATTCTTGCAATAAGAAAAAAATATTAACAAAAACTTTACAAAAAGCTTTTTTCTAATATTCAAGTTTTCTAGTACAGCCTCAATTTGTTCAACTAAATAGTTCTATATAGTTTCTAATTTTTGGTTTTAGTTTATAATTTAACTGTGCCAGATGATAATATTTATAATCATATATCGAACAAATCATAACCGAAGAACGACTTAGGCAACTTTACCCTAGTCATACAAATCATCAATTATATTTTTGTAATAACCAATTGATCATCAGTAATATAACATACTGAGAATTTTCCTTACCTAACTATTGTTACTGTATTTACAATTTGTTAATATGTCATTCGATATTTATTTTAGTTTTGAACAATTCTGTATAAACTTTTGCAATGAAAAACTTCAACAACTCTTCATCGAGCTGACTTTGAAATCAGAACAAGACGAATATTTGCGAGAAGGTATCGAATGGGAATCCGTTGACTATTTCAATAATAAGGTCATCTGTGATTTGATTGAAGAAAAACATAGAGGTATACAAATTATTATATTATTGTTATTACTGCAACTTGCTAATATCTTATGATATTCTTCTAGGCATAATATCATACTTGGATGAAGAGTGCTTGAGACCCGGAGAGACCAATGACATGAGTTTCTTGGACAAAATGAATATAAATTTGATGTCTCATGATCACTATATAAGCCACGTCAAAGCAGACACGAAGACTCAAAAAACTATGAGCCGAGATGTATGAATAATGAAAATATAGTTTTTTTTTCATTAAGATGATTAAACATCCTATCCCTCCATAGGAATTCCGTCTGATTCACTACGCCGGAGATGTTACCTACAGTGTAAATGGATTTTTGGAAAAGAATAGCGATTTGCTATTCCGTGATTTAAGAGAAGTGATGAGTTCTGCCTCTAATACGATAGCAAGTGCTTGTTTTCCTGCTGCAGAACTGCAGAGCAAACGTAGACCAGAAACAGCAGCAACGCAATTCAGGCAATCTTTACATAACCTGATGAATATACTGATGACCAAAGAACCATCTTATATAAGATGTATTAAGCCGAATGAACTTAAACAATCAGGTTCGAAAAATAATTGCAACTGAAAGAATCATCACAAACGTACATTTTTTTTTTGCATACTTTTATTGTCAATCAAAATTAAATACATTTTTTAAGACAATGTGATGTTGGTTTTAATGCATATAAGAGATTATCTCCTATGAGATATCTCTCTTTTATATTTTTAACAAACGTACATGGTACATACATTCCACTACTTATTTATCCTTTTCTAGGATTCTTCGATGTAAGCTTGGTAACACATCAGGTGAAATATTTGGGCCTAATGGAGAATCTTCGAGTACGTCGTGCTGGTTTTGCCTACAGAAGAACTTATGAGAGCTTCCTGCATCGCTACAAGTGTCTAAGTAAAAACACTTGGCCTAATTACAATGGAACAGCCAAAGATGGTGTTGAAGTTTTAGTCAAAGATCTTGGTTATAACGAAGAAGACTACAGATTGGGACGGTATGATAAATATTTTACACCCATAAACTGGTAGATCAATTCTATTACCATTTATCCTTGTTTCAGAACAAAATTGTTCATCCGTTCACCAAAAACACTGTTTACTACAGAAGACGCTTTCCAGGCTAAAAAGCATTACATTGTTTCCATAATCCAAAGTCGATGGAAAGGTCTGCTTCAACGTAGAAAATACAATAAACAACGTGCTGCTGCAATTTTAATGCAACAATGGATTCGAAGATTTTTGGCACAGAGAAATGCACTGAAACGCAAGGAAGCTGTGACTGTAATAAGAAGGTAATAAAACTAGTTGGTATTGGTATTTTGCCTTGAGGCAAGTTACATGAACTTCCCGATATGTGTAAACAATCGACTTAATCAATAAAAAATAAATTAATTTATGAGTGATTAAAAGTATTCCGAGTGGATTTATTACACATATTTGAAAACGAATGAACACGTTAACGCGAAGTATTTTCTAAAAGCAAATTTTCACAAATAAACAATTTTTATAATTGAACCATAGGACTTTAATAGTTTAGTATGTTTATTGAGACCAAGTACTCTATCGTTATACCAAGTAAATCGTCTAATTTTAATTTTAACAAACGTCAAAAAACTACTCATTTTCTCAAACTTTGATGAATTTTTAAAATTAAACTACTTGTCGTAAGGCGGTATTATTTCAGTGAGTTCTACAAGACCATGATATATATCGCCAAAAAAGATCCATAAAAATCGGCTCAAAATTTTTTTCAACAGTTAATTACAAGAAAACGGCTCGGTAGATTTTCACGTAAAACTAATCAGTATCATTCTCAATTAATATCATTCAAACAGTTTTTGATTTTTTATAATCGATTCGGTAGTATGAGCTTAAATGTGGACGAAAAGTTTATTACTTTTTTCTAAATTACAAAGAAACGGCTCGGCCGATCGTCACACAAAACTGAGAAACAATAATCCTCATCGAGATACATAAAATGGATTTTAAATTTGAAAATTTTAAATTTTAAAATTGAAATCGGTTCAGGCGTTTTTGAGTAAACGTCGATAAAAGGTCTAATTTTGACAAATGCCAAAAAATTATACTAGTTTTTCCAAACTTTGACGAATTTTTAAAGCTAAACGAGTTGTTAGGGCCGTAATATTTTAGTATGATGTAGAAGACTATGGTATCTACCGTCAAAAAATAATAATAAAATCGTCGAAAAAAATTTTTTTAACACTTTATTACAAGAAAACGTCCCGGCCGATCTTTACCAAAAACTAATCAGCACGATTCCCAACCAATATCTTTCGAACAGTTTTTAATTTTCAAAATCGATTCAGAATTGCGGGCTAAAACGTGGACGATTTTTTTTTCACTTTTCTGCTATTTATAGAAAACGGCTTCGACGATCGTCGCACAAAACTGACAAACGATAGTCGTCATCGAGATACATCGAATAGCTTTTAAATTTTTGGAATCGGTCCAGCCGTTTTTGAGAAAACGTCGATTTACGGCAAAAAATCTATTCACACACAATACTTTTTCCAAATTTGGTCTCATTCCATTCAGAATGACTTGAAACGTCGAGAAAAATGAAATTAGCAAATCGGATTTTTTTATGAGAACATAACTTCTCCTTCGGGAAGTTAATAATAACGTTTGTATGTGAAAAAGAAAAGGCTGTTTTTAGGATTTTCCCGGCAATTATTCGATTTTTCTCGCCGTAAGAATCATCATTGGACTTCAAAAAACATTTTAAAAAAAGAATTGGCCAAATTGGTCAAAGCGTTGTTGAGTTATGCGCTTATCACATTTTGCGATTCATTTTTATATTATAGATGTATATTATATTTTGAATTATTCCTTTTGCAGATTTATTGAAGGTTTCATAACCAGGCACGGACCTCCTACAGAATTAAACAAAGCCTTCATAATATTTTCCAAAGCTCAATGGTTACTCAGATTATCAAAATCTCTTCCTCAACGTGTAAGGGATACATATTGGCCACCATGTCCCAACAATTGCAAAGAGGTACTAATATAAAAAATATTTATATAACAAAGTTTACTATATCATCACCATTTATTTTTAATTTTGTAGGCATCAGCTCTGCTATATAGATTACACAGAGGTCAAAGAGCTAGAATTTACCGCATGAATTTATCTAAAGAGAAAAAAAGACAAATCGAATTGAAAATTATGGCAGAAGATGTGTTCAAAAATAAAAAAGCAAGTTATGCATCTAGTTTTGGCCCTTGGTTCGTTGAAGATCGATTGAACCCAGAACAGAAAAAATTAATTGCACACTCTATAGATAATGGTGAAAGACTAGTGGTAAGTAGTAAATAAAATGAACTGGATTACCGATATATAATTATTGTTTTATTTTAGTATACAACAGAAGTAACAAAATACGATCGTCATGGATATAAACCAAGGAATAGGTGGCTTTTGGTAAGCGATAAATCTTTATATCTTGTCGAGGTTGCTTCTAATGGCAAGGGTATAAAAATGAAGCACAAACTTCAACTAGATAAAGTTTCCTTTGTAATAACAGCAAATAATGATAATTTGCTGATGGTACGGATACCTGCTGATTTTAAAAAAGATAAGGTGAGTATAATATATAACTTAGTTGAAAGTGGCATTTTGCACTAAGGCAAGTTGCATGAGTAAAAATTGACTTATTCGAAATTGAGATTTAGATGTGTAGATAAAATTTTGAACTGTTTATTTTAAATAAAGTTTCGCTTTGAATTAAATCTAAACATTGCGATTTTTAATAGAATATTTCCTCAATTTCTTCACACATTTAAAAAAATTTCTGTAATTATATTAATTATATTGCACAGACACGTGCTTGTATGTCTTAAAATTGTAGCTTATTACTTTAAATATTAATGAATGATAATGTTTGACTTACCGCATCACCAAAGCGACTTTTGGCACAGATTTTGACTATAATATTTTTTCGAACTTCTATGAAATTTTAAAATTAAACTACTTGCCGCAGGAACATAAAATTTTAGTACAGTATGTTGTTAAGGACCATGATATCCATCAACATAAAAAGTTTCATCAAAGAAATTTTTTTCAACAGTTAATTCCGAGAAACGGCCCGGTAGATTTTTACCTAAAACTAATCAGTATCATTCCCAACCAATATCGTTCGAACAGTTAGATTTTTTGAAATCGATTCAGGATTATGAGCTAAAACGTGGACCAAAAATTTTACAATTTTATACAAAGAAATGGCTCGGCCGATCGTCGCACAAAACTGAGAAACGATAATCTTCATCGAGATACATCAAATGGCTTTTAAATTTTTCAAACCGGTTCAGGCGTTTTAGAGCAAACGTCGGTGAAAAGTCTAATTTTGGTAAACGCTAAAAAAAACGATACAATTTTTTGCAAACTTTGACGAATTTTTAAAATTAAACGACTTGTCGTAGGGCCGAAATATTTTAGTATGATCTACAAGACTATGGATGGTATCTATCGCCAAAACAAAAAAATTTATGAAAATCGTCGAAAAAAAATCACCTGTTACTTATAAGAAATTTTGCCAGCGAATCTTTAACAAAATACTCAGGTCGATTCCCAGCAATATCTTTGAACGGTTTTTGAATTTTTAAAATCGATTCAGAATTTCGGTCTAAAATGTGGACAAAAAAATCAATTTTTTCTATTTACAAAGAACTGACAAACAATAGTCCTCATCCAGATACATCGAATGGCTTTTAAATTTTTGAATCGGTCTAGCCGGTCTAGAATGGCTTGAAACGTCGAGAAACAAATTAGCGAAATGGGATTTTTTGATGAAAAAGTAAATTCTCTTCGGGAAGTTAATAAAATTACAACTGAAAAATGAATAATAACTCATTGCCATATATTTACATTTTAGGGAGATTTGATTTTGGAAGTGCCCCATTTGATCGAATGTCTGGTGTGGATATTGGACTTAGATAAAACAAAAAGCTTTAGTATTCTTCAAATACTTGACAGAAATCCGTACGTATTTTTTTTAAATACTTTATACTTAAATGGAAATATGAATTATACTAATATGAAAGTATATTTTTCATAGAATCAATCACAACTTATCAAATGGAAAAACAGGTGTTATAGAAGTACAGACTGGAAATGAGCCGGGAATTAAAAAAGCGAAAAGTGGACATTTGGTCGTTGTAAGTAAAAAAAATGATACATTTATACCCGCACTTATAAATTATAATAATGACTAATTTTTTATTTAGGTTGCTGCAAAATAATTATAGACAATATAAGTTAAAATTCAGAAAAAAAATTATTTCAACCAAGCAGGTCAAAGTTTGAATATATAAAAATAAAAATCTTGGAAGTAACAGAATTCCCAAAGATTAATAGTCAAATAGATCACGATTGATAGACAAAACTGATAGACAAAGTTTATTATATATATTATAGATTAAGAAATTATAAGCCTTACTATATTTAATTTACAAATTAAATAGGATATTGAATTTGATTTCAAACTTAAAGTTTGAAAATTTTATTAAAGTAACGGTATGTTTTCTAAAATTATCATGTGTCAAATTTTATATAAATTTTTATATTTTGGATACCTCTTTGCTTTTTATAGAAAATGTACAATATTGGTTTATATATTGAAACATTATGTTTATATAAATAAAAATTAAGTGCCATTTCATGTAGTTGTTATTTAGTAACAAATTTAATTATATTAGTTGTACCCCATCACGCATTACAGCATTATAAGTATAAATAAAATCCAAAAAAATGCGATTCTGCAACATCTAAATATTAAGATGGGAACACCATTCGTATCTTTCATGATTGATTGTCGAGCTGTGTTAGATGCATCATCGAGTGAAATATCCCATTCAACATCCCAATATAAAATATAAGCAAATAAGGATCATTCTTTTACAAATCGCACAGATTTTGGGTAAAATAAAATATCACATTTTAGAATTGCCTGATTTTTTTTGCAAATATTATACATAAAATCATTTGACACGTATTTCGGGATTTTGCTGAATTTATATATATTATATATATTGCAGGATTTTGTTGTTAAAAAATTTCTAACATTACTTGTTACCTTTTACTCGCGAAGTTTTAAGTCCCGCTATCCCCTAATATATATTTTTTTTCGATTATATATGCATTTTTCGCCAGAAACAAAAATATAAATTATTTTTCAACCGGGAAACAATAAAATTGTCATTCGAAAGTTATAAATGGGTACAAGTCTTTGTAAAATATTTAATATCTTTCGATGTAACAAAGTCTTCAACAAATTGTAAAAAGAATTTTGTAGTAGAGAAAAAAAGATAAAAAAAATTTTCAATCGATTCAAGTTGGGGGAAGGGTAAGTAAAATCTTTGTAAATATTTAAGGGTTGTAATTGTTAGAAAATTGCAAAAACAAATTATTTTTTAAGTATTACAAAGTTCACTTTAACATGTAATAAAAAAATAATAATACTGATCCGATCAGCACAACTGGAGATAAATAATTCACCGCAAATGATTGAGCAAGAAATCCATATTTCAATCGAGAATATTTATGTGAAAAAAATTTTTCAGCCAAATCCTAAAGTGCGCGTCAAATGATTTTATGTATAATATCTGTAAAAATTTTTTTAAACGATTCTAAAATATCAAGGTCTGGACCCATAATCATTTGTTAATTTTCAGTAAATATTCTGTTAAAAACCAAAACCAAAATATTCAGAAATGGTAATAGTATCAAATAGATTATATTCTTTACTACTACAATAGTATTTTTGATTAATAAAACAGAAATATTCAAGTTGAAGTGTTTTTATTTAATTCTTCAATAGCTAAGTACAAACAAAATCCATAATTATATCAGCTATTTAAATTCCTTTAAAATTGCATATTGTCCATGTCTATAACAAGATCATCATTTTCTTCCTCTACTTCATATTCAGTTTTTCTACTTTTTCTTCTAATAAATCATCGAGTATATCTAAATCTAGATTTTGAATTTTATCATTTCGGGATCATCAATATTTGATTTGATTGTGAATTCGCGAAAATGATGGCTCCTCCTTTTGATAAATTCTTTAGTATCCTCTACCATTGATCCATGGTACATTGATCCTTTTAAGGCCTCTTGTAATAAATAATGAAGTTGACTTTGCTCTGTCTGTTGCAAGCAATAAACACAATTTATGTTCATTATCTTAGATATTAGGTAAGCGATATGATGTTCATACTTCATAGTTGTTACACAGAAAGTATTCAGAATAATTGCATTGAAAATCCTTGCAAAAATTACTATACTGAATGAATTTAATATATAAAAGGATAAGGCTTCCATATGTTTTTCCAATGTTAATCTTCTTCAGTTGATAAACACATAATTTGAAAAAAAAACCACACACAAAATCACATTACGAATGATTTGCACGATGTTCATATTTAAAAAAAGTCATAGATGTTTAATTTAAAAAAGTAACTGAAATTATATGGGCCAATAATGCATATATATATATATATATATATATATAATACATATATATATATATATGTAACCAGCCGCAAAATGATAAAACAATGCCTATAATATATCAATTAGTTAAATCCAATAAATTAAAAATATATTTCACCTGAACTAGGGTTAGTTCTTGACTCAAAAGACGAATTGTATCTGTAAGCCTTTTTCTTCTTCATCTAAAGCACGTTCTTCATCATTACGTATTTCAATATTTTTTTCTCTATACGCATGATGCAAAATTTCAATCTCACTTTGTTCTTAATAATTCGGCATTCAAATTATTGCAACGACTGTTGCTCTGAAGATTTTATAAACCTGGAAAAAATGAAAAATGTTAATTAAATTAATCGTTAAAATACTGCTTATCAATATAATAGGAGTTAAGTATATTAGCGGTTAACATAAATTGAGTTTTAAATTAAACGACATGCAACTTAGACATAGGA
>NW_020537324.1:69026271-69300652 GCF_003426905.1 Ctenocephalides felis
AAAACGATACTACTTTCTAATTATGAGTATTTTTCTTACTTATAATTAATACTTTATAATAATACTTTCGTCACAAAAACCATAGTATTATTTAATTATTGAATATTTTTCTTTTTGATATAAATCGAATTTGAAATTAGTATCGAAAAATTATTGTTTTAAACTTCTCAAAATATTGAAAATGACGCTGATTTAACAGCATCAAATACAGGCAATAGAATTTATCATAATATTGGAATTCGATCTGTAGAGAATTTTAGATCTCTCTTGCACGTATGTTTAATTTTGGTGAAAAGTACTCATTATTCGATACTGAGTAGTATCGATACTTTTGCCGCGATTCTTTTTTGGTATCGATGCTTTGCCGCGATTCTTTTTTCAGTACTCGGTATCGATACTTTTCCTTGATACTTCTAACACTACCTATGATAAAGTCATTTAATATTATATGTTTTAATCATTAAACAATTAGATGATTTTTACAATAGTACAAAAGTAAAATATTTGACAAACGTTGATTGAACTTACTTGAATGACTTCTTCTATTCCTAGTATGATCAAGGGATAATTGGCTAGATATCCAATTATTTTCTTTAACTGAAAATAAAGAAATATTAAGAAAAAGTTAGATGTCCATGTTTATTGTATTGATGTAAAATATACTCATCTTGAACGACAATTTTTGTCAGATAACGATATTGAATATGTACTATTTGTACATAAATTTAGTTTAATTAGTTTAAATTAATTGTTAATTTTTTTATTTATACTAACCGTTTTATTCAAATTTTCCGACGACATCAACAGATACATGACAGATGATGCGTGTGCTATCAGCCTGGTCAATGATAAAAAACATTGTATTCTCCTCATTTGATATAATAAACTGCACTACTAAATATCCATTTAAAACTAAACATATAATTAAAACCGTCATTTGTAGCAGCAAGGACGGATTTAATGCTTTATTTAGAGTAAGCAAAGCTTTTAGAACTTCTCCATAAATTTCCTCATTTGACATACTGTTTTCACCAAAATTCTCGGGTCTTGTGAGAAAGTTTCAACCAAATTTATTTTTGACTGATTGTCGGGAAATTGTTGAATATAGTTGTTAGGTTTTAAAAATATAAGACGTGGGATATTCGAAATTTCGACGGTTTTTTGAACTACTGTTTTCTGGTTTGTTGCAAAATTTTCATTCACATTTTCACTTTTTGCTTTATATTTGGTATTTTTCTTTTGTACTTTATTTTTTCTATATAAAGTTGGATTAAAATCATTCATATATGAGACATTTTCTGCCTTCTCCGGAAAATCATCTTTTGTTATTTAGATTGCAGAAGATTTTTTTTATTTTGTACCATAAATGAAGATTCGTTTTGTTTGAGATTATTGTGCTGCAAAATTTTAATATTTACAAAAAATGCTATAAGGTATATTTTATTTGTATTAGGTATTCAAAGTACCTTAAGTTCTTTATTCGTCAAATCATGATTTTCCAGATCATTTGGAACAGCAATGTTAATACTGGAATTTTGGTATTAAAATTACTCTTATATAAAATACAATGATTTGTACATACATCATTCACATTTGCAAATACAAGTTGACATTTTGATGTACAAATGTCAAAATGTCAGTAATTTTGTCAATTAATAATTAGTTTATATAAAGTATTGTTCATTTCAATACAGTATAAGAAGGTTTAGTTACAAAAGCTAAAGCATTTTTATTAATTAAAAATAACTTGTGTTCTTTTGTTCTCTATATTTTTACTTACTTTTGATTCCTGGTTACTTTTTTTTCCTGACTATAAGCGAGTTTTGCTTGCAAAACTTCAGTAATTCATCATAAATCAATTCCATCATTGAAGAAAGCAAAAAACTATTTTGTGTGAATTGTAGACAAAATACTATTACTATAATATCGCTCAGCAAAGAATCATTCCTCGGCAGAAATATATTATCCATCTTATATTGGAAGGTTGAGGATTCAGACTGTACAAGTACTAAAAAGAAAAAAAATAATGAAAACTAAACTATAATTTTACAAGTTCTGTTGTAATTTTGAGAAGTTCTATTGTAAAAATTATAACAGCACTTTTAAAAATTACAACAGAACTGCTAAAAATTTTAACAGATCTGCTATAAATTACCACAGACCTGCTAAAAATTACAGCAGAACTGCTAAAAATTACAACAGCTCTTTAATAAACAACAAGTGCTGCTTTAATTTTTAATAGTTCTGTTGTAATTTATAAAAGTGCTATACTAATTTTACGAATGCTATACTAATTGCACAAGTTCTGTGCTAATTTTACAAGTGCTCTTTTAAAACTACATGTGCTCTACTAAAATTTCAAGAGCTCTACTAAAATTATTAGTTGTCTACAAAATTACAAGTTCGCTACTAAAATTACAAGTTCGCTACTAAAATTACAAGTTCTCTACTAAAATTACAAGTACTCTACTAAATTACAAGTTCTTTACTGAAATTACAAGTTCTCTACTGAATTACAAGTTCTCTCCTGAAATTACAATTTCTCTACTAAAATCACAAGTTTGCTACTAAAATTACAAGTTCTCTCCTGAAATTACAAGTTCTCTCCTGAAATTAAAGTTCTCTCCTAAAATTAAAGTGACACACTAATTTTTACTTGTTTTTATACTAATTTTTACAAGTGCTCTAACTGATTTTAGAAGTGCTCGGCTAATTTTACAAGTGCTATACTATTTTTACAGTGCTATACTAATTTTCACAAGTGCTCTACTAATTTTCACTAGTGCTCTACTCTAATTTTTACAAGTGCTGTACTAATTTTTACAAATGACATCTAATTTCACAAGTGCTCTACTATTTCATAAGTGCTTTACAACCAATTTCACAAGTGTTCTACTGATTTCATAAGTGCTATACTAATTTCAAAAGTGCTATACTAATTTCACAAGTGCTATACTAATTTCACAGTGCTATACTATATTTTTCAATTGCTCTACTACATCTCACACTTGCTCTATTAATTTCACAAGTGCTCTATTAATTTCACAAGTGCTCTACTAATTTTTTCGAGTGTTACACTAATTTTACAAGGCCATGCTAATTTTAAAGTGCTATACTAATTTTTACAGTGCTCTACTGATTTCACAAGTGCTCTACTGATTTCACAAGTGCTCTACTAATTTTACAAGTGCTCTACTATAACTTACAAGTTCTCTACTCTACTATCTTACAAGTGCTCTACTAGATCTTACAGGTGCTCTTCTATATCTTACAAGTGCTTTACTATATCTTACAAGTGCTTTACTATATCTTACAAGTGTTTACTGATTTACAACGGCTCTACTGATT
Organism: Ctenocephalides felis; assembly: GCF_003426905.1. Taxonomy (NCBI): domain Eukaryota; kingdom Metazoa; phylum Arthropoda; class Insecta; order Siphonaptera; family Pulicidae; genus Ctenocephalides; species Ctenocephalides felis. The sequence goes on from NW_020537324.1 coordinate 69,029,620, forward strand.
TTTATAAGTGGCACACTAATTTTACAAATGCTATACTGAGTTTCACAAGTGCTATACTGATTTTACAAGTACTATACTAATATTACGAGTGCTTGCACTAATTTCCAAGTGCTATACTAATTTTGACAAGTACTATACTAATTTGGACTACATCTTACAAGTGCTCTACTATATCTTACAAGTGCTATACTAGTTTACAAGCGCTTCACTGATTTTACAAGCGCTCTACTGATTTTTATAAGTGTCATATTGATTTCACAAGTGCTTTGCTATATCTTACAAGTGCTCTACTGATTTTTATAATGTCCTACTGATTTCACATGTGCTCTACTAATTTTACAATTGCTGTACTAATTTCACAACTTTTGTACTAATGTTTATAAGTGTTCTACTAATTTGCTGGTGCAAGTACTCTTCTGATTTTACAAGTGCTCTACTGATTTTATAAGTGCTCTGTTGATTTCACAAGTGCTCTACTAAATTTTGCAATTGTCATACTAAATTTACAAGTGTTACACTGATTTTTACAAGGGCTATACTAATTTCACATTAAAATTTCTTACGTGTAATAAATATCCTGTCTGAATTGCTGTTATGATGACTATTAAAAAGAAATGCCAAAGCGACCATTTTTTTATTGCACATAAATCAGATTTGCGGAGGACTGATTTCTGGAATAGATATTTCATAACAAAAATATATTGTATTGTCAAAATTAAACAGAATAAATGTAGAAATATTAAAATGATATTATTTTTAATGGCGATTAGAACTATATATTCTGTAAGCTGTGTTGCTATTATATCTAGTATTTTTTGAGAGGGTAACCCAACGGTCAACCACTCTTTTTTGTATATATAAAATAAATTAGTTATGTATATCTATTAGTATAGGCGTAGGTGTTGCAGCAATGCCCACAAATGGCGCTTTTCACTTAATATCGTATTTGAGATCTATAACTTTAATTGAAAATTTGATATCATGCTGCTTGGTATTGAATAAACTATTTTAAACTAGCCTACGTTCTTAATCATTACACCACAGTCGCTCATATAGACATTTCATTAAAGTAAAATCACTATTTCTATTACATTACTGACTCACCAAACCGTACTCTCCAATTTCTGGCTACCAATATGCAAAATAGTAGTATAAAATTTAATGACTTGTTTTGTTCTAAATAGTGCAATCGCAACAAAAACAGCACCCGACACCAATTCACTGTATCAATGATATAAAATACAATCAGAACACGTCTTCTTATTTTTCCTTCTATAAATCCTAAAATACACATTTACCATAACTAAAATAATTCAGAAACTATATATATTGTTATAACCACTCACCAATATATTGCATATGAACATAAAAAATTGTATAAATATTATTGATAATGAAAATAGTAATGAAAATAACAAGGTTTAAAATTTCGAAGGGCATTGCATTCTGATGCAAGAAAAACCTAAAAGTCTTCCTAGCCAAATCACTCCTTTCATATGCAACAAAGTTTATCGCAAGCCATTTTTTAAAAAATATATATTTAATAGGCTATATTAAATAATATTCTGATAGAATATTATTTTTAAATTCACGTAATTAAATGAATGAATTAATTGAATTAAATCATAAAATTAAATGATTTAGTACTATATAGTTTATCTTAATTTTTTTAATATTTGTGATACTAGTTCACTATATCAAGTTTAAAAAGGTACTCTATACGTATTTAATCCTTTTTGCTACGTTTTATATAAAATGTGAATATATAATATATATGAAGTACAGTTAATCACTGTATATTGAAGGTCGGCGTTTTCCAAGAGGATACATTTTTATATTTTATATTTTATATAAAATTTATATTTTTTGCACTTTTATTAAATAATATTTGTTACAAACGTTACGTTATTAGGTTTGTCTCATCTTTAGTATATATATTATGTACTATGAATTATTGAATTAACTAGTGGTGTATGGCATCGTGCCTTAAGGCTATTTGCTGGAACTTTCCGTACCGTAACGAAGTGTTCGAGGAATATTGAATGTTTACAAATAGATTATTATAAATATTGTAACTTCGTTCATTATTCGTATTTTATAGACAAAATATAAGAGCTCATGAATTGGACGACGAAGTTTATATATGCTTACAAAACTTGATCAATCAAGGACATTGTCTATATTTAAAGATTATATAAATTGAATTGCAATTTTTTGTTATTTGAAGTATATATGTGAAATTTAGAACTTCAGCTAAAATTAGAATTAAGATCTTAATTATTTTCGATTTTTTGGAAATTAAAAAAAAATCGTCAACACAAGCAGGAAGTTTTTTAAACCATTCAAATCGGATGCTTAGTTCTCTCAAAAAATGGCCATTTTTTGCACATTTAGCTTTGTAACTCCAATTTGAAAAATTATAAAAAACATTAAATTCCTAATGATGGAGGAACATGCTAATTAGTTTTTGGCAAAGACAGGTCCAACTGTTTGGGAGATACATGAAAAACAGTGTGATAAAAGTAGCAGTTTTGAAAAGAATCGAGCATTCCATGAGAAAGATTCAGAAAACACTCGATTCGTATTGATAGGGAGACGTGCTGAAGAGTTTTTTACGAGGGCAGGTCCTGCCGCTTAGGAGATACGGAGCAAATATGCAAAAAAGCTGTTATTGCAAGAATGGATCATTTGATTGAAATGATTTGAAAAATATTTTGCTTGTATTGACTTTGTAGAGAAATGATTCTTCATTGGGAAGTTAAAAGTTTTTATTATTTCGAAAATTAAAAAAAAAAATCAAAAAAAAAATGTTTGATATCGGAAATGATTCGGATTTTAATTTTAACATTAACAAAAATTCTAAAGCTCACCAATATACTTGAAATACATAATTTTAACCTGGTTAAGCAGTTTATATAATTTTTAGAAATATGAGATAAAATCCTTCATTCAAACTTCGCTTTTTTTGTTTACTTACTTCTCATGTAAATATATATAAACGTCTTCGTCCAATTCATAAGCTCTTATATTTTATCTATAAAATACAAATAATAAAAGTTAGAGTATTTACAATAATCTATTTGAATATAGTTAAAATTTCTCGAATATTTTATCACGGTGCGGGAAGTTCCAGCAATTTGCCTTAAGGTACGACGCCATACACCACTAGTTGAATTTTGAATTTAAAAAATATTTAATATACTAGCAATACTTTTTCTCATATTTTTTTGCATGAAAATGTTCCTTCAATGCTCAAAGTTATTAACTTTTTTAATAATCACTTATGCCGTGTTCATCTAAAATTGCACTTTGCTAATTGTATTTTATCACGTTATAGGGTTTTGTTATATTTATATATATATATATATTATATATATATATCAATTACAATTACAGTATTTTTATAAGTTCCTAATATGAATAATAAATAAACCACTAAATACCTTGCATTCAAATGAAACTACAATTAACAAACATACGTTAATTTATTGACACTTTTCAATAAATACATAAAAACAAATGAGCATCAAAACTGTTTATTATTACTTTTTTACAAGTCCAAACAATTAAAAAAACAATTTGTATTATTATAAACGGTACTGAATATCCAAATGAGATGCAAAACTCTTTGCAATAATATTTACTTCAAAACTACCAGTTATAAACTTTCTGTTTTCGGTCCAATAAATTCATTCCAAAGCCTTTTCTTTCAGCAGATGTTTCTTTGTTATCTTCCTCCACATAATTCAAATTTTTATGACAGACGAAAAGTAAAGATATAATAATGCCCTGGGATGCATTAAAAATATCAAAACCTGTCAACAATTCTGTTGGGATATATTCAGGGAATGCCCAAGTCAAAATTTCTGTAAGCCAACTCAGGCCCATCATCAGAAATAGTACGAAGGATTTGCGAAACCTGTAATAAGAAATAATTTTCAAAAAAATGAAACAGTATTGGTGAAATACTATTAGTCATAGAAAAATACTTAGAGGAGTTAATTTTTAAACCAAAAGATAAAACAAAAGTAATTTTAGCTTACAAGGTTTTAAATTGAGGTCCGCTCTGTCTCAAGAATTTAAAAGTCCACGTAATCGTTGCCAAATTTACCATCAATGATACACCCACTGGTAAATAGTAATTGTAAAATGGTGAAGAATTTTCTGAAAAAATGTGCATGATATATCTATATATAAATTAAGACTTCTTTATTACTTGATTTTATGATAGAGAGGAAATTATTAAAATTATTTACTAGAGAGGAAATTAATAAAATAAAATTTGGACCATACATCAACCTGCAGTAGTCCAAAAATGTTTAAAAAATTCAAGTATATTTATCACTTTCTCGTCATGGAGATGTGTAAAAATTTGGTGTATTATCAAGAATATTCGCGACAGTGGCTTTTTGCTATATAAATTGTTTTTTTAAATATTAGGTTCTAACTAAGTTAAATAGTTAATTATCTCTTACTTTCGAAGGTGCATGAGGTGTGTCCTAGGGTCGATCTATAATAGGTAGATGGTATAATTGGTGGAAATTTACAAATAGATGTAACACATCCTATGAAAAATGTAGAACCCCAAACTCCGAAATTATAATATCTTAATCTTCGTTGGTCGTCCTCCTTGCTTTTTTCATTATTTTCTGTAGTAATACTAAAAAAATCGTTTGAAATGTAAAATTAATTCAACAATATAGTATAGTACATAAATTGGTGATTTTACCTTTTATAAGTTTCTATGCACATCACAGTCAACCAGAAAAAATAGGCGAGAAATGATAGTTCTATCACATACCCTAATGAAAATTAACTTTATATTAAATATAATAAATATCAATATGAACATAACTTATTAAAATGCAAAATATTTTTTTAACATCCCGAAGGAGAAGTTTATGTTTTCATCAAAAAATCCGATTCGCTAATTTTATGTTTTCTCGACGTTTCAAGCCATTCTGAATGGAACGAGACCAAATTTGGAAAAAGTATGTGTGTGTGTGAACAGATTTTTTGCCGTAAATCGGCGTTTTCTCAAAAACAGCTGGACCAATTTCAAAAATTTAAAAGCCATTCGATGAATTTTGAAGAGGGCTATCGTTTGTCAGTTTTGTGCGACGATCGGCCAAGCAGTTTCTTTATAAATAGCAGAAAAGTGAAAAAATGTTTGTCCACGTTTTAGCCCCCAATTCTGAATCAATTTAAAAAAATTAAAAACTGTTCGAAAGATATTAGTTGGAAATGATACTGATTTGTTTTAGGTAAAAATCTACCAAGCCGTTTTCTTGTAATTAACCGTTAAAAAAAAAATTAAGCCGATTTTTGTGGAACCTTTTTTGGCGATATATATCATGGTCTTCTAGAACTTACTGAAATATTACGACCTCACGACAAGTAGTTTAATTTTGAAAATTCATCAAAGTTTGAGAAAATGAGTAGATTTTTTGACGTTCGTTAAAATTAAAATTAGACGATTTACTTGGTATAACGATATAGGACTTGGTTACCAACTAGCTTTTATAATATACTTGACAAAGTCTGTAATATAAAATCTCTATAATAGGGTCAGTATATTTTTACTGATATATACCAATAAAAATGGTAATAATTACTGTTATCATAGGATTATCTAGTGGTGCATAGCATAGTGCCTTAAGGCAAATAGCACATCCATTTTTTGTAAGGTGTGCCAAAATGTTCAGAAACCTTTGAAACGTAAAGATATATGAAAATAAATATTTTTGATTTTTTTGCGATGACTATAACTTACTGTTATTTGATCTCTTGTAGGCCAGGCTGCATAAATAAAGTTTAGTAAAAAAAATTGCTCGCGAAATAGAATATTGAACGATAAACAAAATCACAAAAAGCAAATTCTTTAACTGAAGTAGCATAGAATTTTTTGCCATACACGTTTCAAATATTGATTAGAAATATATTCATAATTTACAGTATTCAAAGAGTTAAATAGCTTATAAATCCTCGTTTTAATAAGTTTGTGTCTGGTGTTAAAGTTGAAGGCATTATAAAGCATATAGCACGTTTTTAGTATTAATATTTGACTTTTACCAGCTAATATGCACATCCAATCTGGTATTTCTCGTCCTCCAGCCAATTGAACGGCTGCTAATACTGAAAAAGCGACTATTAAACAGGACACATGATATCGCAAAGCCAAACCGTGGACTGTTCTGAGATTTTTAACAAATGTATAAACTACAAGTGTCACGATTAGGAAAACCACTGAAATCAGTTCAACTGAAAATAGAAATGAAAATTTAATATACGCCTTTACAGGAAAACAGTATTACTAGCAACGGTAATAAGAATTAAATTTCTTAGACAGTATTCTTATCGTTATCGAATGCTGTCATATGTTACAGTTATTGATTAGAAATTTTACCTGCTGCATATATGTACAAAATTCTTTGGGTGTCAAAACATACTAACACTCTTAAAGTATCATTATCAGTTTCCATACAGTACTGTTTTGAATCGTACAGATCGTATCTGCCAGCATTGTTTTTAATATAGAGATTTCCATCTAGAGAAACGACGAATACATCCTTTGATTCTAACATGTACCTAAATTTAACAAATATTGAACATAAAAAAGGCTTTATAATTTTATAACCTAATACTTCTTACCCGCCATCCATGCAAGGATCTCCATAAATAATGTTTTTCGGTTCAAATACATCATCAGTTTCTAACAAAACATTATTGCACATAATTGAAGTTTTCATTTTAAATTTCTTCATGCTGTTTTGAGAATCCTGACAAGAATAATTTAAATAAATTTGGCTCCGAGGACAGCATTTCGGGAAGAAACTCTTGTAATCTTTTGGAATGTCGACTCCAATTTTGTTATTGGATGTTTTCTATGGAGGATATAATTATATTCATAAAGCCATTATATTAAAATTGTTTTCAAGTGATCTCTATTATATATTGAAAAGCAATTTATTAGTCTATTGATTAATAATTAAGTAGTGACTTGTGATTATAATTCCAAAAATTATAGGAACATAATTTTTTAAAAAATTTTTATAGAACAACACATACATGATTTGAGGTCTCATTTAAAATTCACAAAATTATTACAGTTTAACTAAATTAGTTTTATTTAACGAAGCTTAATTTGTTTTGCTAAACTTCATAACAAAAATATTTAACATTGAAATATTGAAGCAACAGTTTTAATTTATAAATTGTAAGTTTTTAATATTTATTATGTTACTATAATAAATTTAAATTATATATAAATATGTATATATAATAATCTGCATTTTTTTTCCTTTTCAGGTGAGATATTGCACCTGCTCTTCTATTACCTGTGATTTTTGTTATTCATTTGGTAAGATTTATTTTATGTATTAAATATATATATATATACATATATATATATATAAATATATATATATATAAATATATATATAGATATATATATATATATATATATTCATAATGTGTGTTTCATTTATTTTTAATTTCTATATCTTCAATATTACTTACATCATGGTCGATCTTCTTACAAACAATCTTATCCTCATAAAATGTAATATTCCAATTTCTCCAATCTACTTTACTACCCCTGGCTAAAACCACTACTATTGTCAAGATTATTAACAAAGTCTTCAAAAAATGCATTTTTAAACTGCGCTATTTAATTTATCACTTGGAACACTAATTATAATATTAGTAATTATTTTTTTAATTCTGTCCTATTTCTTTAGCTATCAGTAATACATAAATACTCCTATTAGCTAAATTGACAATATTTGAGAGCGATATAATGATTAATGAGTATTCACATATTGTTAAATAATTTTTTACAACATTAATTTGGGTTTTTAGATAAAATTTATTTTCAAAATTATCACTTATCAACGATGCAGTTCGATAATAATTACTTATTTATTTAGCCAATATAAATGCCTGTTTATGAATGAATCATTGATAAAGCATTTTATCCAATCTTTGTTTTGATAAGTAAAATTATTATGAAAAACACGTAATAATTTCTATTAATATCGCTAAAAATAGGAGATGAATTAAATATTTATAATTTGTCAAAAAAATTAAATATTTTTTTAATACGAATGAATAAATTTTAGAATAAGCGAAATTGTTAATATAAATGAAAAAACCATTATTTTTTAATTTGTTTTTGGCACTCTAAAAATTATTGACAATCCGGAAATTTTGTTTACTGAACAGTAAATAATAAGTTTATTGAAACTATTAATAAATTAATTTTTAAGAAAGATGCTCTGTTATTAGTCACCTATATTGCAATCACTGTCAATTTATTGATATTGCTTATGAACATAAATATCTGATAAAAGTTATCATTTGATTTGCGAATCTAAATAATTGATAAGTTATATATATATATATATATCTTATATATAAAATTCTTCTGTAACAATGTAAGTTTCATTAATCCTCCTAAACTATAATTCGGATTTTCATAAATCTTTCTGAAGTTTGTTCGGGAAATTTTCTATAATGTCTGGATTCATAGAAATATCGCTAGATTGTTGAAATAAATGGAAAAAATTACAAAAAACCGCTTATCATTGTTTGACCTTTAAAATATTTAAGACATGGTTTGACATTAAAAACAAATGACAACTGTCATTTGCCAAACATTTCTATTCAGTTATAGGCTAAGGCAATAATGAAATATGATAAATTCATGATTATAAATAAGGAAAATATAATGTATACATTATTATTGCCGAAAAGCAGCTGAGATGTGCCAAAAATTAAATTAATATAAGATGCAAATAATATAACATGCGTCTGGCAGTCTGCGCATGCGTCTGACGCGCACGGCGAATCATTTTGCGCACTTTGCGAAAAGATTCGCCGTACGAATTCGTGCAAACAAGACGAGCCATAAGTGATTGCGCTCAAAAATATTCAATTTGCAGTCGTTTTGCCTTACTATACTAAATCACCACCATGTCACAATACAAAAAATAATTACTTATTCAAAAAATTATTTAGAAGTTTCGTTGTGTCAAAAATTCATATGGCTGACATTTTGTACGGAATATTTACTCAATGGAGCGCTTTGGGTCTCAACTTTTTTTTTACTGTTTTCCAATTCGTTTGGAATTGGGTTCATCTTACTCTCAAGTTCAAAGGGGAAAAACAATTTAGACTCCTTTGCACTACCCGAGGGGATGCCATTTCTTTTCAGTGGTGTAATAACGTTGGGTGTGGATAAAAGAACTAATTATAAGAGAAAAATGTTTAATAATGTTTTTTAAAAAGCAAATACTTTTCAAGTTACTGGCTACTGAAAATTTGTTTCTTTTTTGCCTTTTTTTATTGTTTTTTGCTAATATCTTCAAAAATATACATTTTACCGAAAATCATGTAATGAACAAAATTATATCAATAAAAATCCTAATAAATCGCTATTTTAATTTTTTTTAATTTTTAAAGTGTTCTAGGAACAATATTAAGTAAATTATGAAAATGGGTTTTTATAGTTCTCATAATAAACTTCAAAAGAAGTACTTCTGCGTGTAAATTGAGTGAGCTATCATGCAATTAAAAGACACATACAATGTTTTTTTTTTCGTTTAAATCAAATAGTTTATGAGTGCCATTACCACCAAAATTAAAAATAATCGTTTTCCATCTAGAATTAACTTGGTTCAAGAGAGATCTTGATGGATTCTAGAAAATACCATAACATTAGTACAGACGATTTTCAAAAAACTCATGATTTCATAAAAAAATCCATTTAATAAAACAACCAATTTCTCACTATAATATCTCTGAAAGAATACGTATAAAAGTATATATATGAAAATTCAAGGTATTTTTCAGACTAATTATTGGTTTTTATTATTTTTTTGTTACACAGATATTGATAGAATTCTAATTGTTTAAAGAGTGCGCGGCTGTCCAACCGGAGTGTCTTTCAAGCCCTTTAACCCTTCGCCGTTTCAAAATTAGAGAAGTTACGGTAAAATTTATGATAAAGAAAGTTGTAGCTCATTTAATCACCTTTAAAATAGTATATTACAAGTTATGATAAAATCAAAATTAAAAGAGTCATAATCCAATTAATGCGGGGGTTGGTGACGAATTTGAAAATTGTTTTCACTTCTGAACTTTAGATTAAGATTATCTGGGCATACGCTTTTTTTCTCTTCATTTACTGCAATAATTTTGTTGATAGTAGGTTGAATAGAGCACATGTGAACAAATTTGACAAATTAATTCACTTCAAATATGAACGTAAGTAATAATGTATATTGAATTATTAGTGTGAAAAATGCAATTTAGATATTAAAATACTAAAAGCCAGTTAAAATATGGTACGAAATTATAAAAATTGCAGGCAACATTATTGAAGCAATTATTTTGGGTAGAAAAATCCAAGGTGATATTGTACCTTGACCGCGCATGCTATATATGAAAAATATATTTTAATATTTGTTAAAGGGATAATTAAAGTGTTAACTGTGGGAATTGAGAATAATCATTTTATTTGAAACAGTACTACATTTAACATCACTCATATATTGGTGTAAATAGTAACTCGAAAAATAATAATGATTATTTTTAACTGAACGGTATAAATATTAGTATAGGATATTAAAAAAACGTAGAGGTGAGTACAGGTCAACGTCTGTCGGGTCATCTAGTATATATATATATATATATATATATATATAGTAATGATAAAATTTTGATTAATATTTTTTATTTTCAAGTATCATACAATATTGTATCCTGTATTAATTTGTTTAACACCAGATCCAACTAACACCAGATCGCTTCTGCTACTGACTTTTTCTGAATAAAATTCTGTCACACACAATTAAGTTCATAAACTATACTATTAATATTTAATAAAAATAAACTTCAATGGTCTTACATATATATTGTGTATACTACACTTTCCACCAATAACTTTCCATCAATTGACAATTGGCAACATAAAAATACATAATAATAATGAAAAAAAATAATGAAAATGAAAATTTTTGCATATTTTTAAGTTGTGAGACCTTCTGTACATTTTGGAAGACCTTAGGAAAAATGTATGAGTGTGTGTGTGTGTGTTTGCAGTATATAATTTGTATGGACACAATTTTTTTAACCACGATTTTGGGAGAACTCAATAAAGGGATTGATGACATTTTTGTTAAGGCAGGCCCAGCAGTTTCGGAATTGCAGGAAAAAGGTTAAAAAATTGACATTTGCTGATCTGAAATATTCATAAACAATGATACCCAAATGACGGTTGAGCAGGTAGACAGGTAAACTGGTAGACAGGTAGATAAGTCGGAAAACAGACAGGTAGATAAGTAGAAAAAATGACAAGTTGACAGGTTGACAGATAGTTAGATGGAAAGGTAGAAAAGTTGAAAGATAAAAATGTAGTAAACTAGACAGGTTGGCCAATAGACAGTTAGACAGGTAAATAGGACAGGTAAACTGGTAGACAGGTAGATAAGTCGGAAAACAGACAGGTAGATAAGTAGAAAAAATGACAAGTTGACAGGTCGACGGATAGATAGGTAGAAAAGTAGAAAGATAGAAAAGTAGAAAGATAGAAAAGTAGAAGAGTAGACAGGTCAAATAATAGACAGTTAGACTGGTAAATAGATAGACAAGTTAAGAGGTTGACAGACAGGTAGAAAAATAAAAAGATAGATAAGTAGAACAGTCGATAGGTTGGCTAATTGACAGCTAGACAGGTAAATAGGTAGACAAGTTGACAGATACAAAAATAAAAAGATACAATAATAGAAGAATAGATTAGTCGTAAAAATAGATAGATTGATCGACTAATAGTCAGTTAGACAGATAGATAGGTAGAAAAGTAGAAGAGTAGACAGGTTGACTAATAGGAAGTTAGACATGTAAATTGGTAGATATATTGACAGGTAAACTGGTGGACGGGTATACAGGTAGATCACATAAAAATCAAATATTTATTGATTAAATCGATTTTTTGCATATCGAGCAAAATTTGCCTCAAAGCAAAATGCCACTTACACGTAGTTATTTTCCTGGTTTTCGAGTTTCTATTATGACTTGCAATACCACAAGTAGGTTATTTAAAGTTTTAGTATGATGTATTATATCCTCAAATTTTACATAAATTTGTCAAATATTTTTTTTATTATTATTTTATAAATGTTTGTTTTTCAATTTGATGCTTATGATGATTTTATAAAAATCTATATAAAAGTTTTATGGATATAAAAACATTTCATTTTATTCCGAATTTTGTTTCTTATAGAACAACGTGTTTAATTTTGTGGATTTTTTTTCCTGGTGTAAATTTGATAATTTGTGAAATGATAATACACAGCATAAATAGTTAACTTATTTATTATTTTCTACATAATAACATTTTGCTATTTGGCTACAAATAAACATTCAAAAATTTATTGTTTCTAAACATATAACAAATTGCTTATAAAATATACATGAAGATAACAAATGAGTATCAAAAATAAATAAATATGTATTAATTTAGCATGGTTGCATGTTACTTATTTTGTATAGAATTAAAATGAAAGTATTGGTGTCATAATTCCATTTTTTGTATTATTGTAAAAATTTCTGAATTTCACAAATAAATTCAAAATTAGTTCTTTCTTCTTCTATTTTCGGCCCAGCAATTTCATTTCAGTCCCTTTTGGTTCAGCAGATCTTTGTCTTCGGAAAGTGTCTCTCCTCGTCACGATTTCTTTTTTTACATAATTCAAATTTTTGTGACAGACGAAAAGTAAAAATATAATGATCCCTTGAGATGCATTGAAAATATCAAAACCTGTCAACAATTCTGTTGGAATATATTCGGGGAATGCCCAAGTCAGAATTTCTGAAAACCAATTCAGACCCATCATCAGAAATAGCAGGAAGGATTTGCGAAACCTGTGATAAGAAATAATAATTGAGTAGAGAAAAAAATATTTTTGATATGAGTGACTTTTCATAATACTAAACAAAAATAAGTACAATTGTTACTTTAAAATAAATACATAGTTAAATACAGACATCAATTTTCTGGACGAATGTTACAGTTTATTATTTTTATAAAATTTATTATTATATATAATAAAATATAAATCAAATTTAACTTTTAACTTACAAGGTTTTAAACTGAGGTTGTGTTTGTCTCTGGATTTTAAACGTCCACAAAAACGTTACAAAATTCACAATCAATGACACACCCATTGGTAGATAGAAGTAGTAAAAGGATGATGAATTTTCTGAAAAAAAAACAAACATAATTAGCATCATTTAAATAACGTCAACCAACAAAATTTTACTTCTTTATGACGAGTATATACGTCAATTACGGGTAACTTTTTAAATTGATTTCCAAGCATAAGAAAAAAAATCATAGAAAACATCAATAGTGGAAAGCTGGATATACAGAAATTTGCATTATATAAAGTCAGAAGTGGACAAATTTTTATTTTAAAAAATGTTGCAATTTACTTACATGTGCTCAATTTAATAATTTTTACACCTTCGGTTTCTTTGAATAATTTGTCGAATTGATATATAAAAAATATTTTTATAATTTCTTTACTAATAGTTAATTATCTCTTACTTTCAAACCAGCACGAGGTCCTTCCTATAGTTGGCCTATAATAGGTAGATGGTATTATTGGTGCAAATTGGCAAATAGATGTTACACATCCTATGACGAGTGTCAGACCCCAAACTCCACAATGATAATACCTTAATCTTCTTTTGTCGTTAATTTTTCCATTAATCTCTCTATTTCCATTAATTTGCGTATTAATATTTGCTGTAATACTGAAACAACAGTCCGAAACATAAAACTAATTCGAAAATAACAAAATAGGATAAGTAGATAGATTAGTTTTTTACCTTTTATAAGTTTCTATGCACATCACTGTCAACCAGAAAAAATAGGCGAGGAATGAAATTTCTATCACGTAACCTAAATAAAAATTATATTAGTTTTATAATAAATATTATTATTACTGCATAAAAATTATTGCAATTCACAATTTTTTTTCATGAAGAGCTAATAAATAAAAAAATATTATAATAATATACACTACGTTTTTAGCAGACTTTCGAGTGATCTGAAATTTTCAACGCTGTGTTTGCCTTCAAGTATTTTTTTAATTATTCTAAAAAGACATATAAGATAAATAGAATATATCAACATATTATTACTTTAATTCTATTCAAACGATATTGTTAAAAATTATTTCTGACCAAGGATAATAGTTATTGTTTTTTTTTTTGAGTAGTTATTGCTGATAGCAAAATAGCTTATAAAATTTTATGTAATTTTGATTTCTGTTTTTTAATCAATAAAAAAAAATTATTGCTGATTTGGGCTAGTTGTTGATTTAAGCTAGTCATTGCTGATTTAGGTTATTTGTTGCTTGTTTAAATTAATTATTATTTATTATTTTATTAAATTAATTATTAATAATTTAGTATAACGTGAACTCAGTATTGTTACTATAAAATAAAAGTTAATAATAATAATTTATTAAGAAAGACTAGAAACAAAATAAATTAAACCTATAAAGGCCATAAAATAGATAAAAATCAAATATATTTTTGAAAAACATTAAACATAATTAATCTAAAACTTTCAATTGAAAATAATAAAGATATAATTAAAATAATTAATTTAACTTCATAAGAAATAGTTTGAGCTACAGAACGTAAACCTCCAATTAATGAATAATTTGAATAATAAACTCTTATAGATAAACAACAAATAAAAAATAAAACTCCTAAATTAAATCTAAACCCCCATATAAATTTAATATTAATAATCAAACTTTTGAAGAAATTATTAATCTTAAAATCGGACATAAATAATAAATAAAATAATTCAATAAATTTAAAACAATTTGTTCTTTCTTAATTTGTTAATAATTTCTAATTTAAATGTACTGATTGATAAAAACACTGTTGCAAATGAATAGCCGTTCTTCATTCCAGAATTATAAAAATATTTACACTCTAATATGTGAAAATTATATATAAGGAACAGATAATTGCTTTAATTTAATCCTGGTCAATTGTTTTTTTTTTTCTTGAACTAAAATGAATAATGCATAAAAAAATATCAATGAAATCGAACAGAAAATAATATCAGTTGGACAGGAAATAATTTCAATCAATAACTAATCACTCTAAATTTTCTGTTAATTTTTTTGTACAAATTATTTGAGAAAACAGTTTTATAAAATCTCAAAATCGGGTAAAACCGTTTTCTGGGGAAAATACCACTTGGACACCGGTTTTCTAATATATCGGTTTTTGTATAAAGGTTGGTGTTTAAAATATTCTACTAATCGTAAATTAATTGAATTAAGTAAAAATTAAAAATTACACTTCTAAGTAAAAAATTACCATATTGTAGTAATTCAACTATAAGTGATCAATCAAGAAGCGAAAATTCGCACGCTGGGTGTCGTTTATGGACGACACTCGTATACTATGTCGGACGTCGGAGAGCGTATGTCGCCTATAGGTGACGCTTATATGGAAAGGATTAAAGTTTACTTTTTACCTGCTGTAATGCACATCCAATCCGGTATTTCTCGTCCTCCAGCCAATTGAACGGCTGCCAATACTGAAAAAGCGACTATTAAACAGGACACATGACATCGCAAAGCCAAACCGTGGACTGTTCTTAGTTTTTTAACAAATGTATAAACTACAAATGTCACGATGAGAAAAGCCACTGAAATCAGTTCAACTGAAAATAGGAATAAAAACTTATTAAACACCTTTACAGAAAAAAAGTATTACTAGCAACAATAATAAGAATTAAATTTCTTAGGCAGTATTCTTATCGTTATCGGATGTTGTCAAATGTTAGTTATTTATTAGAAAATTTACCGGCTGCATATATGTACAAAAGTTTTTCGGTACCAAAGCACACTAAGACTTCTAAAGTATCATCAACAGTTTCCATACAGTACTGTTTTGAATTATACACATCGTATCTGCCAGCATTGTTTTTTATATACAAATTTCCGTCTAGAGAAATGGCGAATACATCCTCAGGTTCTAGCATGTATCTAAAATTAACAAATATGGAACATAAATCAGGCTTTATAATTTAAAAACCAAATACTTCTTACTTCTCTTCCGAGCAAGGATCTCCATAAACAATGTTTTGCGGTTCAAATGTGTCATCAACTCCTAACAAAACATTATTGCACATAATTGAAACGTTAAATTTAAATTTTTCCATGCTTGTTTTGGAATCCTGGCAAGTATTATTTAAATAAATTTGGCCACGAGGGCAACATTTTGGGAAGAAACTCGTGTAATCTTCAGGAATGTCGATGCCAAATCCAATACTAGATACTTTCTATAGAGAAAATGAAATCAATTATAAAACAAACAATCCTCCCTTTAAATTGGTTCTTAAATTGATTTAACGTTGGTTCTTAAATAATTCTTAAATTCTAACTTTATGTTATCAGTAGAGAAATTCGAATAATTCAAAATTGTTCCTTTTTTTCATAGAACAACTCATACTTCGTCCTAAATCCAAAAACCTTATATTATAGAAAATTATAGAGGTAATTTTCATCATGTTTGAGAATTTAAAGTTTTTTGAAGGTATTGTCTATAGTTATAATAATTTTTTTAATGTAATATTTACAGTATATAATATATATTGTAATTTTATTGCAATGAAATATATGACAATGAGTACGAATACTTACGAAAATTTAATGAACTTAAAAAACTTATTACTATTGAAATGTTCATATATGATTTTCGATATGTTATCAAAAAAATCTAAATACGCTATATATTTTTATTAAATTAAATCATTAATGATATTACGTTATGCAAATCAATAATTTTATTAATAATATTATAATAAAATATTTTTACTCACAGTTACATCATATTCCAAATTCTCACAATCGATTTGTTTCAAAACATCATCTTCATAAAATGTTATATTCCATTTACTCAAATCTTCACTACTATAACTTTGTACAAACACCAATATTGTCAAAAATATTAAAAAAGTCTTTGGAAATTGCATTTTCAAGGTACCTTATTTCTTAATTTATCACTTGAAATATTTGTCACATTTTTACGTAGACATATTTACTTCTGGTGTTATATTTTACCACCTGAAAAATTAAATATATATGTATATATATATATATATATATATATATATATATATATATATGAGTATATATACATAACCTATTAAATATATTTTCTAAATCTTATCTTTACCAAGAAAGTGAGTCTAAAGCCGGCCACAGACGTAACTGTATGCATGTGCAACTGAATGAATGCGCAACCAGGCGTATTTTCACAGCGCCCACAGACGGTTCAAGTTTATGTTCAAGTACTTGCGCAAGCATATCACAAATGTCAAATAATAAATGTCAAAACATAACCTAAAAATATATCTTTTTTATTAATTTATATATTTACAGCATCAGAAGAGAATTCAAAGTGTTCATAGGGCTAATTTCATAACTTTTAATTGTCGATAACTTCATAAACTTGTATTATAAATTCGCTACAATGTAAAATAAAAATATGGACATGTGCTGCCACACGCGGCCAACGAATGAACTTGCCGACTTGAACGATTGCGCAATTAAAATAATCAAAAAGTGCTCATGCCAACTCGCTTGCACCAGTCTGTCAAGTTGCCATAATAACCAAACTTTATCATTTTTGATCCTGAGAAAAATGATACATTACAAAAATGCATATATCTTAACTTATTTTGTACAAAAATAGAAAATACATATATAACACTATAATTAATAAATTCTATTAAAAACCCATAATAAATGTTAATTAAATATTAGTAGCTAATTAGAAGACGCGTCTAAAATTTAATATTTGGAACACGTTTTTTAATCCAATTATACGATTATCAATATAATTTGTTGAATTATTTTTATATAGATGGTTTAAATTATTTGTAGACGATAGCAATGTACATATGAAAAATTTATAAAAAAAAATTGTTTGAACAAAATACTTCCTAAATCTGACCAAAATCCATCCATAATAAATAAATATTAAGAAATAAAACTAAATAAATATTGAAATAAAACTAAATAAATCATGTTTCTAATTATAATTTGAGTCGATTTCCGTACGTTTCGAATTCCAATTTGATTCTTCTTCTTTTGTATAACTACAAAAAATGGTGTTCATTTTAAGAATTATAAAGTTTTTGTAGAAATTTTTAGAAGCAGATTTCAAAATTTTTAGAATTAAAATTTTGGACAGTATTTTCAGAAATAAATTACAAAATTTTTGGGAATCTCTTATGTAGTTGATATAAGTCTGCATATTTACTCACAAATCTATTAGGTGTACAACTTTGCTTCCGCCGTTTCCGATATGTGGCTGTACCGGCTGAGGCTGGTTGAACTACATAGATGATAATGCCTTTAAAGTGAGTGTGGACAATGTCTAACGAATTGTCATCTCCGTTTCAGTGACAGTTGTTCTTGTTTTCGTATTATTCACGCTCGAAAATGTCCGTTTTTGCCCCAATTCTCGCCGTTTGCGGGAAGTTTTACTTTTCTGTTACAATTCGAAAAAAAATGCAGCTAAGCGCATCGAATGCTCTCAGAAACTTACTGTGATGCTGCTCTGAGTAAAAGAACGTGTCGGGATTGGTTTCAACGTTTTAAAAATGGTGATTTCGATGCCGAAGACAAACATGGTGGTGGAACCGAAAAAACCTAAAAAGATGAACAATTAGCTCTTAAAACCGGGTGAAACCATCACAGGAGATCGCTATCGAACGCAACTGATGCGCCTTAGTCGCGAGCTAAAAGAAAAGCGACCACAGTATCAAGAGCGACATGACCAAGTCATCCTCCAACACGACAATGCTCGGTCTCACGTCGCAAAAGTGGTCAAAAAGTACCTGGAAACGCTGAAATGGGAAGTTTTGCCCTACCCGCTGTATTCCCCAGATGTCGCCCCTTCTGACTTCCACCTATTCCGTTCGATGGCACACGGCCTGGCAGATCAACATCTTCAATCTTTCGAAGAATAGGAAAAATGGATTGCTTCATGGATAGCGCCAAAAGAGGACTTCTTTTTTCGAGCCGGGATCCGAAAATTGCCGGAAAGATAGGAGAAAGTTGTCGCTAGCGACGGACAATACTTTGAATAATACATCTGTAAGCACTTTTTCGCAATAAAGCTTTTAATTTTGAAAAAAACGGCGGATGCAAAGTTGTACACCTAATATAACTCGATGTGATTTTAAATATACATTTTAATGAATGTACAATTTTTAATTAGTGTCTAATTTAGAAACAAATTTTGTTTTAAGTTCTTTAAGAAAGGAACATCTCATAATCAATCTTAGAACGATATCATATGAAAAATACATAAATAACTTTTTGGAGAAAAATTAAGCTTTTTTGTAAACCAACAATTTTTTTTTCCTTTTGGTTCAATAATTTCCAAAAAAAATGAAAAGTTTTTCAGATGTTTAATATTGACGTTTTGAACATTTCGAAATCATCAACTGTTATCTATCAAAAAGCAAATTTAACATATTATATAAAACAATATTTATAGAAAATTTATTGAAAAAAAATTAAAAAGCTTAAAGGAATAGAATATGCGCCAAATTGTTTGAAATTGAAAAACTCATTAATCTATTTCATTAATCTTTGTCAACAAATTTAGTTTTTCAACTTTCTCATCTAATTTTCCATCCATATCGTTCTAAATAAAAAATTTGTCTGACAGAAGAACTCATGATGGATCGTATCTAGTTTCGAAACGTCGATATTATACATCTAAAAAAACTTACTATTTTTAATTTTTGGTGATTTATTGTTATATAATATTCTTTATTTTATTACTCCCCATAGAGTTATTGTAATCGTCCAAAAACCGAAATTGAAAATTTTTGCATATCTTTACGTTTTGAAGGTTTCTTAACATTTTGGCATACCTTAGAAAAAATCTAAAAAACGTACCAGCGTTACTTACTAGTGTTTGACGAATATACTCGTCATGGACATTGATTGAGACAACAAAAAGATTTAAGACACAGTTAACTGGTTATAATTGATCACTATTTATTATACAAATTTCTTTAAATATTTAAATATTTCATAAACACAAATAAATTACATTCAAGTGCGATATCGTTAATTTAGACGGCAAAATCGGCTCACTTTAAATCTGCTTGTGCAACTCTATAAATTACTGATGGTTGGAAAATTTCGAGTAACTAATTAAATAAATAGTAAATAATTAATAATATTTAAAGCAATAACAAATTAATTTTTTCACAAATATATAACTCCACTATTATTTAACACCTGTATTGCAATAACCCACTATCAATTCTATTTGAGCACGTATAGGTACACCGGTTTCCTCCGAACATCGATAACTGATAAAACTTATCATTTTGATTTGAAAATCGAGATAAACAAGCCAATAGTGTTTTTCGTACACATTCCATGGCTTTGCTTTGACATGTTATATGAAAATTCGCAGTTCTGATTACTATGAAGTCACACTTTTATTATGAAATACCGTAGGCGCGGGTATTGAAAGAGAAATGTTTTTTAGATAGAACGTTATCTCATTCTATGTCGATGAAATTCGAATAGATCCGGTTTGAAAAAAACTAAACGTCATGGTAATGGAGAGGAATAATCACTTGTAAAAAATGTGATGGACATGTTGGTAAAATATCCGTTCATCCGAGCGCTACCTGGTCCATCAACCTATAATTGACGTGTGTTCCAGGTTTGAATCAATTCGTGGGTAACATAACATCGTTCTATTTACATTGTGGTTATATTCGTACCTCATAATATTTTAGTTTACAATATTGTATATTTTTAAAATTATATTTCATAAGAGGTTGTGTTAAATGTAACATTTTTTCACGTTTGTCATTTAAATAGAGACTGAGAGTATTTTGTTTAATGAAGTAAACATTTTTTAGTTAATGATTAAGCAAGAGTTAACCGAATTATAAAAATTTTCTATATAGACAGAAAATGTTGTAGATAGTATGATAATGTTTGAAAAAAAATTATGAATAATCTGAAAATGTTCTGAAAAATCTGAAAATGTTCTGAAAAATCTGAAAATGTTCTAAATAGTTTCAACATATTCTAAATAAAGCGAAAACGTTCTAGACAGTACGGAAATACTCTAGAATACTCTAATCTGAAAATATTTTGAATAATATTAAAATCTTCTATGTGTACTCTTAAAATGTTCTAGATTGTTTTAAAATGTTCTGGATAGCCTAAACATTTTCTGGAAAGTCTACAAATGATCTATATAGTCTGAAAAGATTTTAGATGGTCTAAAAATATTCTGCACAGTCTGAAAATGTAGAGAACAGTGTTAAAATATTCTAGTTACTCATACAATATTTTTGATAGTCTGTCGATAGATGTCGATGTTGAAGATAATCTGAAAATGTTTTAGGTAGTCTGAAATTTTTTTTGGAAAGTCTGCAATTATTCTGAATGCTCTAAAAATATTAATCTGATGATGATTTGGATAGTTTGAAAATGTTCTAGAAAATCTTAAAATGTTGTAAATGGTCCTAAAAAGTAGTAGACGGCCTGAAAATGTTCTGAAAAGTTTGAAATTGTTCTGAAGATTTTAGATATTCTGAAAATGTTTTACATGATGTAGAAATGTTGTAGGTGGTATAAAAATGTTCTGGATAGTCTAAAATTGATTTTCTATGGTTTGAAAAAAATTAATCTAGAAATGTACTGGAAGTCTAGAAGTTTTCTGAAAAGTTTGCAAATATTCTAGAAGGTCTCAAAATATCCTGGGTAGTCTTAAAATGTTCCAGATTGTTTTAAATATTCTGAATTGTCCGAAAGTTTACTTAGATAGTTTGATAATGTTCAAAATAGCCTTAGAGTACCTAGAATAGCCAAAATATTCTAAGTACTCTGAAAATTATTTAGGTCTAAAAATAAATCATTTTGGCCTGAAAATATTCTGGATAGTTTAAACATTTTCTGGAAAGTCTGCGAATATTATATGTCTAGATAGTTTTCAAATATTCTGGGTAGATTTAAAATGTTCCAGATTTTTTTTAAATGTTTTGGATATTACGAAAGTGTTTTAGATAGTCTGAAAATGTTTTGTATGGTCTAAAAATATTCTAAATAGTTTTGAAATATAATATCCTAAAAATATTCTGAAAAATCTGAGAATGTTCTAAATAGTCTTAAACAGATGTAGTTTCTCTCAAATTGTTCTGGATACTACGAAAATGTTCTAGATAAACTCTGAAAAGGTTGAGATAATTTAAAAATAATAATATTCTGAATAATAATAATAATAATATTCTGAATATTATGAAAATATTCTAGTTTCAAAATGTTCTAGATACGACAAAAATGTTCTGCATACTACGAGTATAAAAATGTTTTGTATAGTCTGAAAATGTTCTAAATAGTGTGAAAATGTTCTAGATAGTGAAAAAATTCTGAATTTTATGAAAATATTCTAGTCTCAAAATGTTCTAGATACAACTAAAAATCCGACGCCACTGTCTGCATACTATGAGTATGAAAATGTTCTGGATGGTCTGAAAATGTTCTAGATAGTGTGAAAATTTTATAAAAATATTCTAATCTCAAAATGTTCTAGATACAACTGAAAATGATCTAGATGACTATGAATATGAAAATGTTCTATATAGTCTGAAATTGTTCTAGATTGTCTGAAAATATACTAAGTATTATGAAAATAATTTTAATCTCAAAATGTTCTAGATATGACTAAATATGCTCTGGGTACTACAAATATGAAAATGTTCTGGATGGTCTGAAAATGTTCTAGATAGTCTGAAAATGTTTTAAATAGTGTGAAAACATTCTGAATACTATGAAAATATTCTGGTCTCAAAACCTTATAAAACGACTAAAATGTTCTGGATACTACGAATATGAAAATGTTCTGGATGGTGTAAAAATATTACAGTACAAGTTGACCAAAAATGCATTTTCACTTTCCACTCTTTTTTTAAGCACTCTAATTTTTAATTATATTCTCTTTTTTTCATATTTATCAATTCTGTATGAAAAGATTGTTTCTATTTTGATTGACAAAACTAAATAATTATCGGTAAAAAAATATTGTACATTTTATCAATGTAATAAAGAAAATTATGTAAAAATGAACGTCTTGAAATAAAAAACTTACCATGGCATCGGATAAACGGTTTAATATAATTAATTGATTTTTTAACTTACAATTTTGCAACTTAGATTATTTCCCTATCACAACGTATTTACAATTACAATTTTCAACAGAGAATTAAAAATGCATCTTTAAATAAAATGATTTTTGAAGACTAAGTGAAAATTAATTTTTATAGTTTTTTTTTACAAATTTCACATATCATTCACACTTGTCTTTTAATTCATAAAACACTTCATAACTTCTCATCTGTGACATAAATATGCATAAAAATAGAAGTTTAAAAATAATCGAAAAATATTTGAGAATATCACTTATATATTAGATAGCGTACTGAAAATACTTTTACACTTTAACATTGAAGTACCTATATAAATAAACTTTAAACACATATTATGTGCATTTGCTCTATCTAATTGAAATGTATCACAAATATTAAAATTAGATCAGAAAGAGGTCAGATACAATTCATTATTAATATGACTATTTATAAGATTGATTCACCACAGTTATCTCTTGGAATATTATAATTTAAGAATTGGATTGTAAAATGACACTGTTTAAAAAGTAGACGCCGTTGAATTGAATATGAAATAAAATATTGCTGATCATTCAATAAACAAATTAAAACAAGTATGGCAATGGTAACAATGATGCAAATCATATCAAGTTACATATTGGAATTGAATGAAAAATATTTAGAACAAATCAAATAACAGTTATCGATGAGCTAAGATTTCAAAATGTTGTACGAAATTTAATTCACAGAGTAATACTTACAACTTTGCTAAATATTTCTTTTGATACATTTGAAACTAAAACTAGTGGTGTATGGCATCGTGCCTTAAGGCAAATTGCTGGAACTGCCCGTACCGTAACGAAATGTTCGAAAAATATTAAATGTTTCCGAATAGATTATTATAAACATTGTAACATTGTCTAATATTTATAAGAATTATATAAACTGAATTGCAAAGTTGAACTTATTTGTTTAAAGTATATTAGAACTTTAGTCAGAATTATCTGAATTATTTTCGATATACAAAAAAAACATTTATAAAAAAAATTGAAACAAAAAAAAATTATTCAAAATTAATTATTTTGTTAAAACAAGCAAAAGTTCTTTGAATCATTAAAATCGGACGCTTAGTTCTCTCAAAAACTGTTATTTTTTGCACATTTAGCTCTGTATCTTCGAAATGGCTGGGCTTGCCGTTGCCAAAAACTAATAATCACTTCTCGCAATCATTACTAATAGAATGTTTTTTAGATAATTCAAATCGAATGCTCCGTTCTCTCAAAAACTCTATTTTTATTTTTTGCACTCTTTGCTCCATATCTCCGGAACAGCTACATCTGCCTTTGCCAAAAACTAATCAACACATTTCCCTATGAATAGAAATCAAATGTTTTTCGAACCATTTAAATCGGTTGATCCGTGCGCCCGAAAACGTGGACGAAAAATTGTATCCATACATGCATACACATACATCCATTTTCACTAATGAAAAAGGTAAGGTATGCTAAAATGTTCAGAAATTTCTAAAACGTGAACATATGCAAAAAAATTCAGTTTCAATTTGTGGACTTACCATACGGGAAGTTAAAAATTAAGTAAGGCTCACAACTTTGCTATATAATTCTATTAATAAATAAAATTGCGGCCTTTTTTCTGATTAAACTTCAATTAAAAACAATTTAAAACTTCAGTCTTCATTTAAAATATTCATCAATATCATATATAATATTATCAATATCAATACAAATTTTGCAACTTATTTTAATATAATGTAGTCGTTTAAAAAAATTTAATTGTGCTTAATTTTTATTATTAAAATATTTTATTTTATTGAAATTGTTTCATGTTGATTGGTAACCAATTATATAATTATAATTACATAAATGAAAAACTATAATTCAAAGATTATAATATCATTATTTATTATTTAACAGAACCATGAAAATAAAATTATATCATATAATCAGATATATTATTATATATATTCAAATTAGATTAATTTTTTCGAAAGTTTTATTTTTTATTTTTTATTAATTTACTTATGTTAATTTTAAATAGATTATTTAAAATTCTAAAGCTTGCTTTTTGAAACAAAATTATATATTTTTTCGAAATATGAATAGGTTTGCTTATTTACATTTTATGTAAACCTATATAAATGTCTCGTCCAATTTATAAGCTATTTTAAATTCTGTCTATATAAAACGACTAATAAAAATTACATTATTTATAATAATCTATTTGAAAATATTATATCTAGTATTGTATTTAGTAAATTTCATCTAGTTTCTTCTAAGCTAATTATAAAAAAAGTGTGCGGAACAAAGCATTCGAGATATTTGACAAAATGTAGAAAAATGTCCAGAACTTTAATAATTTAACAAATTATTTTTTTTATGCTTGTTATTAATTTTTTTTAAATTATTTTTACTTTTAATTATTTTAGCAAGTTGCTTTAAGACACGATGCCATGCACCACAAGTTATATTCTATTTTTAGAAGTTTTTGGTCTTCCCAATTCTTTTGCGTCCTTCGGTCTCTGACCACTTCTACGAGGTTGTTCTACATCTCGTAGCCATTCTCGGCAATTGGCTAGGGCTTTTTCTCGCTCCCAAATCGGTAAAGGGTTTTGGTCAAGCCAATGAGGGCCCTCGCTTCGACAATTGTACGACGGCCCAGTTACTCGAAAATTTTCACAAGATCCTAACATCCGCCACATATTTGATAGGTCGTCTCGGGGATCTTCCTGCTGAAGAAAAAAATAATCATAATAATAAAAAAATACGTTTAAAAATGAGTCAAAAATTATGGAAATTTTCTATGAAAATTTTTTTTTGGTAAATGCTATGTTATAACCACATCTGTTATAACGAGAAGAATCCTTCTCAATTTTCGCTAAAACTTGGCATAGTGATAAATTTGGTACATGGATATTTTAGAGCAGTCAGTTTGAGAACTAAATAAATTATATTGCCAAGTTTCATCAATATCCAAGATTTTGCAACAAAAGGGTTCTCCTCGTAAGCTACTTTAGGTAGGACATTTTTCATGTTGATGAATTACTGTGTGGAAATGCGATTATTTGTAATTATAATTTTAATCTTTATAAATATTATATTAACATTAACAATTCAGTAACGAAAACAAAACTACTACGTTGTCGCCTTCTAGGTTACGTAACCGGTAACATCTGTTACTTTATATTAGCGTTTTGTGATTTACTGAATTATTACCATTACTATTTTCTTCGGCTGTTCCTTTCCAAGCTTGCCCAGATCAATTTCAAGACTTTTCAACAACTCCTGAATTTCTTCATTTCGCTCCTCGCTAGTTTTTTTCTTAAAACTAACATCAACATCTTCAGGAAATTCTTCCAATAACATGTTTTCTCCGATCCCTAATTCTTCTCTGGATTTGGCCATTGTTTTTTTGAAATCATCAGAAAATTTATTAACAGTCTCTTTGTCGACTTGTATTTTGTGCTCACCCTGTAAAAAATAACTACATATAATAATTGATTATAGAAGTGATTCTGATTTCAACTAGTTGTTGCAAAGTCTAGAATTGATTTAGAATACAATGTTCAAAAATTGCTGATATTTTCAAAATGCATAAGATTTTTATATAAAAAAAATAACTATACATATATTAATCGACTTTAGAATTGATTCTGATTTTAACTATCAATTCTAAATTTTACAACTATAGTTGTACAACGTTCAATTTCTGATTTTAACTATCAATACAACGTTCATGAATGGCTGATATTTTTCAAACGCATAATATTTTTATAAGTATTTTATTTAATTTCATTTAATGAAGTTATGTGATAGTTATTGATTTACATTTTATTGATAAAATAGTTCTTTGGTTGAAACAATAAGTTCCTCACATTAGTCAACAAATTGTTGTTTGATAAAAGAAACTTTTATTTCTATAGTGAACCCTAAGAGCACATTTGAGTTTGTGTTTATCAATTTACTATTGTACATTATTAAAGAAAACTCAATAATTTGTCATATCTATTTCAAAATATTAACTTTATTACTTTAAACATTTTTTTTTGAAATTCGATTTCAAATATTTTTAAAAACAAGCACCAGTTTTGTCCTTAGAACTTTCGGTAGATGTAATTTAAAATTAATTTTTGAAAAAAAATTAAATTATTTTTTGCTACCTGTGAAAAAGTCTTCAAACGATACTCTTCTGTATCATATCCCTCAAAAGGCAAAGGTATTTCCTCAACATCACATTGCACATTTAGCACATCATAATTAGGCCCCAATTTAAATGCAGAATTGCAGGCTAATTCACCATCCCAAGTTTTTCGCCATCTTCTAACAGTTAGCCCATCTTTAGTTTCCAAATAGGGTTCTTTCATATCACTTTCTGTATCATATTGGCCATGTGCCATTTTGTTTAAGATAATAAATTAATAAATATTCACTTCATTATCAAAACCTTATAAATGTATAAAAAATTATTCAGGAAACTTCTTTGCACTTCAATTTTACATTCACAAAAATTTATTTTGGAAACTTCATATAATATAAATAAATTTTTAGAAATTTCTCAAGTGCAATATTTCTCATTATTTTTATATATAGGTACTTGATGATAATTTTACAAACAATATAATTTTATTTACACAATTCTCTTCATTGATCTAACATTTTTTCCTCTTTGCATGATCAATATTTAAAAACATTTGCCTAGCAACTGCATCCATCTTAATAAAGTAGTAAGTAACTTCCCGAAGAAGTAGTTTATGTTTTTACCAGAATTTTTTTTGACGTTTCAAGTCATTCTGAATTGAATAAAACCAAATTTGGTAAAAGTATGTGTGTGTATGTGTGTATGTGTGAAAACCGATTTTTAAGATTTCTCAAAAACGGCTAAACCGATTCAAAAAATTAAAAGTCATTTGTTGTTACTCGATGAGGACTCGCATTATTTTTATAAAATATGTTTAAACAATTTTGAAAATTTTTGAACTAATTTTGAACATTTTAAAACAGTTCTAAAGATAGACTGAGCCGTTTCTTTGTAATTGTAATGTTGAAATAATAGATTCTTTGGCGCTCCAAAATTTGAAAATAAAAATCCTTAAAACCTTTACGTTTCAGAGGTCTCTGGACTTTTTGGCATACCCTAGAAAAATTGATGGGTGTGTGTATAATGTAGACATAATTTTTCGTCCAAGTTTTTGGGATCGCGGATTAACCGATTCAAATTATTTAAAAGACATTCGATTCCTATTGATGATTAATTTTAGGCAAGAGTTGGTCTAGCCTTTTTGGAGATACGGAACAAAGAGTGCAGAAAAGGGAAATTAGGTTTCTGAGAGAACAGATCATCCGATTTCGATGATTCAAAAATTTATCCGATTTCATTTGTATTGGCGTGTAAAAAAATGATATGAATTAGGCATCAAAAACTTCTAAGAAATTCAAAAATTCCAAAATTTTCAAAAAAAAAATTAATAAAATCTTAACTTTCAAAAAAGACAAATTATCCAAAAATGAATTTTTTCAAATTTTCAGAAACGAAAAAGCACGAAATTATCAAAAAAAACTTTTTTCCTGATCTTTTAAGAAATTTAAATTACTGTACGTTAAGTTCCAGCAATTTACCTTAAGGCACAATGCCATGCACATCTAGTTCAAAATCATCAGTTTATAATAAAAGCTAAAAATCGAAATTAGCATGAGAATATTTCATCCAAATTGATAAATTTCAATTATTATTAATTCAGTCGCTTAAATTCTTATTATATTCGCATCGGTTTCCTGCAACTTGCCTTAAGGCAAAATTTTACTTAGCTTAGTTAAGTACTAAGCTTTATTCAAGAAACTAGTTTAATTCTAGAACATACCATTCATGTATAAATTCGTATTATAAATTTCTTTAGAAAAAATATTTCGAATATTTACTTAAAAATATAATATAATAAAAAAATAATTTTACAACACAGTTTCTTTATTTCTGAATATAGACATTTTATAACAATTAATATTATAAATCCATTTACGTATATGAAACATTTAAAGTATATTTACAATTAATATAATAAGTAGGTATAAATCTTAAATATATTTCCCAAGCACCAAAATATGTATTTCCCAGAAAATATTGTTTATATTTATTATATTAATTAAGTTAAATAATGTTTTTTGATATAGTTTTAAATTTAAGAAATTTTGAAAACTTCTACAAGCCTAAAATGAAAAATGTAATAAAATTATCATAAATGTTCAGTCTACTTCTTTTAGTTTAGGTTTTGTTGTCGGTGCCGGAGCTGCCTTATTAGAAAACACTTCAGTGGTTTTAACCCAAAATCTATAATACAATTTATTCTTATGTGTGTATCTTAAACGTAACGCATCAGATAAAACAACACATTTTTCTTTATCAATAATATCTTTCACCGGAGTGTTTGCTGTTACACAAACTTCCCGAAATTTCAATAAGCTCACTGGGTCATCAGGGACAAAAAATTCCATTTCAAAGCAAAATTTTTTAGCGTTTTCTTCGGAGCCTAATAAAGCTATATAGAAATAAGCTTTGTTAGATTCTTTAACATGTTTGAAGACATAAATGAAATGTTTGTGAAAAGCCTCGAATAGTTGCAAGTTTTTATACTGGTTGGCGACTATGTAAGCTTCGTGTTTGTAACTCATGTTGTTCCAATTTAATGGATGTTTCTCAGCAAAATGGCTAGGCATTGCGTTGAAATTACCGGTCCAGTTACAACTGAAATATTAGAAATGATAATTAGAAGTTATGGTAAAATAAAGTTAGTAACAGTGTTGAAAAATAATTTTAAATGTAAATTTAATCAAATGTTACTCAATCCTACTTATTAAAACAAATTATTCTAGTTAATTCAATTATGTTTCTACTCACTTAAATAAATCAGTGAATTTTCCAGGACATTCTTGTGGTTGAAACACACATTCCGATTCGTGAAATCTAATTTTGTCCTTCTTTTTTGAGATTTTGCATCCGTCACTGGCATATTTGCAGTTTACCTTCGGGAAAGAATTGTCTGGGGCATTTGGCTGCTTTGGCCGATCTTTTTTATTAGCGGATGGTTTGCTGCCCTTAGTGCACTAAATAGGTAAAAAAATAAAATGGATAAATATATATATATATATATATATATATATATATATATATATATATATATATATATAAGCATATAATCATATCAGCGTCAAATATGATTCTTTTATATAGAAGTCATTTAATTTATATATTTATTTAAAAATAATGAAAAATGTATGAGTATTTCCAATTTACCTGGAAGCAAGGATCATTTATGGAAGCCAAAAAGCACGTCTTGCAAAGTCTGTGGTTCAAACTACATTGAACAACGGGAAAATCCTCTAGACAAATTTCATTACATTTCGGGCATTTGTTACATTGTTTTACTAAAACACGTAGCTTTTCCTCTGTTAATCCTGTATAATGAAAATAAATAGTATTAGAGGATAATAATAATAAAAGATCTTAGTTGAGATTTTTAGTACTTCTAACACTTTTTAAAATAAACATATATTATATGCGTATTAAATTAAAAACGGATTAAATTCGATGAAATATTATACATGTAATAGTAAGAAATTAAGAATAGTTTTTGATGAAAAACAAAAACTATTTTCAATATAATTCGTAGAAAATCTTATTTAAATAGCTAAATCTTATAAATATTAACTATGTATTATTTCCACATTTCTGAAAAATCCTGCAACTTGCCTTATGGCAAAATGCCACTTACAACTACTTATTTTATACAGTCATATAGCTTCAACATATTTTAAACAACTTAATATTTCAGAATATATTGTTTTTTTTTCTATTTCAATTCAATTACATACACATATACACGTCAATACACAAAATTTTGCCCCCATGACGTGTATATTCGTCAATCACAGTAAACTGGTTTAATTTTTGCTCATGCTTCAGAAAATACACTAAAAAAAATTATCACTATGAATAGCAAACGGTCACTGTTTTATACCCATGACGATTACTCAAAATTTTGCTTCATGACGTGTATGTTCGTCAACTGGTTTAATTTTTGCTCATGCTTCAGAATATACACTAAAAAAAATTATCACTATGAATAGCAAACGGTCACTGTTTTATACCCATGACGATTACACAAAATTTTGCTTCATGACGTGTATGTTCGTCAATCACAGTTAACTGGTTTAATTTTTGCTCAAACGCCAGAAAACGGACTCCAAAAAATGTATCATAAAAATTAAATGTTTACTGTTTTTACGCATGACGAATATACATGTCAATACACAAAATATTACCCTTATTCATGACGTGTATATTCGTCAATCACAGTTAACTAGTTTAGCGTTAAAAAATACACTGAAAAAATTATCATTATAAATAGCGAACGGTCACTAATTCATACCATTGACGAATATACACGTCAATACACAAAACTTTGCTCCATGACGTGTATATTCGTCAATTACAGTTAACTAGTCTAATATTTTTTCGTTAGAAAATACACTCAAAAAAAATTATTAACTATATACATATTTGAACATCGATCAAAATTGGAACCTAGGTCAACCTTTGGGTTGCTTTGTGAACAATTTACAGATAATAGAGCTCTTAAGTTTTGATCGTTGTTGAAATAAACAGAAAGATGAATATGTGTACGTATATTATATTAATATAATAATAAACAAAATTTTGCACTAAAATATATAATTCAAGCACTAAAATACATCTATAAAGAACATCGAAATATTTTCACTGCATTTTTAAGCTTGGTAAATTACAATTCGACAATGGACGACCTTCTACTGTGTAACAAATATGACAAAACTTAAATGCACTTTATACACAATTTACTCACCTGCTAATTTATTATCCACCATTGTACTTCGTATTACCTCAATCGGTATTTTAATTAAAACATGAAAACTTTGCACGATTTATTATAAATTTATATTAAATATGTTTGATAAGATGGCTCCTATTTAATCGTTCTCTGCCAAAGATAAAGCCACTCCACTCGAACAACAAGCCACATATGATACGATGGTATGCGTTTTTGCACCGATAACGTTGACTGACAGTTTTCGGGAATTCCCCGGCGGGTATGGCATTGGACATGGTTAGTAACTGTGGTAAGAGGTGCAAATGTGCACTGATTTCCAAATTACTATTTTTGGATACAAATTAAAATATTCGTAGCAAGCATTTTGCATTGAGGCAAGTTACATGAACTTCTCGATATGTATTAAATTAACATAATCATAATAATTGGGGCGTATCCATTAATCACATGATCAATATTTCAAGGATTTTTGGACTTCCCCTTGGTAATTCGTGGTGATATTCGAAATTACCCCCCGGCCCCCACCAAACATCACGTGTATTTTTAGTTAATTTTTTTAAAACGTGATATCTTATTATACCCGTCGCTCGATATTTCGTGATTTTTTATTACCCTTCCTCCTTCCAATTAAAAACCTCACGTAATTAATGGGCGCCCCCTTAATCAATAGTTATAGATGGCGTTCATTAATCACGTAATCGATTTGACCCCTACCTAACATTAGATGTATTTTTAGTATCTAGAAAAAACGTTATATCTGAAATTCTTTTTTTGAAAAATTTTGATTTTTTTAAATCAAGTAAAAAATCAGCACGTCCCCTTATCAATAAGAATCAAATTTTATTTTTAGAATTATTCAAATTGGTTGATGCGTGTTCTCGAAATCCGACGAAAGATTGTATCCATACATACATACGCACACATTTATTTTTTCTAATTGTAAAGTATGCCAAAGTAATCAGAAACCATTAAAACGTAAAGATATATAAGAATTTTCATTCTCGATTGTTTGCGATTACTATAAATTACCCTACAGGAAGTAAAAAAAAAAATTTTGTATTAAAATCAAATTTTCCGTGCAATTTTAAAAATTTGGATATCACTGTTCATTATGAATGCTTACAAATACACGTAATATTTCGTAATTTTTTGCCTCACTCCCCCCCCTAGGGATCGTTCAAGTATTACGTAAGCAGATTTAGTACAATTATTTACCCCCCCCCATCCCCCTTGTCATCAAAAGTAAGCAAAGCTGTCACCAAAATATCAACCAAAATACGCAAATCAAAAACTTCCCCGCCCCCCTATAGTGCTTACGTAATACTTGAACGGCTCCTTAAGCCTCATTTTTTTACTTTTTTATAAATTAATTCGAGTTGATTTTTTTTTTATTGATATTTTAAATATCAAAATAAGAAAAATATTTTTTGCTACTAAATTGATGTCAATTGTGACGAGTTAAGCTTCGGCCAACACTGAACGCTCTGGCTCTTTACATTCGGGGAATCCCAGAGCTGCAAGTAGTGTTGACCGATGTAGAATTACATTATACCCAAGATCGGTATAAGCGGCTTTATAAATAAATACATGATTGTTAAAATGATTCAAATTAATAATAGTTGTATATTAAACAATTCCATTATTTTATAATTATATAATTTAAAAATATAATAAATGGGCGTGGTTTGAAATAATATAAATATCCCATCTATGGATAAAGTACAATTCATAAGAAACAGTGATATCCAAATCTTGAAAAATGCACGGGATATTTTTTTATATGAAGATCTAAATTTTGAATAGATATTTTTGACTGAATAATTTTTATCGCAGAATTTAAATAATAATTTAAATAAATTACTGTTTCAAAAATGAAAAGTAGGGTAGACACAGGTTACGGTTGTGCCACATTTTGATTTGATCAGCCATAATTTTGTTAATTTATCAGTTAGCTGGAAGAAAACTAAATTAACTGGTAATTTGAAGATTTGTCTACGAGGAAACACAATTATAAAAATAGCCTTTGATACATGTATGATATCGAAATTGATATGAGTTAGAGTTGTTACTGATTGACGCATTTTTTATGAAAAGGGAAATAATTGGGAATCCCCGAAAAGTCTGAGTAAGTACAATGGCTCATTGGCCTTTATATTATTACATTCATTTTGTGTGTAATAAATGTTTAATTTCATTCTTTTTCTAAAATGAACACATTTTTTTAAATTTAATTTAATTTCCCAGCCAATACTATACAAAATGTAATCTGATCTGAAAATTTTGTCGAGTTAAATAGATATATTTTTTTGGTAGAGAACTTGAACAATAATAATTATTAATAACAATAACAATAATTTAACTAACTTTAACTTATAAATAACAATAATAATTATTATTATTTAAATAAATGTAAATGCTGGCCGTGTACGACGAGCACTGTTATAGATAAATACACAAGAGTGTGCCTTTGTTCTTATAAACACAATTTCATCTGTCAGTGTAACTTTAATTTGCAACCTAAGCAAGAAACATATCCTAGTTTATCCCCGAACAAACCTAGGAACAACAGTGCATAAAAAATCAATTATAGGTAGGAATTAAAGTAATGACTTCTAGTGATGGTATGTTGTTTATTAAATCATTTAAATATGATTTAAAGTCTAATTTAGTCCTCAATTTATTTACTATTGGCAGAACGTATATTAAGGAATGAACAAGTCATTAGAGAAGTCCTCAAAATGTGCAACAAATGTCCTTGTTGTGAAGAAGTTATGCTGCAACCATTTCCAAGTCTTAATTGCAATGAAGATCATCGATTGTGTTTAAAATGTTTTAAAGAATATAGCCAAAAGCCATGCCCACAGGTTAAAGATAAAATATAATTATGTATATGATTATAATTTATTACTTATTATTTATTGAATAATGCTCTAGTGTGTTACTGATACTTCGAAAACAGAAAATGCATCCAAACCCAAACCTGAACCTATTTTGCCATTGTGTAAATATGCTTCACTCGGATGCACATATTCAGTCAAAGATGCACCACTTCATGAATCAGAATGCAAATTTCGAGAATATATTTGTCCTGGAAAATTTACAGGCATTTTAAAGTAAGTAATGAGCCAAATGCGATCACCAACTACTTATTAAACAGATGAGTTATGATAATTTATTTATTTATCCCTAATTTTAGCTGCAAATGGAAAGGCAAATTAGAAGACATCACAAACCACTTCCAAGACAATCACAAAGATAACATTGGTAAAATGAGTTATCAGTATACCGGTCTAATAAACTTACACAAAAAAGGCGACATACAATTATTCGACGCACACAATAAAAAATTCATCTTTGTTTACGACCGTAAGCTACCTTTCCCCTGTAATTCATTCATTTACATAGCATGTATGGGAACGGAACAACAAGCAAAAAGATATTGTTATGAATTAGAGTTTTTTAAGCCTGCAGATGTTGTTTCATCTCTGAAGTATCGTATTGTTTGTGTATCAGATTCTGTTCAACCAGCTACTGTTATACAGCGGAATCAATGCATTTTTCTCTGCAATAATTCTATCAAACATTTTATAAATGATGACACCTTGAATTTTAGATTTTGGGTTAAACAAGTGCAACATGTTATTGATGCTAAGACTAATCGAAAGAAATAAATGATAATAAAACATTATAAAGGATTTAAAGTATATTATATAATGTTGCATATTTAGATATTGATATAAATACGAGATTATGCTATTTTAAATAAAAAATATATTTTAAAATACATTTTTGATGATTGCAGATTTTAATCATTCTCAAAGTTTAAAAATAAGTTGTACACATTTGTAATTTAAGAAATTTTGAGTATTAAAGTCATATATTATATATAAGTTTAATTCATTAATAATTGTTGATGTAGTTTTATTTTTGATAATCTTGTTTAATAAATTTGTAAAGTACATGTGTGACTTGTGTGATGTCTTTAGGTTTGTTTTTGAATTTATTGCATGTCGATTTGCCTATCTGAAAGTTATATATATATATATATATATATATATATATATATATATACATATATATATATATATTGTTAGTGTTTTTGTATTAATCTTGTATATATTATTATAATCAAACAATCTTTCAAATTCATCATGTGCATGTAAAATCATTTGTGAGAAATCAAAAGTGTGTTTTATGTATAATCAAAATTTTACGATGATTATAATTCATAAAACACTGTAGTTTCCTAAATGACAATTTTATAACCTAATAATTAAAGATAAATAATTTTGGACTTTTTTCATATGTATATAAAATAAATATATACACACATACTAGTTTTTAAATTGCTTACTTAGAATAAAAATAGCAAAATTTACTCAAGCCCAAAATTAGAGAAATTAGAAATCATCGGTGAAAAATTAACAGTGTGTTTTTCTTTCCAATTTTACAATGATTATGTTGATTAAATCAATTTTTATAAAAATGGTTCCAGAAAGAATAAATACAATATAATCACAAAGAGATTAAACAGTTCATATGATTGTTTTCCACATATTTACAATAAATATGTAAAGTATGTATATAAAATATTTGCAACTTAAATTTTAAATTGCTTATTGAATATAAAACTGACAGAACTTACTCAAAATCCAAAATTAAAAATTATTTGTAAGAAATTCAGTGTATTTTCCGTCTAATAAACTTCTTATCATATTTATGATGATTAAATTAATTTTATAAAGATGGTTCTATAAACAATAAATTGTGCAATAGATAAAAAAGACATCAAACGAATCATACAAACTTTTTCTTATAAATATATAATATATACATTTTCAATGGACTGCACATAATTTTTAAATTGCTCATTTATTATAAAAATGGTATAAATTATTCGCAACCCAAAATAATAAATAATTAACTATTGATTAATTAATTTATTAATTAAATATTCAACAACTGTCAAATTTTTAACAAAACCAAATGTCATTTTTTGACATTTGCGCAAGCCGCCATTTTGACAATTTGACAGCTCTAAATAATATAAAGGCGATCAGAATAAAATAATTCATTACTTAAATCATAGATAAAAGAAGAGAGTGACTTAAATAAAATGCTTGTGTATACAGTTAAAAAAAACTTCTGTGCAGTTTATTACCATCTTTCAAGCAAACATATTGGTGTAAAATATCAAGAAACGCTTTGGAATTTGTGTAAGATATATCTGACTATTTTTTTCTAACCTAACTTTATTCATTATAAAATAAATACAACAGTAGTAACAGTATTTAAAGAGTTTAAACGTTTAATAGAGTTTAACACTTATTTCAATAGATCTTTTTAATAATTCTCATATATTTGATAACACAAAGTATAAGTTGCCAGAATTTAGTATAAATAAACTCAATTAATTGTGAATAGTGTTTTAAGTATCGAATCCTATGTGTAACTAGCATGTCATTTAATTTAAACTCAATTTATGTTAACCACTAATATACTTGACTCTTATTATATTGATAAGCAGTATTTTAACGATTAATTTAATTAATATTTTTCATTTTTTTCCAGGTTTATAAAAATCTTCAGAGCAACAGTCGTTGCAATAATTTGAATGCCGAATTATTAAGAACAAAGTGAGATTGAAATTTTGCATCATGCGTATAGAGAAAAAAATATTGAAATACGTTAATGATGAAGAACGTGCTTTAGATGAAGAAGAAAAAAGGCTTACAGATACAATTCGTCTTTTGAGTCAAGAACTAACCCTAGTTCAGGTGAAAATATATTTTTAATTTATTCGATTTAACTAATTGATATATTATAGGCATTGTTTTTATCATTTTGCGGCTGGTTACGCATATATATACATATATATATATATATATATATATATATATATATATATATAAATATATCTTAGCATTATTGGCCATATATAATTTCAGTTTACTTTTTTAAATTAAACATGTATGACTTTTTCTAAATATGAACATCGTGCAAATCATTTGTAATGTGATTTTGTGTGTGAGTTTTTTTTTTTTCAAATTATGTGTTTTATCAACTGAAGAAGATTAACATTGGAAAAACATATGGAAGCCTTATCCTTTTATATATTAAATATTCATTCAGTATAGTAATTTTTGCAAGGATTTTCAATGCAATTATTCTGAATACTTTCTGTGTAACAACTATGAAGTATAAACATCATATCGCTTACCTAATATCTAAGATAATGAACATAAATTGTGTTTATTGCTTGCAACAGACAGAGCAAAGTCAACTTCATTATTTATTACAAGAGGCCTTAAAAGAATCAATGTACCATGGATCAATGGTAGAGGATACTAAAGAATTTATCAAAAAGGAGGAGCCATCATTTTCCCAGAATTCACAATCAAATCACAATATTGATGATCCCGAAATGATAAATATTCAAAATCTAGATTTAGATATACTCGATGATTTATTGGAAGAAAAAGTAGAAAAAACTGAATATGAAGTAGAGGAAGAAAATGATGATCTTGTTATAGACATGGACAATATGCAATTTTAAAGGAATTTAAATAGCTGATATAATTGTGGATTTTGTTTGTACTTAGCTATTAAAGAATTAAATTAAAACACTTCAACTTGAATTATTTCTGTTTTATTACTTAAACATACTATTGTAGTAAAGAATATAATCTATTTGATACTATTACCATTTCTGAAATATTTAGAATATTTTGGTTTGGTTTTAACAGAATATTTACTGAAAATTAACAAATGCTTATGGATCCAGACCTTGATATTTTAGAATCGTTTAAAAAATTTTTTACGGATATTATACATAAAATCATTTGACGCGCACTTTAGGATTTGGCTGAAAAATTTTTTTTACATATATTCTCGATTGAAATATGGATTTCTTGCTCAATCATTTGCGGTGAATTATTTATCTCCAGTTGTGCTGATCGGATCAGTATTATTATTTTTTTATTACATGTTAAAGTGAACTTTATAATTATTTAAAAAATAATTTTTGTTTTTGCAATTTTCTTAACAATTACAACCCTTAAATATTTACAAAGATTTTACTTACCCTTGCCCCAACTTGAATCGATTGAATAATTTTTTTATCTTTTTTTCTCTGCTACAAAAATCTTTTTACAATTTGTTGGAGATATCGTTACACCGAAAGATATTAAATGTTTTTCAAAGACTTGTATTCTTTTATCATTTTTGATTGACAATCTTATTGTTTTTTGGTTGAAAAAAACTTTATACTTATTAATTTCGTTTCTGGCGAAAAATGAACTCTATATAAGACGAAAAAAGATATATATTAGGGGACCATGGGGCTTAAAACTTCGCGAGTAAAAAGTAACAAGTAATGTTAGGAATTTTTTTAACAACAACATCCTGCAACATATATTTTCAGCAAAATCTTGAAATACGTGTCGAATGATTTTATGTATAATATCTGTAAAAAAAAAACTAGGTAATTCTAAAATGTGTAATGGGTAATTGGGTAATTTTATTTTATCCAAAATCCGTGTGATTTGTGTAAGAATGACCCTTATATGCCTATAAGCTTATATTTCATATTGGGATGCTGAATGGGATATTTCACTCGATGATGCATTTAACACAGCGAATGCTATTTTGCATCCTAATAACTAGATGAAGCAGAATCGCATTTTTGATTGGATTTTTATTTATTGGTATAACACAGCAATTTTTACTAAATAACAACTACATGAAATGGCACTTAATTTTTATTTATATAAACATAATGTTTCAATATATAAACCATATTGTACATTTTCTATAAAAAGCAAAGAGGTATCCAAAATATAAAAATTTATATAAAATTTGACACATGATAATTTTAGAAAACATACCGTTACTTTAATAAAACTTTCAAACATTAAGTTTGAAATCAAATTCAATATCCTATTTAATTTGTAAATTAAATATAGTAAGGCTTATACTTTCTTAATCTATAATATATATAATAAACTTTGTCTATCAGTTTTGTCTATCAATCGTGATCTATTTGACTATTAATCTTTGGAATACTGTTACTTCCAAGATTTTTATATTTAAAAATTCCAACTTTGACCTGCTTTGTTGAAAAGAAATTGTTTCTGAATCTTCAACTTATATAGTCCATAATTATTTTGCAGCAACCTAAATAAAAAATTAGTCATTATTATAATTTAATTTAATTATTATAAGTGCGGGTATAAATGTATTACTTTTTTACTTACAACGACCAAATGTCCACTTTTCGCTTTTTTAATTCCTGGCTCATTTCCCGTCTGTACTTCTATGACACCTGTTTTTCCATTTGATAAGTTGTGATTGATTCTGTGAATAATATAGTTACAAGTTAATATCATTCATAATTGCATTTGTACAAAGTATTAAAAAAATACATACGGATTTCTGTCAAGTATTTGAAGAATACTAAAGCTTTTTGTTTTATCTAAGTCCAATATCCACACCAGACATTCGATCAAATGGGGTACTTCCAAAATCAAATCTCCCTAAAATGTATATACAATGGAAAATGAGATATTATTTATATTTTCAAAGTTGTGATTTTTTTTTCGAAGAAGTTTACTTTTTCGCCAAAAAATCTTATTTGCTAATTTTATGTTTTCTCGACGTTTCAAGCCATTCTGAATCGAATGAGACCAAATTTGGAAATAGTATGTGTGTGTGTGCGTGTGCGAACGGCTAAGTCGATTTCAAAAATTTAAAAACCATTCGATGTTTCTCGATGAGGATTATTGTTTGTCAGTTTTGTGCGACAATCGGCCAAGCCGTTTCTTTATAAATAGCAGAAAAGTGAAATAATTTTCGTCCAAGTTTTATCCTGCAGTTCTCAATCTATTTTAAAAATTCAAAAACCGTTCTTAAGATATTGGTTGGGAATCGACCTGATTAGTTTTTGGTAAAGATTCGCTGGCACAATTTCTTGTAATTAACCGTTGAAAATTTTTTTTCGTCGATTTTCATGATTTTTTTTGGAGATATATACCATGGTCTTCTAGAGGATCATACTAAAATATTACGGCGCTACGACAAGTAGTTTAATTTTAAAAATTCGTCAAAGTTTGCAAAAATTTGTATCGCTTTTTAGCGTTTACCAAAATTAGACCTTTCACCGACGTTTGCTCTAAAACGTCTGAACCGATTTTAAAAATTCAAAAGCCATTCGATGTATCTTGTTGAGGATTATCGTTTTTCAGATTCTGCGCGTCGATCGGCCGAGCCGTTTCTTTGTAATTTGCATATAATTGTAAAATTTTTCGTCCACGTTTTTAGCTCACAATTCTGAATCGATTTCAAAAAATCAAAAACTTTTCAAAAGATATTGCTTGGGATTGATACTGATTAGTTCTAGGTAAAAATCTATCGAGCCGTTTCTTGGTAATTAACTGTTGAAAAAAATTTCTTTGATAGAACTTTTTATATTGATAGATATCATGATCCTTAATAACATACTAAAATCTTATGATCCTACGGAAAGAAGTTTAATTTTAAATTCATCAAAGTTTGAATAAATATTTTAGTCAAAATTTGTGCCAAAAGTAATCGCTTTTGTGATGTAATGAGTCACACATTATTAATTCATTAAATTTAAATTAATAAGCTACATTTATAGGACATAAAAGCACGTGTCTGTGCAATATAATTACAGACATTTTCTTAAATGTGTTTGAGAAAATTCTATTGGAAATCGCAATGTTTAGATTTAATTAAAAGCGAAAACTTTAATTTCAAAATTTCAGTTCAAAATTTTATTTAAATATCTAAATCTTAATTTCGTTTGATAAAGTCAATCTCAAGTCAATTACATATCTCGGGAAGTTCATGCAACTAACCTTAAGGCAAACTGCCACTTCCAACTAGTTATATATCATACTCACCTTATCTTTTTTAAAATCAGCAGGTATTCGTACCATCAGCAAATTATCATTATTTGCTGTTATTACAAAAGAAACTTTATCTAGTTGAAGTTTGTGCTTCATTTTTATACCTTTGCCATTAGAAGCAACCTCGACAAGGTATAAAGATTTATCGCTTACCAAAAGCCACCTATTCCTAGGTTTATATCCATGACGATCGTATTTTGTTACTTCTGTCGTATACTAAAATAAAATAGTAATATTTATATCGGGAATCCAGTTTAGTAAATATTTACTACTTACCACTAGCCTTTCACCATTGTCTATAGAGTGTGCAATTAATTTTTTCTGTTCTGGGTTCAATCGATCTTCAACGAACCAAGGGCCAAAACTAGATGCATAACTTGCTTTTTTATTTTTGAATACATCTTCTGCCATAATTTTCAATTCGATTTGTCTTTTTTTCTCTTTAGATAAATTCATGCGGTAAATTCTAGCTCTTTGACCTCTGTGTAATCTGTATAGCAAAGCTGATGCCTACAAAATTAAAAATAAATGATGATGATATACTAAATTTTGTTACAAAAATATTTTTTTATATTTGTACCTCTTTGCAATTGTTTGGACATGGTGGCCAATATGTATCCCTTACACGTTGAGGAAGAGATTTTGATAATCTGAGTAACCATTGAGCTTTGGAAAATATTATAAAAGCTTTGTTCAATTCTGTGGGAGGTCCGTGTCTGGTTATGAAACCTTCAATAAATCTGCAAAAAGAATAATGCCAATAAAATATACCAAAACCACTAAGTATATTATTTACACAAAAAATCCGATTCGCTAATTTTATGTTTTCTCGACGTTTCAAGCCATTCTGAATCGAATGAGACGAAATTTGGAAAAAGTATGTGTGTGTGTGAACAGATTTTTTCCGTAAATCGACGTTTTCTCAAAAACGGCTGCACCGATTTCAAAAATTTTAAAGCCATTCGATGTATCTCGATGAGGACTATTGTTTGTGCGACGATCGGCCGAGACATTCCTTTATAAATACCAAAAAAGTGAAAAAATTTTCGTCCACGTTTCAGCCCGCAATTCTGAATCGATTTTGAAAATTTAAAAACTGTTCGAAAGATATTGGTTGGGAGTCGTGCTGATTAGTTTTTGGTAGAGATTGGCCGGTCCGTTTTCTTGTAATAAAGCGTTAAAAAGCGTTTTTTGTCGATTTTCATTATTATTTTTTGACGGTAAGTACTATAGTCTTCTAGATCGTA
Organism: Ctenocephalides felis; assembly: GCF_003426905.1. Lineage (NCBI taxonomy): Eukaryota > Metazoa > Arthropoda > Insecta > Siphonaptera > Pulicidae > Ctenocephalides > Ctenocephalides felis. Next base: position 69,072,925 of record NW_020537324.1, read on the forward strand.
CTAAAATATTACGGCCCTACGATAACTCGTTTAGCTTTATAAATTCGTCAAAGTTTGCAAAAATTAGTATCGTTTTTTGGTATTTGTCAAAATTAGATATTTCATCGACGTTTGCTCAAAAACGCCTGAACCGATTTCAGAAATTTACAAACCATTATATGTATCTCAATGAGGACTATAGTTTGTCAGTTTTGTGAAACGATTTGCCGAGCCGTTTCTTTGTAATTTGGAAAAAAGTGTTAAACTTTTCGTCCACATTTAAGCTCATACTACCGAATCGATTTTAAAAAATCAAAAACTGTTCGAATGATATTAATTGAGAATGATACTGATTAGTTTTAGGTGAAAATCTACCGAGCCGTTTTCTTGTAATTAACTATTGAAAAAAATTAAGAACTTTTTGGCGATATATATCATGGTCTTATAGAACTTACTGAAATATTACGGCCTTACGACAAGTAGTTTAATTTTAAAAATTCATCAAAGTTTGAGAAAATGAGTAGTTTTTGACGTTTGTTAAAATTAAAATTAGACGATTTACTTGGTATAACGATAGAGTACTTGGTCTCAATAAACATACTAAACCATTAAGTTCCTATAGAAACCAGATCAATTATAAAAATCATTGATTTGTGAAAATTTACTTTAATTTTAGAAAATACTTCGTTAACGTGTTCGTTCGTTTTCAAATATGTGCGATAAATCCACTCGGAATACTTTTAATCACTAATAAATTAATTTATTTTTCATTGATTAAATCAATTGTTTACACATATCGAGAAGTTCATGAAACTTGCCTCAAGGCAAAAAACCATACCAACTAGTTTTATTACCTTCTTATTACAGTCACAGCTTCCTTGCGTTTTAGTGCATTTCTCTGTGCCAAAAATCTTCGAATCCACTGTTGCATCAAAATTGCAGCAGCACGTTGTTTATTGTATTTTCTACGTTGAAGCAGACCTTTCCATCGACTTTGGATTATGGAAACAATGTAATGCTTTTTAGCCTGGAAAGCGTCTTCTGTGGTAAACAGTGTTTTTGGTGAACGGATGAACAATTTTGTTCTGAAACAAGGATAAATGGTAATAGAATTGATCTACCAGTTTATGGGTGTAAAATATTTATCATACCGTCCCAATCTGTAGTCTTCTTCGTTATAACCAAGATCTTTGACTAAAACTTCAACACCATCTTTGGCTGTTCCATTGTAATTAGGCCAAGTGTTTTTACTTAGACACTTGTAGCGATGCAGGAAGCTCTCATAAGTTCTTCTGTAGGCAAAACCAGCACGACGTACTCGAAGATTCTCCATTAGGCCCAAATATTTCACCTGATGTGTTACCAAGCTTACATCGAAGAATCCTAGAAAAGGATAAATAAGTAGTGGAATGTATGTACCATGTACGTTTGTTAAAAATATAAAAGAGAGATATCTCATAGGAGATAATCTCTTATATGCATTAAAACCAACATCACATTGTCTTAAAAAATGTATTTAATTTTGATTGACAATAAAAGTATGCAAAAAAAAATGTACGTTTGTGATGATTCTTTCAGTTGCAATTATTTTTCGAACCTGATTGTTTAAGTTCATTCGGCTTAATACATCTTATATAAGATGGTTCTTTGGTCATCAGTATATTCATCAGGTTATGTAAAGATTGCCTGAATTGCGTTGCTGCTGTTTCTGGTCTACGTTTGCTCTGCAGTTCTGCAGCAGGAAAACAAGCACTTGCTATCGTATTAGAGGCAGAACTCATCACTTCTCTTAAATCACGGAATAGCAAATCGCTATTCTTTTCCAAAAATCCATTTACACTGTAGGTAACATCTCCGGCGTAGTGAATCAGACGGAATTCCTATGGAGGGATAGGATGTTTAATCATCTTAATGAAAAAAAACTACATATATTTTTATTGTTCTTACATCTCGGCTCATAGTTTTTTGAGTCTTCGTGTCTGCTTTGACGTGGCTTATATAGTGATCATGAGACATCAAATTTATATTCATTTTGTCCAAGAAACTCATGTCATTGGTCTCTCCGGGTCTCAAGCACTCTTCATCCAAGTATGATATTATGCCTAGAAGAATATCATAAGATATTAGCAAGTTGCAGTAATAACAATAATATAATAATTTGTATACCTCTATGTTTTTCTTCAATCAAATCACAGATGACCTTATTATTGAAATAGTCAACGGATTCCCATTCGATGCCTTCTCGCAAATATTCGTCTTGTTCTGATTTCAAAGTCAGCTCGATGAAGAGTTGTTGAAGTTTTTCATTGCAAAAGTTTATACAGAATTGTTCAAAACTAAAATAAATATCGAATGACATATTAACAAATTGTAAATACAGTAACAATAGTTAGGTAAGGAAAATTCTCAGTATGTTATATTACTGATGATCAATTGGTTATTACAAAAATATAATTGATGATTTGTATGACTAGGGTAAAGTTGCCTAAGTCGTTCTTCGGTTATGATTTGTTCGATATATGATTATAAATATTATCATCTGGCACAGTTAAATTATAAACTAAAACCAAAAATTAGAAACTATATAGAACTATTTAGTTGAACAAATTGAGGCTGTACTAGAAAACTTGAATAATTAGAAAAAAAGCTTTTTGTAAAGTTTTTGTTAATATTTTTTTCTTATTGCAAGAATGTGATCCTGTCATTTTTTTCCTTAATAATATTTATGTATTTTACAATCGTTTAGGCATATTTGAATGGTAGAGTTTGTTTGTTGTGTCATCAGTTTTAATTTTAAACTTCGAAGAACATAGTGCTTAAGTCGTACCTGTGGCGTCCATTAATCACGTGAGATTTTTAGGGGAAGGGGGACAAAAAATACGAAATATCACGTGCGGGAGGGTGGTATGTAGTAATATATCTCGTATTTATTTTTTAACTAATTTTTTTTTAAATCCAAACATTTTTAGAGGGGTATAATTTTAAATATCGCCACTTATCACCAAGGGTGAGGGGGGGTCCAAAAATCCTTAAAAGATCGATCACGTGATTAATGGACGCCCCCAAAGTTTCTTACTCGTACCGTTTTTTAAAGGGCGTTTTATGAAAGTTTTAGCTAAATACAAAGAAAAAATTGATACATCCAATTTTCCAAAATATTAGCTCAAATTAAAAAAAATGAGCTAAGTGGGCGTAGTCAATAATGGTTGTATATTCACTAATAGCTAAAGCTCAATTCTTAGCACTAAAAGACTCCATATGTGCATTCGTTACCTTTTGAGATAATTATTTTACAATTAATTATGCAATTTTGTGAGTAGGTACGACTAAGATTATAGGTGGTGCGACTAAAGTGACTAGGCTTCATAAATCGTGAAAGGACATTTTTGAACGTAAAAATATTTACTTTAATAAAAAAGCAGTAATTGTTACTCATCGTGTCTAACCACAAATTCAATAGACAAAGATTTTCTTTTAAGATATCATTATTTTCTTAGGGGGTACGACTCAAGCAACCCCATCTTATGTATGTTAATAAATTAAAACAATTAATTACTATTCTCTTTACCTATTTTTCTGGAATATCTCAAATCCGTAAATGTCCAATATTCCCATAACCGAATAGCTCCTGGTTTTGACCGGTTGCAAAGAAGCGTTCAGCCTGGACACAAGCCAAGTGAACATCCTATCATAAACAGCCTTTGCTAAAGCATCTCTCGCATGAATTGCCATTTCTCGTGATAAAGGAGAACTGACCTTAGCCAGACCTCGGCCTGGTTCGATAGTTCGGTGTGTAAGTGCTTTGGATAAAGCCTCACATGAACATCCCAATAACTAGAAAAAATATTAAAAATCATTATTTGGATAATGGATTTTTTGGTATTAAATATAGCTTACCTCGCTGGCGTATTGCACAGCTTCAGGTTTCAAGATTTCTGCTTTTCCTTCGCTTTCAGTAAATCCAACGTTGCCTAAATGCAAAACTGCTGCGACGACACGAAGGATTTGTATTTGTTCTTCTTCAGAAATTTCGATGACTGACATGGCTGCTCGTACAGCCTTAAATTGAGCAGCGTCATTGATTCGTTGATCACAACCCTTGTTCTAAAAAAATAGTAATATTTTAGTAAATTATTTCCAAAGCTACATGCAGAGGATGTACGGACAATTTGGTATATAGGGACAAAATGACACATTGGCCTAGTTTAAAACTTAGCTAGTTTCAGTAACATTTCGGCGACTGTATAACATAACTAAAGCTCTAATAGTCTAGTCATTTAAGCTTAAATCAGGTAAGAATCTCGGAATTTGAGATACCCAGCTGTAAGTCTGTAAATACTTGTACATTGACACCCTAAAGTTGTCTCAAAACCTACATATGATATTGACACCATACCATATACAGTTTTGAGATAACTTTTAGGGTGCCAATATACAAGTATTTACAGACTTACAGCTGGGTATCTCAAATTCCAAGGTGAACTTACTATAATGACTAGACTATACTCACAATCCTGTCAGATGTTGCTTGTCATTGTCACAGTCTTGTTGCAGTAATCAGTTTAAACGTGAATCGTGCCTTCAAAAGTTTATTGTAAGGATGGTCTTCACATGCATTTTAGGGACATTTTTATTGCCATTTGTAGTTATTTCTATTAAAACCAATGACCTTAGGCCAGTGCTAGTGATTTCAATTAATTTAATTACAATCATCAGGTATTTGATAGAATTTTGATTAGTTATTCATTTTTGTTCAATTTCGGACAAAATAACCTGCTTATACAATGAACAAAATGCCATAGTGCTATTTTGCAAGCTCTACCAGTTAGTTATTCGGGACTAAGAAAAAAGAAATTTGAAAGCTGTCAAAGGTGGTAGGCTTTTAACTTTTACTCTAAATACTTCTAAAAAAGTAAAAAACAAGCATTTGTTGCGAAGCCCTCTTTTCCAATTTTGAATCCTGCGAAAGTTGGTTATGATATATGAATTGTTTCCTTTGGGCTCATGAAACATGTGCTGATATCCTAAAGATGACGAAATGATTTATTTGTAAACTGTTTTTTTGCATCTCAGTATGTTCTTACCTAATAAGACGACATTTTGTCTGTACTATATCGACGTTCTTGTAATTAGTTGCATTTATTCTTAATAAACATGTTACTATTGTTCATACTTAATTACAAGATTATGTTACTGGTTGTCAATGAACCAAAAATGAGTAATAACAATTAAGACTGATTATAATATCATTTAAAACAAAACACCATGTCATTTTGTCATAGAGTTTTATATAATGGCATTTGTGTGAACTGATAATTTTGTAGGAATTTTGATATTAATAATATTGCCCCTGTGAAACAAATGTACATAAAGTCGAATCCACGTGTTAAAATCGTTTTATATATTATAAGATCAATGCATATGACGTTTAATGATTCCGGAGTGTTTCACGATTGTCGGCAACGCTCGTTTACTAAGTGACGTCACCCTCCTCTTCTATCTTTTAACACTTATTTTGCGCTCGACTAGCAGTCCATGTAGTATAAGGTCTATGCATTTTGTCCGTACTTCCCTATATCGAAAATATTTACTTTCCAATTGTTTTTATAAATGATACTTACACCGTCTGTGATATAATAATAATTATCCAAATTGTTCTTCAAATGAAGCTGCTGTAGTAATTCAGGTTCTCCTCCTCGTAAAAGTTGGTAAAATATATGAAAGTTTCTTTCACCATTGCTTTGATGCACCACTCGAGATTTTTCCAGAAGATAATTCAAAATATTACCACCTTTGGAAATAAAAATTTGTTAAACATTGTATAATAAACCAAACAGACATCAGGTTATCTAATGAAGTGGTGTGATTTTTATCCAACATACCACATTGTGTTGAAAATCCATAATCCGGATTGAAAGCTTACAGACAAAAATTTATTCTCAATAATATCAAACAATTAAAAATTATTATTGGTTGATGGCAAAAACTGTATTAAATTAAATTTTACCTTCGGGATCTCCTGCATGGTTGAATTGAACATCCATGTATTTTCCAAATCGGCTACTGTTGTCATTTCGGTTTGTTTTGGCGTTACCAAATGCTTCTAAAACTGGATTACTTTGTAAAAGTTTATCTTTAACACCTTCGACACCACTTTGATGGCCTGCTACTGCTGCCACAAATTGCAGAACCTTTTTGGACGCTTCTGTTTTACCAGAACCACTTTCACCTTGGAAAAAAAACATCAAATTAGGGTAACTCAAGACTCCTTGATAATTTCTCAATGATCTTCCCAATTTCTTATTACTAATGATGAAGCAAAATGTACAAAATAAATTAAGAGATTTTATAATTATTTTGCATATCTTTATCACATCTAGTAGTAGTAAATCACAATAAAGTTAATGACAATCAATATCTAATTTGAGACCTTGCTTATGATAGTCAATATACTCGCAAGATTTTTGGAACAAATATTAAACAAAAACAATGAAGTTTTTTTTCTCAAGTTTTAAAACATATTTTACATGGCATATCATAGCTGTTATTATATTTTTTAAATATTTACCAGATATCAAAATACACTGTCCACGATGTTCTTCAGTCAGTGATCTATATGCGTTATCTGCAACTGCAAATCTGCAAAAAATAAAATTAATTTATTTAGAATTAAATGCGAAATACGAATTAAAATACTAGTTTTACAAAACATTTCAGACAAAATTCTTGTCAATTTTTTTTTTGTCATTTCTATGTAATAGTAATTTTAATATTTTTTTATAAACTTGTTGTACTTACACGTGAGGTGAGGCTTGGAAAAACGCTTTCTTTGTATATTCAAAAACATCCTTTTCCCTGTATATATTTAGTTCTTTGTAAGGGTTGATGGATACCAATACTTGGCCGATGTATGTCTGGAAATAATTATTTTACATATTTTTTTTTTAGTATTAAAACTATATTATATTATTTTAGTGTTAATAGAAGGCAACGCGGTGGTTGACTTCTGATGATATTATGATTTTTTTTCTAAAATTTGTTATTTATATAACATTGCGTCGGAAGGCTATTTTCACGTGAAATCATATTTTAGATATATATATTCATGTAAAAACTGATAATATTACTGCTTGATATTGAGATGATAGAATTAAAGCTTCTGAATTACGGAAACAAAAAAATTAAGCTTTTTCTCAATTTATTTGCTGATTTATTTTTTCATGGTACTTATTTCTTAAATTATGTATATGGATGCATTTGTCTGATTTTGATAAACATGATCATGTTTTCTTACAATTGCAATTTCAATAAAAAATTTAAACTTATATTGAGCTGATAGAATTAAATTTTCTGAATTACAGAAACAAATAATTAAGATATTTCTCAACTAATTTGTTGATTTTACTTTTTTATGAATGCAACTTATATTAAATAATTTATATTCATATAATTTGCTATTAATTTGTGTTCATTCGTATTATTAAGTTAAATTAATGGAATGCATATTATGCAATTGATCTATCTACAATTACTATCCGCTTACTAATCCAATTAGCTACTCCATGCATATAATCGCCCTGACCCAAAACAAATATGAATCTGGGTAAAGATAACATCAAATCAAATGATAAATATTTATTTTGAATTAAATATTACCTATATTAAAATCAATGAAAATAATTAGCATGGCATAACGTAACCGAAATTAAATTCTAATATAATTAAATATGCTTAAATTTTTGAAATATTTCTCTATTTATGAAACGATATTGCTGACTACTAAATTTCATAGATTTAAAGAACAGTTACTCAAAATTAGTGGTGCATGGTATAATGCCTTAAGGCAAATTGCTGGATGAAATATTTTATTAGCAAAGCAAATAAAATTTGTACTTTTTATTAAAATCTTTATGAAATATCTGTTTATTTTTTTAAGTTAATTTAAGTTTGGATTTTATATCTAAACTAAAATTTCTTATACATTGATTTGTCTAATATCCTAACAATATTGAAATAGAATTTGTGGAAGTCGAGATTCTAAAAAATACTACTTATCGATTATCAATTTTTTTCTGTTTACTGATTTTATTTATTGTTGACTACAGGTTATTCAAATTTGTTATAATTATTTGGATCTGCGTCTATGTTTTTATTGTAGAAATAAATGAAAATGTAAACTTACATATATGAGGTCTTCTCCAAATCTCTTCTTAAGATTATCGACAAAAACAGATTCATTTGTGTAGTCTTCTAAAAGAACAGAATCTTGCACCCCGACCCTATCGCGTTCATGCAGCGATAACTCCATTTTCTTCCTGAAAAAAAATACATAACATCTATAAAATATGTAAGATAGACATATCTTTCTTTTTCAAAATTTTTCAAACTATGAGATCGGTAAAATAAAAAAAAAACAGTGCAAATTTTAATTGGCGATCGGACAGTCATTGTAGTTCATGAGCAGTAGTCAGTTTATTCATTAAAGGTTTGTAAAAATCATTTCCATTTTCATTTTATTTTTGACCCAACTTTTCATATATATACTTAGTATTGCAGCAGCTAATGTGGCTTTTAATTATTAATTTTAACATTATTATTATGATTATAAAAAAACTCATGATAAACAGAAGTACTTTGCTATGCTTATCTTTGCTTTCCAAATATTTGACAAATTTGACATAAACATTACTACAGGTATATATAATAATTTGAGGAAAAACAGTATCTTTTAGCATTCAAAATTAAATTCAAAATCAGTAAATTTAATGCCCAATAAATATATATTTTTTTTAATTTACTCGTAGTTAAATATTTTAAATATTTGCAATATTTGATTGATTTTTTATATTTATTTATATTATTTTGATTTATCTAATTATAAAAATTTTGTTATCAGACCGTGGTTATTGTGGAAATTCAAGTTTTTATTATTAAACAAAATTCATTTAGTAGCAATTAACATTTTTTATCAAACGTTGTACGTTTCATGATTTTACTTTTAACACTATTTTAGATAATTTAGTTAAAAATTTATCAAGGAAAATTTTTTATTTTGCAAAAATTCCTGGAAAAAACTATTTTTATGTCTATAACTGACACCTCTACCAAATGTGTATATCAGACATATATATCTGACAAGGATCAAGTAAAACTTCTTATCGACAGACATATATGACTGACATGGCAATCATCGTGCTAATTATAAGTAAATTGTTTGATTTCACTATTGGTTTTTCAAGTTTGGAAGTCTTAAAATATTTTACAAGCAATAATAACGTTTTTTAAATCAAATTTGTGACGAATTACATACTCAAATTAATATTTTTCTTATTAATAATGACTATTAATAAAAACATGAGGTTATAAATATATAGTAATTAATTGTCTCGAAATATTATTTACATAATTTGTACGTATTTTGGAAGTTTTGATCAGAATCTTTTTTCTTTATTTTTTGATTCATACAAAATCAATCATTGCCGAGCAAACATTTCTTCTTGTACATAAAAAATATACCTAAAACATTTCTTTCCTTGAAAACTTTTTGCGTATCATTGAGAAATGAAATATTTATATTTTGACTGACACAAAACTCATATCACATTTCTTATCATAATAATATGTTGAGTTTCGCAAGCCAAAAAATCTAAAGTAATTCTTGATGCTGTTATATAAATTTATTATCAAGTTTAAAAAATTTAACAACTTATGTACAATGGTAATGTACTTGAAATGATAAGTCAATAATCCGAGATTAAGTCAGCTGATTTAATATCACATATTATATGTAACGAAACTGATATTGACATCTAAAAAACAACTAGAAACATATTCTATGAATTACTTAATAAATTTGAAACTTGAACAAGTGTAACAGAGAAGACTTTATCATTTATTATAAACATTTGTAATAGAGAAGATAAATGTAATAGAGAAGACTTCGTCATTTATTACAAGCATTTGTTTAAAAGTTTGATTTATTACAAACCATACTTGCAAAATTTACCAAAATTTAATACTGGACATTGTTAAAAATTTTATGAAGAACGGAAGAACTCAAATTCTACCCTAATGTGCTGGATGAATTAATTTATCGTTTTTTATTTTTGGGAATATTTCTATTAAATCATTGCAAATTTTATTATTGACAATTTATGATACAATTGCTTGCGATAAGGATATCAACTTTACCTAACAAAATATGCACAAATCAATATTTTAGGTTTTGTTAACTGTTTATAACGTACCTTTATTATTTGATAAATAAATCCACACTTATTTTTCCAAATTACTTATCATTTGCAAAACGATCACTACAAGAAAATGAACTGAACGATTTTTTTTTACCACCGGCATTTGGTTTTGGCATCGGTTACAATAAATTTCCAATGATAAGGCTCTTTTGATATGATAAGTAAGACGAGCAATTTGATATGCCAATATAGAATCACGATAAATAATTCGATACTGATACATTGTTGGCGATAACAAGTTTATTAACATTATTTTGATACCGGACAAAAAGACAAAACATATTTGTCAATGGCATTTAAACTTGGAATAAATTTATTTTTCCCATTGTTTAGGAGAGTCATCCTTACTAGATTAATTCTAATAATAAAATCATTACATATGATGGGTTAATTATTGGGTTACCATCTAAAAATACGAAGTAAGGAGAAGTTTTAGCCTAACAGCTCATTATTCGTAAGGGTTTGATTGCTGTTAAAAATAAAAAAATAAAAAAAAATTAGGAGGATAATTTTATTATTTATAGTTCTTTAATACTGCTAATCTTTGACTACAGCAATATATTTAGTAAATATATTTAGATCTGTATTTTGAAGTGTAAACCGAAATCACTACTGCTTAATATCAGACCGCCCGAGGCAGGTATGGAAGATGGATTTTTATCCAAAGTTTACTCATTTCTCTTTCTATTAAAGTTATTAATTTTATTTAATTATTAATTTTTAAATACAAAAAAATATATTGAAGATTCCACGCTCTGCAAAACAGGTTTTTTATCATTTGTTTTGTAGAGCGTCGAATTTTGAATAAAAATCATTCACTTGTTCGCTAAACTATATCTAAAAAACATTTTTAAAATTTTTGAAGATTTTTCCATGCTATTTTCATGCAAAACTTTATTTGAATTGCGTACTATCTAAAAGACAATATTATGAGCTAAAACTAATAAAGGATTTTTTTTAATTTGGAAGCATTTGAGCCCTTGAAAGCGAGGAAATTCGAAAATGTCTATATTAAGGACCATCCTAATATTTATATATATATATATATATACTCGTATATATATATATATATATATATATATATATATATATATGAGTGAGTTCTTGAGGGCGATACATCAAACAAAGAAAAGCCAAAGATTTATAAAATAATCTTTAATTCCAAACGTTTCGACATTCAATTTAATGTCATCATCAGTGGATATTACGTTGGTTGGTTACATCTAGAGAAGTGTACACAACACTAGAGATTGGCACTAACATTTATACAACTAACTTGTCAACACTATGCATTTTTTATAATTTGTTGTATGATGTAAGCAGAAAAATGATAGTTTTATTTGAACAAAAATGTAAGTAGAATTATGTAATTTCTGCCACGACTTCTGTACTTTGCGAGTACCGAGGCATGTATCTACATAAGTAGTTGTATAAATGTTAGTGCCAATCTCTAGTGTTGTGTACACTTCTCTAGATGTAACCAACCAACGTAATATCCACTGATGATGACATTAAATTGAATGTCGAAACGTTTGGAATTAAAGATTATTTTATAAATCTTTGGCTTTTCTTTGTTTGATGTATCGCCCTCAAGAACTCACTCATATATTTCAACATCAAAATTAACTACTAAATCATATATATATATATATATATATATATATACACACAAATCAGTTGTTCAGTTTTGCCGATAATAGTTGTCCAATTATAATTTGCTTAAAATAAATTTCATTATCTGTTCTGACCTTGTCAAAGATGTCTGAACGGAAACCTATAGAAAAAATACAGATAAATAATCTAAAAATTGTGAAATAAGTATCGTATTATAATAAATTTTATTCAAAAATAAAAACGGATTATTTCGGATAAACGGAAAATATGGAAAATGAAGAATCTTCTATCATGTTCTAAATAAAGCCTAGAACTAAATATATAATCATTCATTTTATTGTCATTTTTTTAGCCTTGCATCTGCCCAATTTTTAATTTAACATATGATTTTTTAGAATATTCAGTTTTGCCATATCTGACAAAACTGGATGAGAATATCTTATAAACTAGTTGTGCATGGCATCGTGTCTTGAAAAGAAATCATTTGAAAACTTTAGAAGAATTGAATATTGAAAAAATTGAAAAAAAAAAGAGAAAATACTGAAATTTCTTAAAAACTTTTAATATAATCATTACATACTAATATAAAATACCACAGACATTCATAATAGTTTGAGAAAAAACAGTATGTTTTTGATTTTAAAATTAAATTCTAACAGTAATTGCGTAATAAATATTATATTTTCTTCAAATACTCGCAATATTATTTTATTGATTATAAGAAAGTTGTTATCAGAACGATGATTATAAGTTATTTAGATTTCTTTAAAGTAAAATTTCTAAACTTTATTTGTTTGATCAAAAAAAATTTCATTATTTAAATTAGTTTTTTTATTTATTCAAAATAGTAACGCAGGCAACTTCTTTCATTGTCATTAGAAAAGCAATAAAGTAAAGCCCGTTAAATTAAATTAGTTCATTTTGTAAACTACCATATTTTATTAAGTTTAAATAATATTTTGTATACAATCGGCTAAAAGAAAATTCTGTAGTCTAGAAGAAAATAGGTCACGATAGGTGCACTGCAGCAATGGGGTCAGTAATCCACTAAACTATATTCATTTCATGTCACCTAAACTAGAACACGAATAAACGACGCTCTCGGGTTTATTAATTCGAAGTGTTTTTAATCACACCTAAAAGCTACCAAAACACTAGCCAATTAAAATCACCGGAGGAAAAAATCTTGTGAAAAATGTTTGGTCAAAATTTAAAAGTACAAACGAGATGGTAGTCAATTAAAGTTTGCTCATTTAAATTACCAGCCGAAAAAAATAAGTTGCGAAAAATGTTTGGGTTATAATTAAAAGTGCCAACGAGATGGCATTTTACCAAATTATATGATACGATAATTTGAATTTCTTAAATTACGAATAATTTTTTTTGAAGATATGGTTAGTATTACTAATTGAGTGAAATTTTCTAAATAAAACCGAAATTATTTTGAACTCTTAAAATATTTATTTTTAACCAGGCGATTATTAACAAAACAGGCTGGTCGACATATACAAAAAGTAATCACCATGAAATGAGCTCACCAAAAATTTTTCCAAATGTCTAATTTTGAAAGACCGTGTTTGCGGACTTATAGGCAAGAAATATTTTCTTCTACTACAAAGAAACGTCTCATTCGATGAATATGCAAAACTAATCAGTACAATTCATTAAATGACTTCAATTTTTTATAATTATTATAGCCGTTTTTGAGAAAATTTGGACGAAAGGTGAAGTTTTGCGCTTGGATTTACACTCACATGCTTTTACTAATTCTTGTTCATACATATTATATTCGTATATTTGTGTGCATTATAATATTAGTATATTTGTATGCATTATAATGCAAACAAATCTGTTCCATGTCAATTTATTACATGTAATCTACAAAACTTAAATCTCTAAAACCCTCAAATTATACCTTCAAAAATATTGTTGTACCAAGAATGACGAAAACGCGGTGTGTCCTAATGCGATTAGAATGTTTGACATACTTATATTTGCATTTGATTTACGACTATCATCTACTAGAGAATGACTTAGGATTATAATAGACATTCATATATATATATATATATATATATATATATATATATATATATATATATATTAAGAAAGATCAATGAAGGTTTATATATTGATGACTAAAACGCGCCTTTGTAGGTGCGTTTTTCTTTATTACCAAGAAATGATAACAGAAGTTTAATTCGATCACGAAATAAGCTACTTTGTCGTATATAGTTTCTTTAGCTAGTTAAACAGAAAAGCTAATTTTCTTAGTTAAACATAAATTAATTAAACATTAAATTCATATTTTAATGTTATTTTTATATAAAAATCTGCAGTCATACGTCTGTAACATTTGTTGCCCATAACATGATTTATTTTTTATTTTTGTTTATATTTTCATTATTTTGTTTTTATAAATATATTACTGATACAGGATTAAATTTAGTAATTACAGGATATAAATTGTCTTAATTGAATTAATTACAGTAAAATACAACTCTAAAACAATATTAAGCCTAACATTAGTATTATGTAATGCAATAACTTGAAGAATAAATGTTATAATATTGAGATAGTTTATTTGAGGCTTGTATAACTTGTATTTGAGGCTTATATAACTTGTATTTGAGTCTTATATAATATAATTAGTAAGAAATATTTCTTGCATTTTTCGATGATAGATCAGTGGAACGTAGTAACTTCTAATTAGAATCTAAAATGGATCATTGGAACGTTGGAATTTAAGATGGATCTAACATTTGTCAAATGATGATAGTAAATAAATATGATTCCGCATGTATATAAGTTTTTTATCTATTTGTATTTTTTCTAATTTTCCAATTAGTTCTTTTCAAAATTTTGATAATTATTATCATTACCTTCTTCATTATTATCATTGTTGTCGTTCTTATTATTATTATTGTTAATTTATTTCATTGTCAATTTTTTTTTATAAGTTTTTAATTTTTCCGTATTAAATTATCATATTGATAAAGTTTCAATGGAAATACTATCCATTATTTTTATTGTATTTTAATCAAAATTAAAATATTACTGGATTTTTTATTAGAGGTTGTAAATAGAATAGTATTAAAAAAAAAACCGTTACACGTAAATTATAGTAATTAATTACTTGCATTGCTTTTTATAAATTATTTACTAATAACTAACTTTTTCGTAATTTAATAATTCACTAATATTTGATAATAATGCATTATGGCGCTACTATATTTTTTTACTCTTGATCGATATCTTTGTTATATTTATTTATTGACAAATCTGTGATGTTTTGGATTGTTTACGAAAATGCAAATATTTTTAACCTAAATTATTGAAATTGAAATACAAAATAATGTTATTTATCTAACTAAATTTTAATAACAAGTTAAAATGTAATTTAATGCCCTAGTTGGCACTGCTGTGCAAAATAATAAATAAGGAAAGAATTTAATTTAGAACATCGAAAAAATCGGTTATAAGATAAAAATAATGTATGAAAAATTGCCATATTCATATTCTAAATAATACATGCAGAATTATCTACTATCATCATTTGACAAATGTTAGATCCATCTTAGATTCCAACGTTCCAATGATCCATTTTAGATTCTAATTAGAAGTTACTACGTTCCACTGATCTATCATCGAAAAATGCAAGAGATATTTCTTACTAATTCAGTAATTAATTAATATTTACCAGTTTATTTTAATTCTTTTAGTTTAAGTGAAAAATACAATAGAATTTATTTGGCTCTATTTAGTTAAAATTAGAGAACACTACAAATATGTTTGTTCATAATTGTATTATAATTTAACGAGCAAAATAAATAAAATATGACATCATGCAGTTCAAATATTTTCACTGCAATTTGTGGTACATGTGATATTTAGTAAATATCAAAGTGAATATTATTTATCTTACAATATTCAACAAAGTGGAGATTTAAGATTTTACTAGATGTTATAGTCTATAATAATAATATTTTTTTTTCATTATTATTATTTTAAAGGGCTACCGATTGTGTTCAGGGTTCAAACATGGTTTTGGAAAGATTGAATGATATTTTCATTATTATTATTTTTTTTGAAGAGCAATCAGATTTATGAGTTCTTGAGGTGTATTTCTTTACAACCTAAAGTTGAAGACTACCCATTGATTTTCCTTTCTCTTTGTAATGAGATTTTTAGTAATTATTTCGAATAATAGTACAATTATATCAGTATATCACACCAACGCCCCGAAAAGCTATTTTTACTCGATATAAGATTTTTTCGATTAAAATCTTTATTTTCACGTAAAAACTGATATCTTACTGCTTGATCAAAAAGTGTTAATTAAACCAGGAACATTATATGGTTGCAAAGTCGAGGCTAACCACGGAACAAGGTAAAAATTACTAAATTTCAATGAATTAAAACAAGTGTTTGGTTATATAGTTACATTTGAAATTTCCTACAAATTATCAATATCAATGATAAATCTATCAACTATCAAGTCAATAAAATTTTAACAATAGTTTATGAGTATCATTATCTCATAACATTGATTTATTTCATATATTTGAAAGATCTGTTGATAACATTTCGTCCTTAAGAGATAAGACTATGTGCACTGATAAAATTAGTTAGTGATGTCTAATAAAATAAGCAACTATTTAATTTTAGATACTGGCGTAATATAGTAAAAGTTCGATTTCAAATTTACACATTGAATTTTAACCAACCAAAACCTGAATCGAAACCTTTTTGGTTTTTAAAGAAAAGAAAATTCTAAAAAAATAATGAACTTTTAAAGTCTTGACTCATGATTGGTATTTCTTTGCATCAAGTTGCATAAAAACAATATAGAAATGACTAGTTCAAACGATGATCAGATTAATAAACCATTATATGTACATCAAATAAGATAAACATAACTGTTCACGACCTACTGTAAAAATATAAATTTTTCATTTTTCTTCAACCCTTGATATTTATTTAAGCAAAATGTATTTTATACCGCCCACTCTATAAAGACAAAAACATGTTTTTCTCGAGCTTTTAATAAAAAAGGAACAAATGGAACTTTGGAATAATATTTTTTGTACATAATATATTTATCAACTTTGATCTATAACTGCTTTAATCTCGAGTACCTTAAAAATCAAGGAAACTTGATATGATACGAGATAACTATTGAGAAAATATGACGCAAATTATATATCATTAACATTTTAATAATAAATGTTTTAAATGGCAATGATCAAATTTAAATGATGACTTGATAGTTATAAATAAATCACAGAATTAAGATTTGTTTAGGAACCCGGAGGGTAAGAATCATTAGCAATTGGTAGTAACATTTTTTTATTATTAATGAAAATAATTAGGAATCAGTACAAACAATATTCTATGAGCTAGATGCAAAATTCTATGAGCTACTAGCTTTAAAATATGACAATTTTTCTTCCAAATCTATAGAATTTATTTAAACTAGAATTTATTAAAACTTTAATGATTTTAAAATTGCTAGAGCCAAACAAACGATTATTTATGCATGGAATATTTGCACTAAAGTTATACGTGGAATATTAATATTACACGGTTTTATAATTAAAATTAAATTTGAATTTGCTTTCTGGACTAATATTTGTAATATTGCAATTGACAACTTTTTGAGGTGATAGAACATTTTAAGAACAATTTGATAATTAATTAGTTTCATTTATTCTATTTTGATTCAA
Source organism: Ctenocephalides felis (assembly GCF_003426905.1). Taxonomy (NCBI): domain Eukaryota; kingdom Metazoa; phylum Arthropoda; class Insecta; order Siphonaptera; family Pulicidae; genus Ctenocephalides; species Ctenocephalides felis. Next base: position 69,090,497 of record NW_020537324.1, read on the forward strand.
AAATTTAAATCTTAGTTACTTTAGTTACTTTTTTGTTGTAAAATTCATTATAAACAAATTGGTGATGTAAGATAAAAATATAGAGCACACGGGTTAATTTATTATAATGGAATATTGTTGTCGATACAAATTTTGTTAAATATTTTCCAGAAGTGCGTACCTATTACGATGTAAATTGCTACTAGGTATTTTTTATTTTGTACTGAAGATAAAATATAAATAAATAACTATATTTACTAGATAAATTGATAGAAAATTCAAAAATTTGAATTAATTGATGTCTTAAATTTGATAAATAAATTAGAATCACACTATTATAACAATATTGTTATAATATTTCAGTCATTCAGAATATATTTATTTACATTGATTTTTACAATAAAATTTTAAGTCAGATTGCAAAAACTTTTTTGCGTTCTATAATTCATTATTCCATGTACAATTAAAAGAACCAAGATAATTTTTTTTATTCATTAGATACAACTATAAAAAATGATATGAATTATAATATAAAAATATATTAAAATTGTCATAAAATAAACAACAGAAATAATATAAAGTAAGGTAAACCTAGTTTTTGAATGTTAATATCACCTTTAACTCTTCTTTCTTAGATGGTCGACATTATTGTCTTAATTTAGTTTCTTCGAATTAAACATCCTTATTTTTTTTATACTAAAATGAATGTGGTTGAAGTATCTTTTTCCATGAAAATGGTTTTTTTATGATTTGTGTGATAAGCTTTTCATATTTTATTTAATTTCATTCTTATACCATCTATTATTTATTTATCTATTTATGTTGTTAGCTTTAAATATAAAATGTTATTTTTTGAAAACAATTCTACACTAGTTGTACCTTACTTTACAAGTTTTTGTTGATTAGTTTATGATAAGTATAATATATTTTATAATATTTTTTATATATTTTTTTGTAGATTTGTGCACTAAAAAGAAGACAAATTAAGACTAAAAACGTATGGAATTCGATCAAAATTATTTTTAGAAACATAATTCAGTTTTCTTCCTATTTCTATTATGTGGACAGATGAAAAATATAAGATTTTTTGTCACATTCTATAAAATTAGTACAAATATTGATAAAAAATTGTTAAATTTGAATAATTTGTTTCTTCAAGTTTGATTGAATGAATCAGAATTATTTTATTTATTGCATTGCACAGATTGCTAAAGATCTTTTATGTTGCATATTTTATCGTCGAAAAAATTTTGCACACACACCTATACACACACACATATATATATATATATATATATATATATAATTTATAAAAAATGTTAAAAACAGCCCATTTCTCGAAATAAAAGCATAAATTTGTTGTTTATTATAATGAACAACAATTTTATTTTTTATACGTTTCGACACTTGATGTGTCATCATTAAGTCAAAATCACCAGGTCAAAAGCATGAAACTTATAAATCTTAAAAATTAAAAAAAATTGGCGGAATTTAACATAAAACCATAATTATTAGAAAATGGAGAATTATATTATTTAAAGGTATAATAAATCATAATACTCCGCAAAAGTAACAGAACCAATGTGTAACCCCGTAAAAGTGACAGAACCACATTGGTTCTTATAGACTAGTATGATTTTTTGCTCCATTATGCATTTAAATAATATAATTATCCTTTATCTAATAATTATAGTTTTTTTTGTTAAAATCCGTCAATTTTTTTTTTAATTTTATTAAGATGTAGAAGTTTTATGCTGTTGACCTGGTGATTACTGAATGATGACACACGTCTGGTATCAAATATCAATAAACAAATTATTTCTTAACCAATTTTTTTATTTCGATGAATGGGCTATTAAGATATTTTTCAAAAATGTAATTTTTTTTTCAAATATATATATATATATATATATATATATATATATATATATATATATGTGTGTGTAATATTTGTTCAATAATTATATATAATAATAATAATATTCATGTATAATAAAAATAAGAGTTGCAATCGCTCGCAAAAATTTATATATATATATATATATATATATATATATATATGTGTGTGTGTATATTCGTAAAATCTCCGTCTAATTACTTTGTTTCCTGAATGTCCAACAAAAAATTTCTTAAGACCAAATCATGAAACGATATCTAATAATTAATTTTTCTGATCAAGTGGTTCTATCACAGATAGTATCCTTGATGTTGGCATTGATCTAAAATCCATCCTTTGACATTAGAATAAAAGCAAACATTAGCGATAAATACCAAATAGCAAACGCTTCAGTTTTTTATAAAATGATATTTTATAAAGTCCTAACCCTACTACAGACCACCAACACCTTGTTTCCCTTATCACCTTGTGTTAGGGTCCTTTTCCAGCCCTCCCGTGTCTCGGTCAAGGCCATCGCCGTTAACGATGGTATCCGTTGCTGTTTCGTCGTTCAACGTCATCCTGTCGTTTTTGCACAGAACATGGATCGAAAACGACACTTAACTGTCACTTAAATAACTTGATAAAAAACTGAACTTAACTTAAATTTAATGGTCTATTGAATGATTTCACCACGCACTTAATTTCTATGTAAAGTGTCTCCTGTACGGAGTATCGTGGAGTAATGAGATCGACAATGAGAGACACGCACTGGGCACTGGCACAGTACGCGCTACGAGACCTACTGACACACAGATTATGTAGAACCGCAGCCCCCGTGGTAGAACCGAACAGAACTACCGAATGTAGCAGAGAAAAACAACTTATAGTTGAAATTTCTCATTTGAAAAAATAATATCATTAACAAAACTTTATTTTAATATCATTAACAAAACTAGTGGTGGTATCGTGTATTAAATTTCTGATTGTACTGAAAGTACTGAAAATTCAAATTCTTGAAAAAGCTTCACAATTTTTTGAAGGCATGTAAAAATTAGATAATTGAGATATTTGAAATTTCTGAAAATATTGGACTTACAGAAAAACCTCTTTTATCCGGACTACCAACCGCGATCAATTTATATGTATGTACTTACCTACAATTCGAATTTTTGCATGATTAAGCTGAAGCTTAGTATTTGTATGTAATGAAATTTGTATATATATATATATATATATATATATATATATATACATAAGAAAGTTTCAATTTCTTAATAAACATCTATGTAGGTATTTGTTATTTTTAGTAAATACATATTATTCTTCATACATTCGATTATGCGGTTTTTTGATTATCCGAATGCCTATCGACAATAATTGGTCCGGTTAATCGAGACTTTACTGTACTTGTACAATTTGATTTATTTGTAATATTTTTTTGAGAATTTAGATTTTTGCAAAGCAATAGCGCTGCGTAGCTATTTTAGAGACGAAATGAAAAACCCCAAATGAGGTCGCATAGGAAAATTCTGGAGTCGTGAGAGTTTTCAATGTCAAATATTTATATCATTTTATAACATAACGAGTCTAGTTTTTTTAAGGTTTTACAACCTACTCCAAAACTATATATTTTCATATGCATTTATTACTATATTGTTACCAAATGAATAAATCATCTAAAAATAATAATTTAATCTTTTTTATATGTGTGGGTTTGTCAAAAAAACTCGCATTCATAAATGCGGTCGTTAAGATTTTCGCAATCATAAATCGGGTCGCGAAGGACAACAGTTTAAGAAGCCCTGGTCTAACGGATAAACCCTTAGAAATGTAAATAAAATTTGTATGTATTATTGAAATCTCTATAAAAGATCTTATAATTTGATGACCATTAAATGGATTTTTTTTTACTTTTTTAATGGATCTTAAAAACCACTGGACCTGTATTCCCAAAAATTCAACAATTGCTTCATTTCGCCAATACAAGTGAAAGATTTCTTTAAGCATTCAAATCGAACGCTCCGGTCTCTCAAAAACTTAATTTCTATTTTCTGCACTCTCTGCACGCTCTGCTTCGTATCTCCGAAACGGCTCGATCTGCCTTTGCCAAAAACTAATCAGCACGTCTCCCTATCAATAGGAATCGAATGCTTTTTGAATAATTCTAATCGGTTAATCCGTGCTCTCGAAATTGTGGACGAAAATTTGTATCAGAACATATATACACGCATACTATACATACACATCAATTTTTTTAAGATATGCTAAAATGTTCAGAAATCTTTGAAATATAAAGTTATGAAAAAAATTTCATTTTTAATTTTTTTGCGTTCACTATAAATTATCGAGCTGGAAATTAAAAATTATTGTGGATTCTAATCTAATTTGTCTCTGGCAGTAATTAATTTTGAATCAATATAGTGATTGAAAACATTTGTTTATTGAAATAATTATAAATGGAAGGTATTTAAGTTTTTTTATTTTTAGGCATTTTATAAAAAGTCTTATATATTGCTAATACGAATCTTTATTTCATTTAAGTGTAGCTCTTCTTGTAGAGTTTATTATTATATATTTAACTTTTCGTGAACAGCTATTATTATTTAAGTCTTTACTTTTTTAAATTAAAAACTTTTTTTATTCCGAAATCGATAACACTAATTTTTTGTCAAAAGCGTAACAAAGTACTCAAGAATATTTGCATAATCTAATTTAATTTTACTTGGCCAACAAATATAAAAACAGAATAGACGTCCATCCTGGCCAAATAGTAAGTCAAGTCTACCAAAAGACTTAATATAGTATATTTTAACTATAATACTTTCATGCTATATTTTGTTTTCTTTCCCTTTAAATTAAAAAGAGCGACTGGCAATATGTACATATTGTTAGAACTTTAATCAATTAATTATATTAAAATTAATTTACTATTAAACCCACTTTTATTAATATTTTTCAATAAAAAATCCATTTAAATAAATTTATTGCAACCTATTTCCGTTTATCGCTCTAGTAGATACGTCGCTGGGGGTACATGTCTATCAATTTGCAATCAACTTTATTTTACTATATATTTATGGGCATTTTCTGCTTAATGTAATAATACATAAAGATTGCAGAATAAAATTGAATTAATTAAAACTTGGTAGCTTTTTGTAATGAAATTTTTAGCTCCGATATGTGGGTAAAGAGAAGGTCAAATGCGATTAAAATGTACTTAATCCATTCCTTTATAATTTTATTTTAAAGTAAGAAGTATTTCAATAGTATTCAATTTGCACATTAAATTCATTCAATTTTGCCATCACTGACGGAGATACATCCTACCATCATTGTGAGATTCGTCCCACTTTTCTGCGCAGAATCGGGGTTGCATTTTCCAGTGTGACGTCATAAGTTTCCCGCACTTTTACCGCGTTTCCTTCGTCTCCCGGTTAAACGACAAGGAAGTGGGCAAAAACGGGAGTGGCTAGGTCAATCGCTCTGGGATTGCACCCGGTTAGGAGTTAGGAAATGACTATTAACTTATTCAGTTTGCGTAAAATTGGAAATATACGTTAGGTGCTAGGAAAACAAGCTAGTTGATAATTTAAATGTATGGGTGTGATTTAGACTAGAACACCGAGGTTTTGAAGATGCTTATTTTATTCTCTTTATTGAATTACAATCTGTCTTTACAAAAAGGAATACATACAGTAATTTTGATGATATATCAAATATTAAACATTAGATCTAAAAGATTACCCTGTAGTGAGCCTTTTCAATTTTGATATATTAAATTTTAATTTTGTGATTATTTATTTATTTATTTATTTATTTATTCATTTGTTTATTTAAATATATAGCCCACAGATTACTCCAGGAGGACTCAAAACTACAGATATTTTGCATAATGAATAACAATTAAAATATATATAAAATTACAATATATAGTTATTAACATAAAATGCTTACATAAAATTACATATAATGCAGAATGTAACAATATTATTTATAAACAGAATAAGATAAAATAATGAGATATTTGAAAAGAAAAGAAAAAGGTTAACTTGTGCAGATGGAGATTATTTGATTAGGTAAACTGTTGTGAATATCTATTTCATTATTAATTAAGTTAAAGTTAGAGGACATAAGTAAAATAGGCGAATTTAAGAGAGAATTAGATTTAGGACTAGGATAATGAAAAAATAATTGTGAACGCGTAGATAGCCTTGGAACATTAAAGGATAGTTGATTAAGAATAAGAGGACAGTCTATAGAATTATTGCAAAGTTTAAATAAGAACATAATTGTACAGATAAATCGACGTGAGGCAAGGGAAGGGATGCCAAATTCTTTTAGTAAAGTGTTGTGGTCAAAGTTCAGGGTAAATTTTATATGTTTTATAATAAAGGTATTTCAGAAATTTTCACTGAACATTCTCTATCGCATCAGAGTTGTTGGTTTGATGAGGATACCATCATTATATAGAGTAAACTTAAAAATAAAATAATCTATGAGGTAAATGAGTATAAATTGTGAATTAAGAGGTTTATTGCTGTAGAAATTTTCAGAATGAAGTAAATAGAAATCAAATATATATTGGGTATGTTCTTGATTAAAGAGAATTGAAAGGGAAGTAGACAGGTATATGATAGGTGTCCGGATAGTGACAATTATAACACATTTTTTACACGTACCAAGAGGACGTCTATTAATCACGTGATCGATTTTGTAAGGATTTTTGGAACTCCTTCCCCCTTCGTGATACGTGGTGATATTCAAAATTACCCTCCTCTTCCAAAAAACATCACGTGTGTATTAGTTACGAAAAAAAATCGTAAAAATTTTCAATTTATTTTTAAAAATGTTTTTTTTTAATTCAGATAAAATAAATATACGTGATATCTTACTAGACCCCTCCCTCCCCCACATGATATTTCATGACTTTTTGTCAAATTCTAACATGATTAATGAAATATCCCAAAGTACCAAAATTGACTGATTGTCATTTTATTTTGAAATTGCTTGTGATATCCGAAATTCGATTAAACACCATTTATAAGTGAAGTCAGATTAACATATTTTAATCAGTATATACCAGATGAATGCTATAGCATCCACGTCAAGTTTTACGCTTCTATTTTACGCAATGTGCTTGCCCAAGCTAAGTAGTGATCATGGGAGAAAATGAGATAATACGAAAATACCTAAAGAATCAGTTAGTCATTACCTTTACAGGTATAATAATTACAAAAACTATATAACTATACAGTTATATTAAACTAAATTCAAAATAATTGACTTCAAAATTGGAATGCTACAGCATTCATGTCATTCACAATCAAAATGAATGATATAGCATTCACGTACGCAAATATATTAAATTAGGAAGGGAAATTAATAGAGCGATGGAAATGTCAAAAGACTTCGTCTTAGATCGTTTCACTTAATATCAACTTTTAAAACCTAACCTCCAAATGGCACTGACGTCAAAATATAACATTAGTCGACTTCACGCATTTGTTATTTTAAGAGAAATATTTTGTTGTTACTACAAAATTGTTTGAATATTTACTCACAATTAGGTGTGTTATTAAAATATGATAATATTGTTTAATTTTCTATATACATGAAATAATTTGTTTTAGTAGTATTACAACTTGTATATAATATATTTACATTACATTACAAGCCGCTTACAAATATATTTGTAAGTGGCTTTGCAAATAATTAAAGCCAATAAATAAATAGTAAATATTTATAAATAAATAACTATCGGTAATGCAATAAAGAATGCAATTGAATATTAGGGTGCATTCGACTTGGACGCTTACGCGCTGTGAGCGCTCACGCTTATAAGCACGAATTTTTAGCGTTCGACTTGGCCGATAAGCGCTCAGAATCGATAACTAAATTCCGTTCGTTTTGGATACTGTGAGCGTCAATAAGCATCAAAATGGCGGCAACTGGCGGTAACGGTAATTGTGTAAATTTTATTACTTTCTGGATCATTCAGCGGGATTATAAAGAATTTAACAATTAATAAATAAATGAAATTTCGTTTGCTTATGCTTAATTCATATTAACATTAATAAAATTTAAAATTATTTAAAATTAATTAATATTAATATTAATATTAAAAAATAATTGTGTTATACAACTTGGCATTTTTGCGGGATTATAAAGAATTTAACAATTAATGAATAAATGAAATTTGGTTAGCTTATGCTTAATTAATAGTAATATTAAATTTAAAATTATTTAAAATTAATTGAATTTAAAATTAATTAATTTAATAATATTAATACTAAAAAATAAATGTGATATACAACTTGGCATTTTTGCGGGATTATATAGAATTTAACAATTAATAAATAAATGAAATTTGGTCAGCTTATGCTTAATTAATAGTAATATTAAAATTGAAATTTAAAATTATTTAAAATTAATTAAATTTAAAATTAATTAATATCAATATTAATATTAAAAAATAATTGTGATTTACAGCTTGCCATTTTTGCGGAATTATAAAGAATTTGACAATTAATAAACAAATGAAATGACAGATAGTAAAAACAACTGACGCTCACGCTCACGCTGCCCTACCTCTGTGGCGTGAGCGTATGTGAGCGCAAAATTTGTGCTACGAGCATCCTACGATGGTGCTACGAGCGTACTTATGCCACACTCACAGCGCCAAGTCGAACGATGAAAGCGCGCTCATGGCGCGCTCACAGCGCGTAAGCGTCCAAGTCGAATGCACCCTTAGTGTACACGTGAACCGATTTTTATTAATTAATAATTTTATCAATTAATGATTTTTGAATGGTTCAGATTGATAACCAGAATATAAAAATCTTGTAGTAATGTTCGCAGTATATTTTATAATAATTTATATTTTGGATATCATACTTGACTGATTGAAATGAAACTAAGACATTTTGAGTATTCAATCAATTGTGAACATTCATTCACCTAATAAATTTGTTTAAATATAGTATGATTTCAAAAATAAATATATAACCAAAAAACTTCCTTAATCGCATTAAACGCTTTTTAAGTAAATTTGAATTATTTTTAAGCTTATTGCAGTTTTATTTGACTTACGTCAAAGTGACATCTCGTACATTTTTGTTGCCTCGATTTGGCTTGCGAATTGCTGATAAATTTTTCATTTTCTCGTTTTATATTCTTCTTGTAGTTACACATTTTAAATTTATAATAAAATTAGTTCAGTAATTTAAAAGTTTGATAAATCTTGTGATAACAACTAATTAATTTTGAATGCATTTGAATTTTGGATTATTGAAATATTTAAACATTATAGAACATAAAAATTATATTTTTTTAGTACGCAAAAACTTATTGTTATTTCATGTTAGTAATTTCATTGATAATTTATTGGAATATGCAGTAAATCTAAAATATTTAGCAATAGCAAATTAATAAAAAAGGAGACTTTTAAAAATGCCAGTAAATTTCCTATTCTTTATAATCAAAAGTCTATCAACTATACTAGACTTGATAGATATAATAATAACCAAGAACTTTAGTGTCGGTTTATCTTACTATTTCATCAATTATCGGTTATTTTTACTTTTATTCATTATAATTTTTAACTATTTCCTTAAGATACTTAGTATTATACTTGGATTTTATTTACGCATATTGTTATTTTAAATAACTTAAAATAACGTTATATAAATTTGTAAATTATTTTGATTGTTCTTGGTATATTTTTGCACGTTCTTGAATCTTATCTAGTATAATCAAAGCAAAAATATTTTTCTAAATAAAATTGCACACACTTTTCTAGTATTGGCAATAACATATTGAAAATAATTCATGCAAAAACATTTAAAAAAATCATCAGTGAAAAATTTTCTTCATATAACAATAAACATAAACATTATATTAAAGTGGAGAAATGTTTCTTTATTTTTAATTTAATTAAGCGTTATATATTGCAAGTATAGACGTGTAGGGTCTTTGAAATAATTGATTAACTTCCGTTTAAATCAGAAAATATATTTTATACTAGTAATAACAGAAAAAAAATGATATTAAGATCTAAAATGGTTTTATTAATTTTTTTAAATAAACTTAAACGTTTTGTAATCTATTTCCTAATAATCAATAAACTTAAAACAACACTGTATTATAAACTGATTACAATAGTGTATTTCATTTACTTTTAACTCATACATATATCGTATCTAGTTTGGTGTATATTCAGTCTATTTTGTTATTTGGTATTAAATTTAACTTCATTTAATTCTCTAAGCTCTACAGTACAATAAGTTTGCACAAGCCAAGATTAAATATTAAATTATTAAACACTATCTCTACAGAATGTATTCTGTAGAGTTCTTGCTATCTATATAAACGGGTCACAGAGATTTGCGCTTGTTTACTAATAAATGACATCACTGCCCAAAAAAACATAGATAATTGTTAATAATTCATGTTTATTCGCAATTAATAATTACTGCGACATTATATGTCATAGTGTATTTGCGATGATTGCATATCAAGTATGAATCATTTTATTGCTGAAGTTTTTGAACTAAAGCAAAAATTTTGCTGTTGCGCTAAAAATGAAACACTGATTCAAATGTATTCAATATTTAAAAAAAAATCATGAGTCCATAAAATTGTGAAGGTATTGCAAAAATTCTGCTTCTAAATTCTCGTTTTCTATATGTACTGCTTTTTACTTCAAGTATATCAAAATGATTTTCAAATAATGCAAATAAAAGTTTGCTATCATCCTTAGTACTAAATTAACGTCAACCAGTACTTTGGCATTTTGGAAAAAAATAACTTTTATTAAATTATTTTATAAACAGCAATAAGAACTTAAGTCCTATAAGTTGTTTTGCTGACTTCTTTCAATAATGTGGTTTTTCAGATGGCAACCCAAATGGTTATTCTATCTCTATGCGATGAATTTATTATTGCTATTTCTATAAAACTAGTGATTTTTTTATAGACGAAGAAATATCGCTAAAAGACTATTTTCACTTGGAAATAAATTGGCTTCTTTATTTCGGAAAAACTGTTTGACATAATATTGACCTGAGTTTTATATTCTGTATTAGTTATTTTGCTTGATTTTTCTACATTTTTTAATAATGATGAAATATAGTATAAGTGTAATTTGGCAAAATATCGATAAAGGAAATTATATTGTTATTGAATGTTAGGTAACAGAAACAAAGATTATTATTATCTCATCGAAATTGACGTGGATTAAGATAGTACATGACAATCATAAATATATCAAAAGCACTTTGAACGCTATGCGAATTATTTCTGATATCAATAAAGATTTACAATTTTTTCTATATAACAAGTGTTTTAATTAAAACATTCTTTTATTTTCAGAATGACCCCATAAGCTTTTTTGGTATTCTGAATTAAATTTATTTTGTAACTTAAATAATTTTCATTAAAAATGTTGCCTGAACTAACTAAAAAGCTCAGGTAACAATTATTATTAGGCCTGATTTAGTCCTTGAAAATGTTTAGTCTAATAATGAATAGACAAATTACTAACACATCACATTTATTATCACACATTAACGTAACACTTTTGATAGTTTTATGAAATTTTTAATCTCATTTTATTCTTTGTCGTTGCCAATGCTGGATTTTCGTATCACGCTGCTTTTGCTCAGAGCCCAAAATTCACTTGGCGATAAACCACCTTAAAAATGTATAAAATGATCAAAAATATAAAAATAGTCACTATCATTTAAATAGCCCTTATAAGGTTATATTATAATAACATTAGCTATGATAATAAAATTTCTTCTATATAATATAAATATTTTGGAGATTATTCTGTAGCGAAATAAAATCTTAAGAAAAATTGGAAAATCTTGAAAAAATTTTATGCATACACATACAGAATTATATATTGTTTCATTCATACTTTATTCTTTGACCCAAGTTTTCATGTATTTTTTACATTAGCAGAAAAAATCGTGAATTTATAAATGTTTAAAATTACAATGCGGTATAGTTTGAGGAAGTAACCACATATTCTATTAATGGTAAAGAATTCGCATACAGTAATATAACACTGCTAAAGTCTCAATTCCTAAGTTTTTCCATATGTCATCACAACGATGATAGGAGAGTAAGACTCTCAAAATTTAAGGAAAATTGGAAACTCTCAAAAAAAATATAAACAAACCGTGTATCAATAATTGTATGGAATGATGTTATCCTAATGCCTAATCTCATAAAAAGATGGCTATAACATTACGGTTTTACCATATACCATTTTGAGATAGGGTCCAAAAAGAGTAAGATGAAGTATGTTTGTTCGAACAAGTTTACATTATTTCCTTCAGTCAACGACCTACATTAACATAATTTGTAGACCGCATTGCTTTTAACTAAACCAAAAGTGATTTTGTTCGATTTCTTTTAATAATAACTATCACTTGTATACATATAGATTACTTTGGTGTTTAAGGCTATTATTCTTTAACCTATGTTTATTCCTATTAAGTATTTCAGTATTTCTACTAAGACAAATGTTCAAATTACCATTTAATTTACTTTTCTCCCAGATAACTGGTGAAGTAAGGAAATTATTGCTGATAAAAAAGTGGGACAACCGTACCCGGTAATCAATTATAGTTATAGTTTTGATCATAGGTTGTCTAACTTTTATCACGTCTGCACCTATTTTAGACTTTATATTTTGTACTACATTGACAAAATAAAAATGTTAACCTTTATCTGCTTGAAATCGCCATCCGACGTGTCCAAAACATGAGGAGCAAAATGCGGGGCTCCACACGTAACCAGGAAACCTGGAATCGTTAATTGCACTTCCTGGATGAGCCAAAGCACCTGGTGCCTTCAACAAAGTGATCGGCTCCCTTAGCCAAACATCCACCGAATTATGGTTTTGGCGAGGACTACGTTTATGCTCCCTAATTGATCGATGATAGAATTACATGAAAATAATTTAATAGATAAATGAATAATATAGGAAGACATAACTTTTATATCTTCAAAATTGAGACAAATGTCTCTGAATTGTGGAACTTAATGTGTTTTTACCAATATATAATATAAATGTATATACGGCCTGAAGTAATTTTCTTAAGGGCAATTGGCTAGAGTAAGCCGAATGGATTACTTGGTATCATTATTATTGAGTCCAACATCTCCAAGCCAAACATAAACGTGTATAGTAAAGATTAGTAAATTACCAAATAAATAAATAATAAAAAAATTTATTTAATAAATCCAATATTTGTGATTATATACGTCTTTCTCTCACAGAGTTATTACAGCCCAGAAATCAACCTGTGTGAATAAGTATACGCTTGCATCAAGAGATGTCTGGACTTTTTCAATCACAAATGACTCACCATAATTTAAAAAGTAGATAATTGATTAAATTGACCCTTCAATTAGTTTTTTATATAAAATTAATTAATAAACTATTTTATATCATTTAAAGATAATTATGTGCATTTTTACGAAGAAGAAGCTTTATATTTTTCGACGTTTTAAATCATTCTGAATCGTTTCATACCAAAATTGGATAAAAGTATGCTTGTATATATGTTAAGCAAAAATTGACCTTTTGTCGAACTTTTCTCAAAAATGCACCAATTTTAACAATTTAAAAGCTATTTTTGGAAACTTTTATAGAATCGCGTTTTTTCTGGAATTAGGAGTAAAAAACAGCTGGGCCGTTTTTTCTTAGTAAATTATTACAAATTTCTGTAGGACAATATTGAATAAACTTTGAATTATGATCAATTTGGAGTATGGAAGTGGTTTATTTATAAAAATTCATTACAGTTCGGAAAAAAGGGCCTCGCTTATAAAAAATACAACGTGCTCATATTAGAAGCGTATTTGTACTAATTTGTTGATTTTTCGTATATTTGTACAAAAATGAACAAACTGCAATAGTTTCTAACTCAAAAAATTCTACATTGACTCGAATCTTCATAAATCACTCTTAAATTAATACGTTGATATCTTATTCAGTTTTAAATCTAGTTCATTAAAAATTTGGACATACTAATTTTGTACAAACACCGGTATTTGTACAAAAATAAATAAACTGAAATTTTTATAAATTTCTAACTTATAAAATTATACTACTCGGTGTTTTCACTCTCAAATGAATATATTGGTTTCTTATTAAATTTCACACCTAGTTCATTAAATATTTGGACAAACTGTTTATGCATAATTAATGATTTGAGTAAAACAATCACAAATATAATTTAAAAATAGCCATATAGTGATATTTTTGAATGATCTTAAAACAGTTCAAATGATGCCAATAAAAATGGAAATTCCCTGTATAGTCAGAAAATATTTTGCGACATCATATATTTGATACTAAAACCGACAAACCGCAAATACTGGGCAAGTTGCCAAATTACTTATAAAAATATCACATTCTTATTTAAGAATTTTTAACCAGTTAACTGTGGCGCTTACATTAAACAGTATGTATAGTTTTATATCGTTTGAATCGAGCTCATGACGAGTATATTGGTCAATCACAGAGAAAATTTTAATATTAACTAAAAATTTAAAAACAATTAAAAAATAGAAAATGAAAGCAATAGAAAATATTATTTAAATAGTTAAATCTTAATTCTTGTTCATTAATTATATTATTGGAAAAGATAAAGTGGACAGCCAAAGTAACAAATGAAGAAGTTCTGAGAAGAGTGGGCGAAGAAAGGGCTCTACTGAGCACAATTCTGAGAAGGAAAGGAAACTGGATCGGACCTCTCTTGCAAAAAGAGTGCCTCCTAAAGTTCCTAGAAGTTTGGAAAAGAAAATACATGAAATAAAAAAATGGGGATAGAGAATAGTGATATTGGGATGAAGGGCAAGGAAATCATTTGTTGTGGTGGCTCTCACACCATGGACCTGCCTTCAGCAGACTATCATTTATTATTAATTATATTATTGCCTTAAGAAAAAATACCACTACTACTTATTTTATACATTCTGAGCCTAAAAATATTCGAAACAGCTTGATATTCCAAAATATATTGCTTTTTTGCAAAAAAATCGAGTTCAATATCAAATAGTTACTGTTTTAATACGCATGACGATTATACTCGTCAATGCTCAAAATGTTGCCACTTGACTAGTATACTCGTCAGTTACAGTTAACTGGTCAAGAACATAATATCATATTTAACAAAAAGTTTTAATGGCCAAATCTCTTTTGTCCTCTCTCAATTTTAAGGGCTCCGTTCAGAATTTTATAAAAATAAGATAATATATCAATTATATGTTTTACTCAAAGCACCTTATTCGTGACGTTTCATTATGAACAGCAATCAAATCCGCGACGTCTGCCAATTTCTTCCCACAGCTGGCACAATCAAAATACTTGTGAGTCCTCACATACTCCAATTCAAATTGTAACCTATGAATAGGAGCATCCAACTTCAGCAACTCCTGGAGCACATCGTCTCCCAAATGGAGCCTTACGGCCAGAGAATACGAAGGATCTCTTTTATCCTCCGACGTTACGGATTCTTCTTCCTCGTCTTCATCATAACATGGGAGCGATTTGACCAGTTTCTGCAATTCTCGTAGAAGAATTGTTGGGTCATATTGGCGCAGTACGGAACGATGCCAGGTGTATCCTAAACCGGCTGGTGGATGAGAAGGGACTAAGGGAAGTTCTGGCAAAATTCGGACACGATGTAGGCAAATGTCGCGATAGCGGTGCAAATCTTGCAGGGCACCTAGTACTGGATTAAAAGACTAGATGAAAATATTATTAACGAAGAAATAGTGTTTGTGTTGGATCATTTTTTAGAATTTTTGTAGGGTAGACCGGAGTTTGCGAATTTGCCGGTAAGGGGGCGTCCATTAATCACGTCATCGATTTTTAGGGAATTTTGGACTCCCCCTTCCCTTTGGTGATACGTTGTGATATTTAAAATTATCTCCATCTCCTACCAAACATCACGTGCATTTTTAGTTACGTAATTAGAATTTACGAAAATCGTATTTTTTTTGGATTTTGTATTTTTTTTTAAATCTAAGTAAAAAATAATACACTTGATATCTTACTAGACTTCTCCCTTCCTCACGTGATTTTTCGTGATTTTTTGTCAACACTACCTCCCCCTTTAAAGCCTCACGTAATTAACGGCAAAAAATACCAGTTCAATTTGAATAAGCATAGGACGCTCCCTAAATAGGTCCACATCAACATTATCTCAAAAACGTGTAAAAGGACGTCCATCAATCATGTGATCAATTTTTAAGGATTTTTTGACCTCCCTCCCCCTTAGTGATACGTGGTGATATTCAAAACCCTCTCTTCCCCCTCAAACGTCACGTATATTTTTAGTTACGAGAAAAAAATTGTAAATTTTTTTTTTTTTTTTTTAATGTTTAGATTTTTTTAAAAAATTCAGGTAAAAAATAAATGATATTTTTCTATACCCCTCCATCCCCCACGTGATATTTTGTTATTTTTTGTCGAATCCCACCAACTCATAGAAACCTCTCGGGATTAATGGACGCCCCCTAAAGTGTAGTATTTTTAACGATGCTATTTTAAAGTAGAGGGCAAAAGATGTATAACTAGCCGTCGACTTCTATCATGCTTCAACGCTATCACAAAATAAATAACTACATAGTAAAATTTTTACCGAAAATATATTTTTTCTTGATTTTTTTTGTTTTCAGCACTGTTGTTTAATTTATGGTACTTGCATATAATTTATAAGTATATGTTATTCAATTGTTTTATAACATGAATTGTTATTATTAAATTAGATTCAACAGCTTTTTTGGAGCTTAAAACCACATTGTCAAATTTTTACCGAAAATATATATTTTTTTGTTTTTGTTTTGTTTTGAGCACTATTGTTTAGCTTACGGTACCTGAATTTATTTTTCCAGTATACCTTTATTCAATTGTTTTATAACAATTTTTGTTGAAGTGTAAAACTATACTAATAAATTATTTCTTTTGCAGGTATTATAGTGTACATTGTGCCGATTCTGGTTCCTGTGAAGTCTCAGCCTAATTGTTAAAGTATTGGTATCATGGCAAGTGATATATGGTAAGTCCAACAAGTTTTTAATTTCAAATCTATCGCATCTATAATAACTCTGTCTACACCGATTGGCCAATATATTAAAGACCTCTTCCTGTTTATTATTTTAACATGAAGTTCATATTTTGATATCAAATATTTTTTGCTGGAATAATTTTACCCAATATTGTTAGATAGTTGCTTGTTTGATATATGTTATTTCTCGCGTTAGTTTCCAGTACTAAATAAGAAAAATTCAATTACAATTTTCTAATTTTCATCATCACCTCATATAGTGCAATGTTGTAAATAAAAGTTTGCTAATGCGCGCAATACGAATGTGTGGGAATACACACTTTCATGTTTTAATCGCAGGAAGTTGTGCGTTTATCTTTCGCAAAATCCCAGACATAAATTTTTAACTACATTTGGAATAATATACTATACAGTAGTTGATTTTAAATGTGGCGAGTGCAGTATATATTATCGTGAATGGAAGCCAAATGAGATCATTTCCTGCAAGCAATTTTTGTTTATCTCGAAATTCTTAGCTTTCAACGCATGAGATTACTTTGTAGTAAAAATAAGCGAATCATTTCACATTATTGTTTTCACAGTATTGTTTTTTAATTAAATAATCACCAGAAATATATATTGTCATGCAGGAATGGACCACTAGCACTAAGTAAAGTTGGTAAAAACCAAACCAACTACATCATAATAAATAACACATATCAGACAAACAACCATCGAAAAAATCGAAATCGAAAAAATCCACTATTTAAATTTTAATTTAAAAAGGAGTTTAACATAATAATAACTCCACTATTTTATGATATGCAAATCAATTAATAGCTTAATCAGGAAAATTATAATATATATTGTTAATCTTAATAAACAAAAATATTTCTCAACCCTTACTACCATTATAGATCTTGCTTTGGTAGATATTTCTGTTTAATTTATCAGAATCAGACTTACAATTTGTAAATACAATTATCTTATATATGAAAATGAATCGCAAAATGTGTTGGTAAGCGCTGATTTTTTTACTGTGCTCCAATTTGTATGAAATTTTGAGATTAGGTTTATTTTACCCTCAAGTTCAAAAGAAAATAATTTAGACCTTTCCCGGGGGGGATGACATCCCTCTCAGTGGTGTAATTTCATTTTTTTTATTTAAATAACGTCGGATATCGATAAAAGAACTTATCATTAAAAAAAAATGTTTTGTAATGTTTTTGAAAAAGCAAATAATCATCATTTTATTTAAAGCAGTTGCACATTCAAGATCCATATGGATGGATGTATATGCATTTCGGTATAGACTGCAGTGTAAAAAACATAATAATTTTTAACTAATTGGTAAATATCAGTATAGGTTATTAACAAAATTAAAACCTTTGAATTGTGAGCATAAGTACAGGACAACGTCTGTCGGATCATCTAGTTACAAATAAGATAATCTCAATCTTTTAGGAACACAAACCAACGAAATACATATTTTATGGACAGATTTTTTAAAAAGATCACACTGGATATAACCTTTGTATGAAACTTTATCAGAAAAATTAGAATTGGAATGACTATTAATTAAATCTATCTCTTGTTTTTCCTTATTTCACTTTGACATTTATTATCTTATTGTTTACACGTTGCCAGTGTAAAAGTTTTATTGGTCCTATTTACTCGGACCACCATGTAAATTATTCTGGAGGTTATAAAAAAAAGTTGAATTCAGCTTAAAAATAACAATACTCCTTATAAAACAATCTAATGACGTATACCTATTTAAAATTATACTGAGGTCATGTTAACTAAATAACACTGCTCAACATAGAAAAACTAAAAATGGCAAATCTTTCGTTGAAACTTTGAAAATGTGACCGTTCATTTCCTGATAGGCACGTGGCCTGATTCAAGGCGATGGCTGGTTATACATTTTTTGCCGCATACTTTAAAATAGTACTGTTGAATAATACCATATTTCACTTGTTTGTGAGATAATGGTGGTGGTTACTTTCATACGCGGGTGCGGAAGAATCCAATTATTTTTTACAATTTTGACACCAAAATTTAAATAATTGCTTGTAAATGTTAGTAATGAATCTCATTATTTCCATGTATATTTTTTACAAAAAATATTAATTTTATACCTCTAAATCTTTGTTTTCCGCGCGATCTGAAACTAACATCATCAATATAGTCGCCATTCGGTCCGGCATCAAAGGTGACACCATATCTGCTGATCTTATTGGTTTCTCCCGGTGCCAAAACCACCATTCCAAAGGTGATAACCTTCGGCGGGTCCATATCACAAATAAACATTGCCGCAGCTAAAGATAAACCAGTAATTCGAAAATGTTGCCCTGGCAAACACATTTTCCTGTGCAAAAGCAAGGGCAGTTCTAGGGCTTCGCCTTCTGGCAGCAAAGTCGGTGCCCAGGGAATGGGCAAAGGGTCTCCTCGATCTTGGTAGGGCAGATATCGTACTTGAGTAGTGTGACGGGGGATGTGTTGTTAGTTATCGGTTGTTCCATTTTTGTTTTAAATGATTAGATTAATTAATCACTTGTTTCAGGTTTTCGAGTATTTTTCTATAAAAATCTGTTGAGTTGAGATGTTTATGCTATTGTTTTCCGTGTTGTATTTTTAAAGTTTTTTTAAGTCAGGCGCGGCGAAGAAGTTCACATCGGATTCATGACACATTTACAGCTTTGGTTTGTTAACTTGTTGATCTATAAGCAAGGGAAAAGTAAATATTTTTGCTCAAAAATAGTAATAATGCAATTTATGTTGCAATATTAAGGCTTACACAAAAATCGACATTTTAGAAGTGATTTATTAGTATTTTTTCCAAGAAAACCGGTTTTAACCAGTTACTTTAGTCTCAAGTACAATTAGCTATATTCCTTATTTGCAAATTTTTTAGATGTTATTCTTACATTGGAAACAATATTTGCTACTAATATTCACATTATAACCTAAATAGTTTTACAATTGGATTTTACTGGATATGATCCAGCTATTTGCTATTTTAAATAAAATTTTTGAAAAAAAAAAATAATACAAAATATATTCTGAAAAGTTGAGATGTAAGTCAAAACCAGGAAGGCAATTTTTAGTTATGCTAATTTGGGACGGAAGTGGGGTGAGGCTTCAAACTAACAAATGCTATTTGAGAATACAATAAAAAAAAGTTTTTTTTATTTGAATCATTTTTTTTTTAAATTAGATTTGCGGGCTTTAAGTAATAATTTATTATTCGATTATATGTGATACTTTTTCATCTATAATTATGTTACATATATTTTAATCCATATGTTTTTTTGCTTTTGTGCCTTTTTATATGAAATTCTATTAAATTTTCTTCATAATTAATTCGAAAAAATCAACACTTGTTCATTTGTATTCATTACTTAATTGTAGGTCAACTCGGGACAAAAGATCTAAATCCGGGTCAAATATTACTTTTAGAAAAACCCGGGACACAAGGAAAAAATCCGGCACTGTCCAGGCCAAATCGGGACGTATGGTCACCTCATCTTAAGACAAGTTGTATGAACTTTCCGAATCAATAAAAATTAATATTTAGCTATTTCAATAACATTTTTAACTTCTCATTGAAACATTCGAATCCTATTGATGCTGATTAGTTTTTTGCAAAGGCAGTTCTAGCTGTTACGGAGATACGAAGAAAAAAAATGCGAAAAATAGTAGTAGTAAATGAAACAGATCATATAATTCTAAAAACAATTTACCTGTATTAATATTGTGAAAAAATTATTAGTTTTTAGGAAAGGCAATTTTATTTAATTTCAATTTTATTTTAAATATGTAAAATTATTCGAACTTCAATTTTAATTCAAGCTAAAAACATTTAAATTTACTCGAATATTTCATTGCGATAAAATGATTACAGCATTTTGCCTTAAGACACCACTAATTTACTAAGAAACTTTTTTTTGAAAAAAAAAAACTTTTTAACTGATGGACACAGTTTACTCGTATTTGTCGTCCGAAGGGAGCTCATGACGTGCATATTCGTCAACTACAAAGTAAATTGCGCTGGTAAGATATCACATTAAAAATATGCGATTATTATACAAAATTGAAAAAATTACAAAAATCGTTTTTGTTATAAGCATATTTTAAAAATATGCTTATTAATTAAAAATTGTCTAGCTAAAAACGGATTAAAATTAATGAAATATTATACAAGTAAATGTAAGAAAATTGAAATAGATTTTGATGAAAAGCAAAAACTATTTTTAAAATAAATGGTAGAAAATGTTATTTAAATAGCTAAATCTTTATTTTTAATTATTACATATATCTTTTTCATATTTCGGAAAGTACATACAACTTGCCTTAAGGTAAAATGCCACTTACAACCACACATTTCATACAATCATATCCTGAAAATATCCTAAACAACTTGAGATTTTAGAATATATTTCTTTTTCTTTCAAAAAAAAAATTATTTAATTAATGGTAATGGCAAATGGTAACAGTTTCATATGCTCGTCAATAAACAAAATTCTTCCACTTTTCTATGACGAGTATATTCGTCAATTACAGTTACTGTCGAACAAAATCATATTTTTAACTTTATTGAAAGAAATTACTAGAGAACAATCAAGAGTTATTGTCATTACTCTATAAGTTATAGGACTAAATTACACATAAAAAATAATAACAATTACACATGAAGTAAACACAAATAAAAATGATTTACAAAATTGCTCCAATAAGAAATTGACTATGGAAAACAATTACTACAATATTTGTATACCAAAAATTTTCCTGCATGTCACATGTCAAATTAGTAAAACCAGTACCTGTAGTTATCATTTCTGCGAAATATCTATCCTTCGTCATCAAATCAATGATGACCAAATGATGTTTCTCCTCTGGTGCCCCCGATATTTGCGTTTGTAGCCCCAAACCACCGATCCCGGCGGCCCCACCCGATAAAATTTTGATTAACTATCGTATTCCCATTTTTGAGATCTCCAACGATCTTCGGCTTGGAATATATCTTTGGAAGTTTGTGCGGCACAAATTAATTTTACCCACAAAAACTTAATCACAAGAAATTAATGTGATAGTTTTATTATTATAAAAATATAAAAACAATTTTTTTGATGGGTTATGACAATTGGAGCTGTGGTTACTTGAATCTTTTATTTTTTAACTGTCAAAGTTTTAGAAAATTGTAAAAAATATTAGAAATTAAAATTTAAATTATAATACTTGTATAAATTCATGTCCTTCAAAATATTTTTGACAATCTATTAAGAAATTTTGAACACCAGTTTCTTCATATTGTTGACTTAACATAATACTTTTCTTATAAGAAGAATAATTTGTTCTTGCTACTGCTGATAAATTTGGTAAAAATATGTTTGTAGGAAACTATAATGATTACAAATATTTTTTACACTTATATATTAGACAATAATTAATTAATTCAGTCTTGCATAATATAGACAATAATTAATTAATTCAGTCTTGCATAATATAGTCACTACTTCTGCTAACATATTGTAGTTTTTTCGATCTATTTAAAAAAAATGTAATTTTGTGTTTATTATTGAAACTAAAAAAAATCAAAATCGTGATGTTTCTTTTGTAATTTTTGCTTTATTTCATATTATTTAGAACGTTTGCACTTTTCTATTTTTTTTAAATACATTTGAACATCAATCAAAATAGAAGCTATTTTTTGTTGTTTATTCTTTATCTTAATGCTTCGTGAAGGCAACCCAGTGGTTAAGCATTTTCTTTCTGACTAGAAATAGCAAAAATGTTCTGAAATCCAATTTACCTGAATTTACCCTTGATATTAAATACGTGAGTATAGATTTCAAGTGAAAATTACATTTTCTACTACTGCTTGATATCAAGCTGTCTTTGATGGGTATCGACACCTGGACAAGTGTTGATTAACCCACGTATTTACCACAACGCCATGATTAGTTTTATCAAGTTTTTAATATAATAATTAATTTTATGTTTACTCTGCCCAAATTCTAGACCACATTTTCTATATTTTTGTCAAATTTCTGCTACTATATTTTTGTGACTTGTGTCTCAGCTTTCAACTACCTGTATGTTCTCTTCATTCATCGGCCTGATATTTTATTTTCGAATTTGTCGAAAATCATTTTTCCTACGATATGGCACCGGTCCAGTTCCTTTTCTATTTATAGTCGTTTGTAGAATGAGTTGATTTTTCTTTCAAGTCAAACCATTGGCGTTATCAAAACAATTGTGAATTTAACAAAATTATAGCTCAATAATTATTTTAATACAGCTTGTATTAAAAATTATTAAAAAATTTAATTGTTAAAAAAATACAAATAATTCTTCATAATCTTCTTCGCAATACGTCCTCATTTCCCAGATACACATTACAAAACTCAATTGTAGAATTAAATGTATATCGAATAATTTTAACTATTTCCTTGAAATTGTAGTTCTAATAGTTTTTCTGCTGGAACAGAAACCAAAACTAAATATTTTAATATATTTTTTTATACTAATGTTTACTAGAATGAAATATAAATTAATAATATTGATTAAGTTGACTATAGTAAATGTATGGGGTTCATGCAACATCCCTTAATGCAAAATGCTTAAAACTAGTTTTCTATTACTATTATTATTTTTAATTATTATGTAATATATTTTTACATTATTTTTAATAAATGTTTAACTTTTATTATATTAAAAATTACTGTATTTTTAATAATGTATATGAAAAAATTTAATATTCCTCGAATATTTCATTGTGGTACGGGAAGTTCCAGCAATTTGCTTTAAGGCACGATGCCAAGCACTACTAGTGTTTCTGTAGATTGACATAGATGAAGGTTATCGTCTCAATATAAGAACTTATATTATATTAGATATATAAAATAGGACGCTGAAATTTACAGTGTTTATAATAATTATTTTCAAATATTTAAATCAATTGTTGACTCATTGATAAATTTTTATTGATGATTGATTATTTTTAGTCATGACTGAAACTGTACAGGAAGTTCCAGCAATTTGGCTTGAGGCGCAATGTCATGCACCACTGGTTAATTTTTACTCTACTAAGTTGCATACAAAAATTAACTAAAAAAATCTGTCAAACTGCTTTCAATCATTTCGAAATTTATGAACAATGTATGGAAATAAAATCGTTGTTATCTGCAAATCGCTTGAAACTTGAAAAACATAACTAATTTATATTTACAGTAATCATAAGGTGCATTCATTCATTACAGAATTCGTAGAAAGTTTAGTATGTTTAACTTTCCATGGCTTATTTAACAAAAATGTTGCATATACCATTTCTCAAGGGTTCAAAAATTTCAAGTCGTCATTTAAATCTTTGCTCTATAAATGTCTTAATTACATAGTAAAGATAATAAAATTAAGAAAAAAATATCTATTTCGTGTCTATAAGAGTATGTGTCTACTACTATTTCGATGGTAATGACCTTAGCGCATTATTATTAGTAGCATGTAACACTCGGGCGACTATATTAATATATATGGTGCGGATAGTTAATGACTCACACGCATTCAGAATACAGAATTACATTAGATAAAGTTCAAACTAATGACTAGAGTCGATTTAATTATGACACGAGATTGAGAAAATACTTTACACAACTTAGGTCATCAAGGTGGGTAGGTAAATCGAGTCAATTTTCAATCAATCAAGTTTTATCGCATTTTACTTCGACCAGCCTGATGCCAAGCAATAGTGGTATCCAACAAATTTTTATTACTTTATCTTTGATATTAATTCCTTTATATAAAATAAATATTAACCTTCGCTTTAAAGGTGAGCTGACTATATTTGCAGTTCAGTGCAATAACATCAAACTCTCCGCTGATGTCATATAAATAAATATGCACTTTGCGGTCAAGCATTTTGTTTCAAAGAGGATTATTTTAATAAAGTACATAAATGTATTTACACATGACATAAATTAACACAAGATGTTCTCGCCTTTGCAATACCTTCATTGCTGGTGTATTTCCAGAATTAATACAGCAACAGCTCCAAGCTATAAATATAAATAAGAGTAGGTACTGTAGTCGACGACTTGGGAAAAAGAAACTGGATGGATGAATTTACACGAAATTTATAAGTTTAATTTTAGTTCTAAATCTTCACGATAATTGGTTATACTCTAACCGGGGAAAATTACACCAAATGGGGTGAATATGTAATTTTTGGGGGTAAAAACTACGTATTTTTAATTGATATTTACTGTATTTGCTACGTGGTTGTCCGTGTGGGACTAATCTCTTTTCGTCATGCGGGTAATAATCTTAGACAAAAATATTCTGGGGTAAAGATTAAAAAATCCTTATCGCTGGGTTAGAGTAAACCACATTGCTTGACATTAACCCATTTATAATAATTGTATCATTTGCTCAAGATACTGATGATCATCTTAGAAAATCAGGTAGCTACCTATTTACCTATATAGCCTTAAGTGAAAATTGCCTCTCGTGGGTATAGTTGCATATACATAACAAAGACGTCAGCAAATACTTAGAATATAATTAGTCTTAATTGCATTGGACAACTACTGGATTGCCATCCATTCAAGATCCATATAATAAAAAGTCAAAACAATTACTGAATGTCCTAAGTATGACAGATTGTAATTAAAAAAAAACTTATGTACCTACATTTTCAAATATTACCTATTGACACGTGATTAGCAAAAAAATACAGGAAAAAGTAAGGATGCCAAATTGTTTAAAAGGTTTTTTTCGTATGGACAACTAAGGAAAAAGCGCTATTTCTTGTAATTTAAATATCATCTATAAAGATGGCAAAAATTCCAGAAATTGTATTCCATATCAGAGATGCTTATATAAATTGGAAAGATCATTCAGAAAGTTTGTTTATATTGCAAAATTGTCTAAAAGCTTACTGGTCTTATTATTAGAATAATCAAGGATTTACTTGATTTTAGTTATACTTTTCTTTAAAGTTTTTCTGAAATTTCACACACTGCTTGCAATGAATTCCTTACTCTTAATTTTATTTTTTGTCAATCAAAATTTTATTTAAGTTTTTTAATACATAACTTTCTTCTAATGATCTGACTTTTCGTGTTTTTTTTATAAAGAGAGTTGTTTTATTCTTGTTTTTAAATGGTAATCAGAACTTAATAGTTTTGATTCTTTTTCAGAACACAATGTAATTGTGGGTTATTTCTATTTGATATATTTTTTGTTGTTAAAATTTTTCCAATAATCATGATTTATTTTGGCTTATTGCAGCATGCAAGTGAGGACAATTTTTATTTAGAAACATATTATTATTTTTATTTTCGAGTGAAAATTGATATCACTACTGCTTGATATCTGATTGACCGTAAGCTAGGTTTGAAACTGAGATATTCTGAAGTAAATTTTTCAAATTATTTGTCGTAACGATATATGCATTTAAAAAATTTGTTTTCAAATATTTTATGATTTTTTATATATTTTTAACTTCCCGAAGTAGAAGTTTGTTCTCATAAAAAAATCCGACTCGCTAATTTTTTGTTTTCTCGACGTTTCAAGCCATTCTAAATCGAATGAGACTAAATTTGAAAAAAGTATGTGTGTGTGTGTATGTGAACAGATTTTTGCCGTAAATCGACGTTTTCTCAAAAGCGGCTGGACCGATTTCAAAAATATAAAAGCCATTTGATGTATCTCGATGAGGAGATTGTCAGTTTTGCGTGTCAATTGGCCAAGCCGTTTCTTTGTGAATTGCAGAAAAGTGAAAAAAAAATGTCCACGTTTTAGCTCGCAATTTTGAATCGATTTTAAAAATTCAAACATTATCAATTCATTAAAATTTAAAATAATAAGCTACAATTTTAGGACATACAAGCACGTTTTTAATTTAAATAAAAGCAAATTTTTTTTTTAAATATCTAAATCTCAATTTCTGTTGATTAAGTCAATTATTACACATTTCGGGAAGTTCATGCAACTTGCCTTAAGGCGAAATGTCACTTTCAACTAGTTTATATTTTTTGCACTAAGAAAGTGAGTTAGATAAAAATACACAAACAAAAATATATTTTTTGACCATTTCAAATTTTTATTAAAATTAATTCAACAGCGTTAGATATTTATTTAAGGACAACATATTCCTTAATATAATTTTCTTTTAAAAAACTTTTTTTTAGTAGTTTTTTGAAAATTAATTGTAGTCACATCCTTTGTGTAATACATGAATGAACTATAATTTCTATATTTTCTACATTTATAACATATGAATAAATAAATTAATATAAATAATTTCATACTAATGCTGAAGATCTTGATCTTTTTGCAACGTTGTTAGTCCACAATAGGTATTGTGATATAATACGTATTTTCTCATAGTTCATACTACATACTGTATCAGATTAAATATATATATATATATATATATATATATATATATACCTATATATATAAGAATCCATACTTAAGTGCAACTATGTGATGATATTAGATAATAAAGATAATGAGACGGATTTCTAGAATTTGTAACAAGATTTATGTTACATATAATTTTGCATTGCGTCAAACTTACTACATTCTTAACACCTTTAAACTTAAAATAGTTTTAATGATAATTTACAATTTATTTATTTATTTTGTTCATAAGCAATAGTAATAACTGATATTTAAGACTTTTGTCAATTCAATTTTATACATAAATAGTCCAAATAACGTCCTCTTACTGAAAAAATATACCTGAAATTTATATAGAAAATTATCTACTATATATAAAGAACAATTGTTTACGTAGTTAATTACTAAAGTTAATCATTATGACTATGTAGTTTATATTTTAATTTCTACTCTGTGAAAACTTCTGTCCATTATTTGTATTGTATGATCTCATATATGTTGCGAATATGAAAAGTGAAACAATAGTTATATCATATTTAGAAAGTTATAAAATAGAGATGAAAATCACTAAATCATTCTAATGGTACTTTTATAATCAATTATGCAAATCCAGAATCTTTTGATTAAGCTATTAATATTTGCATATTGTTGCTTATATAAATATATAATTATAAACAAAAAAAAATTTTTAGCAGATCCGTCCGATTAAAACAGACTAACGAATTTATTAGTCGTTTTCTTCTAATTAACTGTTAAAAAAAAATCCGATTTTTATGATACTTTTTTTAGTAATAGATATTGTTTTCTAGAACATACTGAAATACAACAGCCTTACGACAAGTAGTTTTAAAAATTTATTGTAATTGTTTAAAAACAATTCAATATCTTTTCATTATGTTTCGAGTCGCAATTTTACTTTTGTTTAGCGGCTATAATATATAACATCTGATTAAACAGAAATATAATTTATTAAATATCTAAAATTTATAAAATCAACAACCAAACATATGATATACTATGGCGAAACAAAAATATTAAAAAGTTATAGATATACAATTAAAAAATGTACATAACAATTTCTGTAAATATCGGATAAGATTAAGAATAAATAATAAAAATAAAATCAATATGAAAAACTTATCACACAAATATTTATTAAAAATCACAAAAAAACTTAAATAACTATCATATTTAAGGCATTAACTAAAAATATCATATTAATACTAAAATAAAATTTTCTGTAGAAAAAAAAATGGGAATTTGTATACATTTATTGTAAGGCAAAATATCAATACTAACTAGTTTAATTTTAATTTATATAAAAACCTTGGCGTTGAAAAATTCAAATAATCTCTTAATTTCGAGTTCAAAAATCTATGTCAAACTAAATAAATAGAAAAAAAATATTTGTTGGACATGCGTAAACAAAAATGATACTTCTATTGCTTTTACTGGTATTTTGAGTCATCTCATTCATTCAAAAACATGTATGCAAATTAGTTGTATCATTTTACATCTCGTTACTAATGCATTTCACGATTAAAGATGTATGACTAAGAAATGAGCATATATAATAATATATTATTACAAAAATCATTATTTGTCATAGATTATGCCACGAGCATGAGTCTCTAATTAGAAATCTAAATAAGGCACCTTGGAAATGGTTAATGCACCTTATGAAATGCAGTTGTTTTGTTATGTGTATTTTAATCGTTGATTTTTCACGAATTCAGATTCAGAATAACAAAAAGGTTATTTTCTTATTTTAGTCCAATGACTCATATCGTCGCGAAATATTTAAGAAGTGAAATCATTTAAGGTTTGACCGAGTTGACAATTTAGCAAAAGTGTTTTTGTTGAATATACATTTTTCAATGTTAAATTTAACCGTGACCAATATTTTGTAAACGAAAGGTTGTTGGTTGAGCGCTGACACGTTTTTAATTAAATTGCATATTTTATTGCCAAAATTACGTACGAGTATGTGATATTTTCTTTGACTTTATGTGCATCTTTACGACATAAATGGAAATTTTAAATATTTCTTGGAACTTGGAATTTATCATTAGCTAGAAATGCTTTTTTTATGTTTATACTCATCGTGTTGTAATTGGGTTCTAAACTTTCTTGACAAAATATATATAGTTACTTAATCGATGAATCAAAATTAAGTTTCAAAAAATTAATAAAATATTTTTGTTTTTACAAAATTACTGTCAGTTAGGTATAGATATACTTCAATGTTTATGCTATTACTACAAATATTCAAATTGATACATTATTTCACAAAATTTTGAGCTATTAAGAATTTCATCACAAAATTGCCATTTTTATGCAGAGTATTAAAATTAACCGCAAGGTCTGAATAAATATTAACCGCAATGTAAAAATTTTTTTTAATGATGTAAATTAAATATTTCACACTTTAGTATGTCTACTATCATAAAAAATACTAAAATTGATATCTTTTCTCACAAAATTTTAAGCAATTTTATCACAAAATTCCCATTTTTTATGGAGTGTGATATTTAAATGAACCGCAAGGGCTAAATAAATATTAACCTCAGTACACAAGGTTTATTCTAGAATGATGTAAGTTGGATATGTTATACTTTAATTTCTTTAAAGTCTACTATCATAAAAAATTCTAAAATTGATACCTTTTCTCACTCAATTTTGAGCAATTTTTTCACAAATTTCCCATTTTTTATACAGAGCATGCGTGGTAATATAAAAAATCGCAAGGACTAAATAAATATTAACTTCAGTGCACAAGGTTTATTCTAGAACAATGTGAATTTGATATGTTTTACTTTAATATGTCTTATATCACAACAAGTACTAAAATTAATACTTTTTCTCACAAAATTTTCAGCAATTTTATCACAAAATTCTCATTTTTTATGCAGAGCATGTGTGATATTTAAATGAACCGCAAGGGCTGAATAAACATTAACCTAAGTGCACAAGGTTTATTCTAGAATGATGTAAATTTGATATATTATACTTCAATATGTCTACTATCATAAAAATTACTAAAATTGATACCCTTTCTCACAAAATCAAAAGACATTAACAATTTCAAAAGTACTTGTACAAAAATACGAAAAAAAAATAGTGAAATCAAAGAAAATGTTTAATTTTTTTTTACGATTTTAATTTGAATAAGGAGCACCCTAAAATACCATTTATTTTTAAATAATATTTTTTGTTTACAATAAACGATAAAATTAACCATAATTATTAATTTAACAAATATTAAATGTGTGAATGCCTCAGATAAAAACCTAATTGTTAAAATCAAACGTCCTAAATATTTTCATTGGTCATAATTTATTTTGAGGGAGAAGTATAATTTTTTGCTAGTAAATCCTGTTTGCCAATTTTATTTTCTTGGCATTTCAAGTCATTCTGAATCGATTGATACCAAAATTGAAAAACACATGTATGTGTGTGTAAGAAAAAAATTTACCTTTCATTGACGTTTTCTCAAAAATTTCAACAATATATAGAAGCGATTACATGAAATACTATTGAATATTTTCGCGATGATCAGCCTAGACGTTTCTTTAGAATTAGCAGATGAGTATATAATTTATAATAGAATAGTTTATAATAGAACAAACAAACAAATTTGCTTTTTTTTAATTCTTAGTGATCAAGTCGAATATTCAGCGAAATTTTATTATTTCATTTTCTCAGTTTCTATGTTTGCTCATTAACCGAAAATTATTTTTATTTGTAAAACATTCTAACCATATTTCAGTTCGTCACTAATTAAAACTTAGTAAAAGTAGGCTTAATAGTTTCTTAGTAATCAAAATTTTTAGAGAGTTTTTGGAACGACATTACACTTTGCACAAGCTTTCAATCCTTTTCGATCAATTTAATTATTCAGTTGTTAGGACTCGTATTAAGGTAAAGTTCCACATACATTTTGTATGTGTTGTAAGTGTTGTAAGTGTTGTAAGTGTTCTTTTTTTTTCAAAATAAGTTTCAATTATTTTTTTTCCAAATTTTCCCACTGTTCCGCTATTCAACTTGTGAACTGTAAATCCGTTACGAACCATTTGAGCTTTCAACTCAGACGATTCGAATCGTCACACATGCTTGAAGAATTATGAAATATATTATTATTTAGATTGAGTTGAATTGTTATTTAAAAACATTTCTATGAATAATTCACAGAAATAAAACTGCACAAGGTCCGCACAGTTCGTAGACCCGTAGATTTTCGCTAGTCAATGTTTCCGGGCATTGTTCGGAACCAAGAAGTCGCTCGGTTTTCAGATTTTTAGCGCAATTGAACTAATTAATTGCAAATGAATTATATAATACAGTATTTAATTAGACCAATTAGAACTAATTAAATTAGACTAATTTAGAAGAAACGCCATCAGGGGCGTAGCGTTCCTTGTCGGAGTTCCTTATGAAAACTTGTTTTTTGATCCTGAGAAAGGACCTGACTTCTCATAAAATACAAAAATGCATGACTTTGAAGGAAATATTTATTCATTATACTCATCTATATAACAGTAACAAACTATTTAAAAAACTGGGTGTAAGTGTTATTTTTCCTTGCGGCAAGTACCTACACGTGTAAATGAGCATCTTATTATTACCATTAATCCAAACTTTGTTGTCGTTTTATGTATGAACCACTTTTTGCAAGACCATAATATTTTGGAATATTTCTTTAGAGTAGTTTAGATTTAGACTATAAACTTTATTGATAAAAGTGCACCTTAAAGTGAGTGCAGATTAATTAAAAACAAAAACTTTTTTTTTAGAATTTTTTATCAGAGTTGATCGAAATTTATTAAATAAATTATAAATATTAAATAAAATTAGTCGAATTATTTGCATTTATTTAATTTTTTTAAGTTAATTTGAGTTATAACACAAATGCTGAAAACAATTCAAAGCAAATTAAAAAAAAAACAGAATTAGTGCAACGTGATGTCGTCTTGCATCTCAATTATTTTTTTCAATACTAACTATTAAACTATTTTTAAATAAATTTGAATTATAACAGCCGCAATTTTTTAAGCCAAATTGGTGTAATATTATGTTGTTCTTTTTATTTTATTTAATTATTTAATTTTATAATATAATCTGATTTTTTAAGTCTTCTTTTAATGGAAAGAAATGCTTGAGTTTTAAGATTTTTGTGGGTGTTGTATGTTGACGTAATGCATCGACCACATGGTATTTTATTATGAATCCAAGGATTTCATCAATTATTCATGAAAAATAAAAAGTGGCTCAGTTTTTATTAATCTTGTATCTTACTTTCAATATACAAAAGACAATATAAAAAAGAGGAATCATAACAATTATGTTTCAAAACAAAAACTACTTCTTATCAATGTACAATATTTGGACTATATAGATACACAATTCTATAAATATAAATGAAGCATAAAATCTATAATGATATAAATGATTTATATTGTATATCGAATATTTCATTTAGAATGGCAAACGAACGCAAATAAAGATAAAATGTTGCCACATGCTTTATATATTTCTGATTTGCGATTAATGGGGAAGCTGGTGTCAATAATTTTTCTATTTGATAAAGAATCTTAAAAACAAAAAATGATTTTCAAAAATTTATGTTCTTATTAAATTTATTTACAATTAAAAAAGTATAGCCAAATCTAATATATTGCTACATCTGGTCAAACATCAGTTTCTGGAAATTTTTAATTTCAAATTTAAACAGTTTGATGAGTAATTAATGGTTTATACTAAAATAAAAAGGTGTAAATTGAAAGTTGACATTGTATTAAATTTTGATAAAAAAGCCAGATTTTGGCTCACATCACACTCAAACTTTTTCCAATTATGATGTCCAATTGTCCACCCTGTAATAAAATTTCGAGTTCAAAAATCTATGTCAAACTAAAATAATAGAAAAAAAATGTTATGGTTCTTCTATTGCTTTTATTAGTAGTTCGAGTCATCTTTGAGGTGTAAATAATTGACTTATCAAATTTAGATCAAAAAGTGTCAGATTTTGGCTCACGTACACATACACACAAAAATTTTCCAATTATGGTGTCCAATTGGCCACCCCGTAAAATTCTACGCAATTATTTATTTAATGAGTAATATCATACTTTTCTTATTTATTTCTTTAGGCTGAAAATTTGCAAAAATAACTTTAGTTGAACTATATTTAAAATAATTTTTAAAATAAAAGCTTTTTTAAAATTTGGGGCAATAACCTTGATAACAAATTCGGATTTAGTACAACTATTGTTTCTAAAAAAATCTTAGACACAAAGTCGAAATCTGGTATTGTCTTGGCCAATTTCGAATATATGGAGATATTATTTCTAATTGTATAACTGTTTCTTTTACTTTCAATCAATGTAAATTAATTTTCATCCTTCAGCTCTTCGTTTATCATCAATACAAATACTACGACCCATGCCCAATTCTTGAAACCGCCTTATTTGTAATTCTTTGGAAATCGCGACCAGCCGATTCCAGACGACATTGAAATATTAGCACACAAACACATACACACATTTTTTCTTCTTGTTATAAATATTGAGGATCAGTTTCAAGGATATTTCAACTCTAACTTTTGAAAACAGCTGATAAAGGGAACTTGTCAGTTATATATAATCGTCTGAGATGAATTATAATAGACGAATTGGCCAATAGATAGGATTTATTAGGTTGGATATAATTAGAAATGGAATAGGATGATAAATGTATAAAACTTGGTATTGGTATTTTTGATTATTTTTATTTTATTTAGGATTTATGAC
Source organism: Ctenocephalides felis (assembly GCF_003426905.1). NCBI lineage: Eukaryota > Metazoa > Arthropoda > Insecta > Siphonaptera > Pulicidae > Ctenocephalides > Ctenocephalides felis. Next base: position 69,124,618 of record NW_020537324.1, read on the forward strand.
ATATTAGATTTATGTAAGGCTTGAAATTTATCTGAAGGTATCAGCACATCATTTGACATTTACCATCTTGTAATATTTATCAAGGAGTGCCCACGTACATTGCAAAGTCTTTAGATTTCTCATTTTTTAATCGGAGATTGATAAAGCTAAATTAATAGAAGATAGATTGACAAATCATTATTAATGTCGTGTTTTTTATCGATACAATTAATCGTCTTTTAATAATATATTTATAATAAAATATACCTGTCTAAGTAATCTCCTATCATTCTATCATTGTCAGACATATGCAACATTACTTTGTATAATAAAAACATTTTGATAAAAAAAAATTTTTTTGCTATAACTTATTTTTGTTAATCAAGACTTTAATGTCTTATTTACAAAATTGATATGTGCAAAAAAAGAAAAAATACAAAGAAAATACAATAAATTGAATATAAAATGCAAAAAGTTAAAATATTGGTTCATATTGGTTTTTTAATACACAGAATATAGCACAAACTTAATATATAAGCTCGTATAACTATTTTTTCTCAAATTTCAATATCAGTTACAACTGCTAAATAACACCTAATAACATTAGATAAAAATTAGAAATATAATTTCATACAAAATAAAGAACAGCATTTCCATTGAAATGATATCCATTTGATAAAATTTGATAAATTTCCATTGAAATGATATCCATTTTATCCATAAATAAAATAAATAAACATTTGTGAAAAATAGAATAATATAAGATAAATGGTAAACTAATTAACACAAAAAATTAGTTACTTTATTTGTTAATTAGTTGTGATATCTAAAATTATTTATTTATTTATTTTCCGAACCGTATAATGTACAATGATATTATAATAAGGCTCATGTGAATTTTTTACAAATTTTATATAATATAATTAATTATTTTATTGTTTATTCGTTTTTTATTTAATTTAGTTACTATGAGATATTAGATTAAACATCGTTTATAAGGGTAGTCAAATTATCATATTTTAATCAAATTATCATATTTATATACTATGAACGCTATAGCATCCACGTCAAATATTACGCGTCGATTTTACGAATCCAAGCTAAATCAGTTTGTCATTACCTGGACATGTATAATAATTACAGAAACGTAAGGTTATATAAAATTAAATTTAAAATAATTGACTTAAAAATATGAATGCTATAGGAATGAAAATAAATGCTATATAACAAGACTTATAGTCAAATTTTAATCTGAATGTTAATAGAGAAAGCTTTATACATAATTATCGTTTTCGTCATATATTTAGCCAAAATTCAAGCATAATTCGCTAACGAACTTTTTAATCAACATTATCAAAATATAAATAAACAACAAATAAATCAAATGTTATCTAATTTTGCACCTGTAACCTTTACTTGGTTTCTATATACTACTCACCTTTCACTGTCTTAAAGTTCGATGAAAGTGTTTCTGATCAGAATCTCGTCAGGTGTATAATAGTTTCTTCAATATCAATTTGCGATTTTGATTTTCAATAGCATTTGTAATTTAATATTAACGAAAAACACTGAACTGATATTTACACCTCACACAAAATTGTGTATCACTTTCAAATTTCACCTGGAAGAAAAAGAAAATGGTTTGAGTTAGAGGTTTTTAAATTCAAGAACGATATTAACAAATGCAAATATAATCAACATTTTATAATAATTAATAATTTTTCAATAAATCAAGTCTATAGCTTAAAATATCCATCCAGTCAAGACCATATCAATTCTGATATGTCTCACTAACATTTTTAGAATTGTTATTTAATTATTTAAAAATCAGTATGATTTTTTTTATGATATCAAACAATACATTTTCCATGGAATGGAATGGAAACAACATAGCATCTTTCATGTATGTGACAAAATAATAAATCTATTAATTCGAAATAATTTTGATTAATTATTTTCTAGTGAGACTGCCACTAGTAGGAAAATATTGGAAAACACTCAAATTTTAATCCTGAAAACCTTTTTACTTTTTGAGAACTATTTTTTTCTAATTAAACTCATTAAAAATCAAGTTGTATATTCACTAATAATTATAAAGAATATTTTCGAGCTATAAATGTTTACTATTAAGAGTATATAGGAAGATTAAAATTATTAATTATTAATTCATTTTTCTAAACAATTTTTCTTGTTATCTACTTTGATATTTTATAAATAAATATTTTCATATACTGTAACTTATATCATATCTATGACCAGTAACAAAATAAAGGAAATTCATTAAATTTTAATCAACCTTATCATTCAGTGTAATTTTATGTTTAAGTAGAGTAGAAATAATTACTTATATATCTGCAAATGAGTCACATATTATCGTCTTTGTTCTATGCATATTATTCAAACAAATTATTATTAAACAAAGATTTAAGGCGAAAGCTTGTAGAACGAAATAATCTATCAATACTATAAATATTTTTCTGATATTTTCTATAAATCATATTTTAATAACATATATAAATTTTATCTTGATTTTTTTCAATTTATAGTTGGTGCATAATATTATTGCATTATGTTTATCGATACTGTAATCTGTAATTGTTTTGAAAATACTTTGATAATTATTAATTGTAAAAAACTATTAGTCATTCGATTAAAATTTTTCATATAATATTATACTTGGTTCTTTTTAATTTATTAAACTTAGTGATTTATATTCTAGAAATTTTTAATATACTTTAATAAAAACATGTTTATATAGTAAAAATTAAAATTCAACGTTATATGATTGATATATATTTTAAAAGATATTTCAACAAAAATATTCTAAAGTCTATAAAATAAAATATCTATATGCATTAGTATTATTATAGCTATTTCTCTTTTGATTAGAATTTTATCATTAATATCACTGCATTTTATTAATTTTATTAAATTTGATGATTTGCATTCAAGAGATTTTTTATATATTTTGTACCAAGGAATGAAATTAAATGTTCTACTTTTTATAATTTAAAAAAAATATTTTTAATATTAGATTGCAATATCTAATAGTCAATTTTTTGTGAAATTTGGATTTTTGAGTCACAGAAAAACAATGGTATAAAAATTAATTAAAGTCTGAAAGAAATAATATATTTGATAAATACTACTGCCACTTTACTATATATCAATTCATTCATACTTTCTCATTCTTTTAAATTTGAATAATTAATTTAAACGTATTGCTATTATCAATTTCTTGTTGTTATTTTATAATAATTATCTTAAACATTTACAATAACAGGAATTGTTTTCAAACTTAATAACTGCTTAATAAGGCAATTAGCATTGAGTAATTTCATAACAAAAACAAGGTGTATTTCAAATTGTCTATACATTGTTATAGAATTTAAAATATATAATAGCATGTTTTTTAAATATTCAAAACTAAAATTGAATTGTGCGTTTTTGCGGGTTAGATTATTTTACAAAGTATTCGAGATATTTTTTCGATTGCTAAATAATATAAGCTTACTAATTTTTTCTTAAGAAATGAATCAGTTCTTTATATTCTTTATACTAAATTTATAATTTTATCAAAAGGTAGAGTAGCTATTCAGAAAATAGAGTTGCTATTCAACAACAATGAACGTTGTTTTAGTAGTTCTAAAGATTTAATTTAATGAACTGATATTTAATCTAATTTAAATGATATTTATCATATTGTACATAATTTGAATAATGGTTAAAAATAAGAAAATATTATGTATTCTTGCTAAAACTATGTAGTAACTGGTGAAACAAAATACATTTTTTATAATTTGATCTAAAGAATAGACTTACGCATTTTTGCGTACATTTTCGCACAATATCAAATTTATCATATGCGTTTCGCATTATGCGTAGGAAGCTTTTATCAGGGGAAATAAAATACAACATAGAACTATTATATTTTCGCCAAATGAGCAGTTTTTATCATTTCATTTTGTGGGAGAATTATTATTAATTAAATTATGATATATTCAAAGTAAGTTGTAAATACTAAAGTTAACTAAAAAGTACTTGAAACTAGAATATTTATACCAAAAGTTATTTGATTAAAATTTTATGATTGATATTGTACTTGATTCTATTTAATTTATTACCCGTTATGATCTATATACCAAAAATTTTTAATATAATTAATATTGTCATTATAGACTAAATAAGAAAATTACGTTTGAGATTTAGTTCAAGAGATATTTCAATGAAAATATTCTAAAGCCAAACAAATAAAATCTATTTGCATTAGTATATAACAATTTCTCTTTAAAATTCATCATTAATATATCAGACTAATTTTATTAAATTGGTTTTACCTATATCATATTTAGGGATTTTTAAAAAAATTAAGAAGTTATTCGAATTAAATTATCTATTCATTAAAAATTAATATTTTTTAAAGTTTGATCATAAACTAAAATCAACTAATCGTAAGTAAAGTAATCAGAGCGTTGTCATTCGTATCTCTTTCCATTAGAAATTAAAATTTTTAAACTATGTTATGTATAAAATTATAAGACTTTTACGGTTTTATTTTATTTTGAAATTGATTGATACTGATATTCAACTTCCAAATTAATTTTGCATGTATTTGCTATATTCTATTTTCTTGGAACCAATTACACATTTATACTACTTGATAGCTAGTAGTAAATACCAGACTAAACTGGCTAATATATACATATATAAAAAAACATAAATTACCTGCACGCGTTCAAAACTCTACAAAGCACTGTTCTAAAAAAATACACCTAAAATTAGTTTCAATAAATTTTTTATCCACTATAAACTAACTATAATAATGATTAACATTATATTTTTAGTAAATATAAATTAACACATAAATTTAAAAATTTACCAATTTGAACCATCAACTTTGTTATTTAAACACAAAATTTATTTTAACAGAAATTTTACGATTTTTTTTGAGTTATGACTAATTAATATAAAATGTTATAATTTTAAATTTTGATATTTTAATTTACTTGTTAATAATTAATTATTAATTAATTAAAAATAACGTTTAAGAAGTGTTGCTCTGTTACATCCGCGCACCGCGTTCGTGTTGCAACTGATGACTTGATAACTTTGCTCAGACCATCACTTATTTCTTCGGCGATGTTTACGAATACATACTATTACTATACTATGTCGTGTTATATATGAGCTAACAATAACATTTCCCGCCAAATCATTTCTTATTTATTAACTTACTTTAGAATAATAGTTAAAAGTCAAAACCATTAAAAATAGAATCATCTTTTCGCATATAATGGCCGTATCTGAATTGACCTCCTGAAAATATCATCCAATAGTGGATAAAGTGTTCAAAAGGATCATTATAAGATATATTAAATGATTTAATATTAATAATAATCTACTATTCTTTGTAATTGATAATATCTATTACAAAGAATAGTGCCATATATGCAAGCATTTTTTTTTTAAATAAAAATTAATTTGTTAGTAAAATATGCTTTTCACAAAATATTATTAATAATTCATATATTAATAGAATTATTGGTAAATATGTACACAGGTATACAGGTGTGTAGGGAGACAGGTATACAGGTATGCAGGTAGACAGGTAGATAGATAAACTGGTAAAATTATTGACAGATAGTAAACAAAACTGTTATACAGCTGGTAAGGTAAGTAGACAAGTAGGCAGGTAAGGAAACTGGTAGACAGATAAACATGTAGAGGTAGACAAATGAACAGGCGGAGAGGTAGACAGGCGAACTGGTACACAGGTGGACATATGAACTTGTAGATTGTTAAAGAGATAGAAAAGTAGTAAAGTAGACATGTAAACTAGTAGACAGGTAGTGCGGTAGGCAGGTAGACAGGTAGATCATTTATAAATAAAAAAATATTTACTTTTCGGAAAGTTCTTGCAACTTACCTTAAAGCAAAATTACACTTATTGATTTGAGTTTTAAATTTAATTTTATTATTCTTATATAAATAAAGTCATTGCACATTGTGAATTTTTTAGTAGAAAAACTTTTAAATGATAATTTTTAGATAAAATATATAATAATGATAGTTCAAATTTAGAATTAACTAAAATTAAATTATGTAAACAAAATTAGTTTTGATAATTCTGTCTATTTTTTCACTCTGAAGTTGCATCCTAAGAAAAATTCTATTGCCCTTTATTTCTTCAAAAAATATTTATTGATTTTTTGTTCATAGTAGAAGCAATGAACTACTTTCTACAACTGCACTATTTTTAAAATCGAGAACGTGATCAAGGATTTTACTAGCTTTTCTCTAGTGGTTAATTTAGATGTCTCAAATTTCTCTGAGAATTTATTTAAATGTCTGGAGTTTCTTTTTCTGGTAACAGGTGCAAACTATAAGACGTTCTATATGATTCATAATTTTGGAAAATGCATTTTAAACTGGATGCTATTTAACTGCTAAAGATCATTAAAGCGCATTCTACTATATTTGAAACAAGGCTGAATTAGACAGTTACCTGCAAACAGTCTAATAATAACTTTAAAATTTTCAAATTTAATTTATTATTTATTTTTGATCCTGATTGATTGATTACGGAAGTAATAAAATAAAGCTTGTTAATATTCTATTTATGTCGTGTATAATAAAATTTCTAGGTTTGTGCGTAATAAAATTAAATATAATAGTTTATTAGTTTACCAAATAATTCAATGGGACAGGTCATAGTTTTATATTGCTTACTTACGTATAATATTAATTTTTCTATATGGGATAAAATAAAATTTATTTGCAGTATTTTGTTTGTGCCTATTGCAATCATTATAAAATTCTAAACTTAAATTTTGTCAATTTGTTAATAGACGATGAAATTTCTGGTCATTTGTTATAGTTGTAACTTTTTTATCACAATTTACAAACGTATCATACACTCCTAGATTGAATATCGAATTAGTAAATTATATCACTACTAGGCTATAATAAAATAAAATTATCTGACAACTCTATTTCTGTCTAGACAGAAAGTAAGTTGTTCATTTTATTCTACATTATCAGTAAAATGGAAATTATTTATAGAAGTTAAAGGTAATTTAATTAAATTTGATTGAACGATTGATTTTTTATATTCTGAAATATACAGTTATTGTATTACTTGTTTCAACTTATCAATCACTTATTAAGTTAATTAATTAATTATTAATAAAGTGAAGTGATTTTGTTCTATTTTAACACTATAATTTTAAAAATAGTACGTTGTGAAATTGAATATATTTTTTTTATTTTTTTCCTAAGAACATTTTTTGTTTCATATACGTTTCTTTTTTTCCAAATGAAGATTATTTAAGATAATTTGAAAACAAATATGTTTTTTTTTTAAGAATTTACTTATTACTTATTAAATATTAATTAGGGGTTTAGTTTTTAGTAGAAAAGTAATAATTCATAAGTAGCATACATCAAGTGATAAAAGAGAAGTTAAAGATTTTAAAGCTTCTTTGTTTTTCCTAATGTTGCGAATTACAAGATTCTATGTCATCTCCAATGGATATAAAAAATGAAAAACTAATTTTACAATTGTTACATAATTATTACTATTATTTGTCTACGATAATTATTACCTATTTTGATTATCATATACATTTTTGGAACATATTACCCTCTCATATGTTCTTTTGCCTATCTATATAAATCGATGAACCGCATTGAAAAAATAGTCGGCTATTAAGTGTCTACATGCGCATAGTCATTTAATCGGCCTTTGGCCATTATCGGGGCCATAATCTATATTCTCTTTCAAAGTCCACTCTAATATATAGACAGGTGGAAAACTACATGTTGACATACAAACTCAAATCGTGAATATAAACACCAACATCTTTTGTAGTAAAATCTGGTAAAATTTTATGAAGTGAAATAATATTGAATTTACTTTACCTTCATGGGCATAAACTAGTCCAGGGTTTAATCTCAACCTCGGCCAACTCGATATCAAGTAGTATATTATCATCGAAGCAACACTTTCACGCCAAACTACTAGATATACATATCTAACATAATATGTCTATACATAAAAAAGACGAATAGTTGACCGTTGGGTTGCCCTCTCATATAAAATATTATGTTGGAATATACGATGGCCAACAAAGATTATATACTCTCATTTGCTGTTAAAAAAATACCTTATGTTATTTCTGATTTTTGTATAAATTATTTGAATAGGCAGTTCTGAAACATAATTTAATTCTTAGGCCTTAGGTTTTATGGTTTTATATTCGTGTCTATTTTTTTACTGTAACAAGTAAAATCATATATGTAAATAATAATAATAATAATAATAATAATAATAATAATAATAATAATAAAATAATATTTGAAAATTTAGTGACTTCGACTACATTACTACATACAAATATAATAAATATCTGGAATCTAAAACTACTTTTTAAACTATCAACATCATTATTAAACATAAAAAATACTTTTGTAGATTAATTTCATCAAATTCATTGATATTAAAATTTAATTTTAGTTAATAATATCTAATTGTTACATAGTAATATTAATTCAAATTAATCAAGAATCTAAAATAAATACAAATATTATTCTCAACGAAACTGAAAGCAAATTTAACTAATGTGAATTTTTAGATATTTTTTTTTTAATTCACGTTTTCGATTTTGAATATAGCAAATAGTAAGGTTGAATTAATTTTCAAGTCGAAAATCGAGAAAAGTGAATAATAGTGCGAATTTTCAGCTAAAATTATTAAATTCAAATTTTCAATTTTGAATATAGTAAGTAAGAGAAGTTGAATTAATTTTCAAGTTGGAAATCGAGAAAAATGAATACTAATGTGAATTTAGAGCTATAATTTTTAAATTCAAATTTTTAATTTTGAATATATTAAGACAGCAAGTAGTAAAGTCGATTGAATTTTTAAGTCGAAAGTCTATAAAAGTAAATAATAGTGTGAATTTTCAGCTAAAATTATTAAATTCAAATTTTCACTTTAGAATATAGCAAGTAGTAAAGTTGAATGAATTTTTAACATTAAAATCTAGAAAAGTCAAGAACTTTAAAGCCTTTCTTTGTGTCGTTTATTTGATAGTTTTTCATCTTTCATATCACGATACCAAATATAAAATTTTGAAATTGCCTCGAATGGTTTTATATCATATGATTTAATAATGCCAAGTCAAAAATATAATAATTTGTTACATAATAATTACTACTAGCAAAAAATTGATTACAAATAAATCAATAATCAGTTAAATAAATTTTGAAGGTATTTTAATTTTTAACGTGTAAGAAAAATATATAGGTGCAATTATCTTAAATAAGGGATAACGCATTCAAAGTCCATAAGCACACAATATTAATGAATAATGGAAATAACATTTTGCTCAAAACCTCGAAAAATATGGCCAGAAGGCCTCAATTCAGTTTAAGAAAGACCTACATATACAAAATGTGCAAAAATCAATCATACCTAAATCTTAACATCATAACATAAAAATAAATTAGAAAACCACCGATCAAGTTAGCGAATAAATTCTTATAACCTAAACTGAGAAGAATGCTGATCGCATAATAAGATAATTTAACTGAAAATTATCTTAATCACGATACTTAGTTATCAGTTTAGCTTATAGAAATAAAGTTCATTTCTGATTGCTAAAAATTAAGTTTAAAAAAATTCATAAATTAGAAGTATCAGTAATCAGTTTCTTTCGTTTACAAATAAAATCTCTTCAAAAAAATTCTTTGGCATAAAGTTATCATAAGGCAATTTCTTTCTATCTACGCGTTTTTTCTATTTTTTTATTCAACAGCAGCTCTCGCTCTATAATAGCATTGACTAGTCCCATTCAGCCCCATTCAACCCCATTCGACCCCCACTAAAAACCAATTTGATTGACCAACAAACACACGCGCACTAGAACTTCAACTAAATTCCAGTTGGTGGTCGCGTGACGAGGGAAATCAGTCGACAAATAGAGTTACTTTCAGGCTCACCTCTGGTGAAATCGGAAAATATTACGCCTGGAGGACATAAATCAAATATAAATGAAACATATTCAGTTATTGAATGATTAAAGCATCGAGTAAATTAATACTAATATTAATACTTTTTATAAAAATGGTAAAATCCTCTTTCAAATTTATCTAAACGTTAAAGCCGAAGTGCCTGAAGACTGCAATGATTCGTACAAATACGTGAAAAGTGTAAAATAGTATATCGAAAATTTAGGGAACATTTGAAACACTATTCAGGGACCAAAAACGTTGGCATGTGCTGAAAATTTATGTAACTTCAATTAAATATATTGTTCAATCAGTTAAGTGAAAAGTGTTAAAAATACATCAATATTAAGGTATAAACCAGAAGGCTTTGTAAGCAGTGCTTTACAAGACAAAAACGTTGATATAAATTAAATAATTTTTTAATATTCTATGCTATAGCTATAATTAATCAAATTTCCAACATAATTTTTGTTTATAACATTGTCAATTTAATATGAAATCAAGTGTGATACTAAATTACCTATATAAAAGTGAGAACAAAATAACATAATTCATTTATTATTATATTTTCTGTTTGTGGTTGGTGATTCAATAATGATCAGTTCTGCAAAGTGATTTTATAGAATAGTTATGTTTGAAGTAAAATATAATAAAATTGTTTTGTTGTCCTTGCTAATAATATGCCGGTGATGCGCCCTAGTTCTTTAGCAAGAAATGGAGGTGGAGGATCTAGAGGTCCTAGCCCTCAAAGAAAAGGTATTACGTACTTTCAATAGTATTATAACATAAATAGGTTGTACAGGCTGAAGTTCAAAGATCCAATTTGATTTTTAGTACTGTGAAAACCAAACCCAACAGTATCAGAACAAATAGCACATATCAAATATACTAATATCTAGCAATGTTCAGTAAAATTCCAAGATAATTTATCATAGCTTTCTAGATATTTATCATACTATTTTTTTTATTTTTCTCAAATTTGTCCTTTGCTTCTTTTTTACCCACAAGCGGGTTATGAAGGGACACCCAGGGGAAAAAAGATCCACTATTTAATTTTTAATTTTCAATGGGCAAAATGGACAGCCAGAGAACAAAAATACCCAGTATTTTATCTGTAATTTTGAACAGGTTCTACTTAATAATATCTACATTGATAAATGATAGTGTTGCAATTTAATCATTAGTGAATAACAAATGCATAACAAATAACCTAAATATATGTTATTAAATATAATAAACAAAAATCTTTATGAACTTTTACAACAATTATAAATCTTCCTTCGTCAGATATTTCTGCTTAATTTGGCATAATCAGTTCAGCATTGTTTCTTGAAATGCATTTATTGCAAAAGAGATAAATACAACTTGTGTCAAATACATATTTCATAGGCGCATTTTTTACAAAGATCAAACTCCTTACAACTTTTTGTATAAAACTTTGTCAAAAGAATTTATTATAAGTTTTAATAAATAACTGTTAAATAAAATTGCCTCTGATGAGGTAGTTTTTTTAAACTTATTCTACATTTTAATTTACTATCTTAATTTTTTATCTTAAAAAAGTTTTAGAAATATTTTAAATTAAAAAATTATTTATAGATGATAATGACTTTAGATTATATAAAGTTTCTCTATCTATAGAACATTTGGAAAGCTTTTTAACTTTTGCTTACTTAAGGTTCATGAAGGTCCAGGTCCAGGACCATACGTCCTGGTTTGGCCGGAAATTTTACCTTGTGTCCCGGTCCCGGGTGTTTCTAAAAGCAAAATTTGTTCCGAATTTAAATCTTTTGTCCGGATTGTCCCGGTTTGTCGAAAATCAATTTATAAATATTAATTATTTATTGTATCCTTAAACAGCATTTGTTATTTTAAGTAATATAATATCTAAAAATTGTTGTCATTGTTTTGGCTTAAAAAAATATAGTCACCTTAAATTAAAAACATAAATAATTACATTTATTTTATTTTACTAAATTTTTATTATATCTTTTTTTTATATTCAGGTCCAAAAACGCCGACGTCGCCAGCGGGTCGAAAGCCATCTCCTACAAAAGTACGGAGAAGTCCTGCTCAAAGTCCGCAAAGGGCTAGAGGTGGATCAGGCCCTAGCAGTCCTGTTAAACCTACAAATAATACCAACAATGCTAGAACTGCATTGACTAGTTCTCAGGGCAGCGAGTAAGTTCATAATTTTTAAATAATTATTCATGAAAAAACATATTCTCTATATTCACGTGCAAATTACAGAGTGGGTCATTTAAAGTCGAAGGCGTATTCTAAGTCATTTACGTGTTATCGTTTTTAAATGTTACCTCATTCAATCTAAAAAAAATTGTAATTTATTGAATATTGAAAATATATAATAATATTCATTCATATTTTGAGAAATAATTGCTTCCACTCTGAATGATCCACCGAATACGAGAATTTAATACCATGAATCAGAATTAAGCCTACTATGAAAAGTGTAGTGGGAATATATAACGGGTTTAATATTTTCAGATTTGCGTAAATTTGAAATTTTTAGCGTGCTTTGAATTTATGGAGATTTTTCCATGAATAATATTTTATACATAGAAATATCGCTAAAAATATATTTAAAATATTGTAGTCATAAGAAAAGTGACCATCACCCCATTACGAAAACTATGCATTTACATATGAAATAATTTCAACTTCTGTGTCCAAAACTTCTTATATAGACATTTTTGCAAAATTTTTTTTTGAATTATATATCGTTTCATTATAAATTACAATATAACATAAAATATTGCATCAAATTAAAATTTATTCATATACTTTGAAGCTACTTTTTCTTCATCATAATTTGTTATTTTTAAATTACTCTATAGTTAAATACTCAGTATGTATTTTCATATTATAATATGAATTATAATTTACTTGTTAAGTAAACATATAAACTTTATTTTATTCCTTCGCCGGTATTATGTCGTTTATTGTATTAATTTCTTAAAAGGTTCGTTATTAAAGTCGCTAAAAATTATAAAGAAAATCTTAAGATGGCAACTAAGTAAGTACGGCTTTTAGCTTATGTGGTTTTAATTGAACTTTTAGGTTTGCTGATGTAGTCTAAATGTAAAGTTTTTTTTATCTATTGCCTAATTTTCGTTTGACGTTCGTTGAAAAATGGCAAATCAAACCGAAAATTTTGGACAATTTTTGCTTTTTCATTCCTGCATAATTGAAAAGGCATTTTAAGCTCTCAAAAAGCTGTTCATGGTGACGAAATCTTAAAAAGAACGGCAGTATCAAAATTGGTTTACTAAATTTTGTTGTGGTGATTTTTCACTTATACTTTTTTTGGGAGAACTGCTGAACCGATTTGAATGGTTTAAAGAAATAGTCAAATTGTTTTAACAATGAGATATAAAATTTTGACACAAAGCTGTTTTAATCACTTTCGAGATACATTAAAAACACAAGACTGGGTATTTAGCATCAGAATGTAATACTAATAATTTTTCATAGCAATTCATACAGTATATTTAGATTCTATTTACTAAATTTGAATAATCATATTTAAGTAAATTTTGGATTTAACGGTCGAAAATAGTCAATTAAGTTTTATACTAATTCAGAAAAAAATTGCTAAATATCAAATTTGTCTTTTCCATTATTCATAAAACATTTCTGCACTAGTTTTTTTTATAATTACCACTTTCGCATTTTTATTACCACCTGAAATTACAATTGATTTCCATCATGAACTAGAAACCTTTTTATACCTATCTGGAAAAACATTTAACTCTTCATGCATTGTCACAATAACCTTGATACAATTTTTTTATTGCTTTATTATCTCCATAAATTACATTTTTCCCTCAATTTAAATCAGTGACATGTGTGCAGGTCATAAAAGTAGAGACTGGAAAAAAGTTAAATAAAAAGTACAACGTATAATTTTTTATTTTATTGCTACTGCGACACATAAATAAAATGATAAATGATTGCTGCAAAATCATAGGAAAATTCCTGAAAGCTTATAGATGTTTTATAAAAGTTTTTACGTGTATATTAAATGGTGAATCAGATGTAGGTTGATGAGGTTGGAATGTGATATTGATTTGGTTACGAAGTAAATTACAAAATTTTCATATAAAAAACTAAATTGACAATAGGTGTAGTAAATTCAAGTTTTGTTACAGGGACCCTTGAAGGCTAATTTTTATTTGCCGAATATATTGAAACCTCAATATTGATAATATTGAAAAAAAAAGTCTTTTGATGATAAGTCAACTTGTCTAATTTCATTAATGATATTACGCTTTTAAATTTGATTATACTTCTTATACCATACGCAAATATGTTCATGTTTTGCTACAATTATTTATCACTTTTATTTGAAAATATAGTATTTATACACATATTTTCGTCAAACTCAAAACATCATTAACAAATCAATACATTTCTCTATATGTGCCGAAACTCTCTGTTAATGTGCTGAGTTAATATGAATAATTGATGCAAGAGTAAACAATCCAATGTCAAAAATTCGATTTTGAGAACGGACTTTTTCATATAAATTATGGTAATAAAATCATAATGTATTGATATTTATAAATATTTTAATTAATATATGTGCAATACAAATTATAATATTCAAATGTTGTCAGTAACGAAAAGAAAATTTACTACTTCTATTGCCAATTCAATATTCTATATAATATTGCAGATATAATAGTTTTACGAGTCAATTTTCTTACATTTTCATTTTTAAGTTAATTCAGTTGCCTGAGTTTTTTTCTAGACGTTCATTCAATAAGAAAGAAAAACTAGAATTATTTAAAAAAAAAAAATATGTTTTTCATACTTTTTGACTTCCAATTTGACTTTTCTCCAGTTGATAAAATACACAAAAACCACATACAATGAACAAAAGACTTAATTAACGGTCATATTTATGAAAAAAATTATGAAATTTATTTGAAAAATTTAGTTGTAGAAAACGTAATTCGTTATTAAAGGTTTTTTGGATTGTTATGCAGTTGTAAATAACACTTTTATTATCATCTCTTGGGCAATTTTTTATTTCTTGCATAAATGGACTATTCCATCCTGGAATTTCCAGGTTCAGAAAAGAAAATTTAGAAATTTTTATTTTTTAGACTCAAATAGTAATCTGAGCTTAAGAGTAAGATTTCTATGATCTGTTATGATGATTTTTCTCAACTTAGTAACTTTTTGAGAAGCAACCCAATGGTCGATCTATCTCTCTTTGATATATTTTTAACTTTCCGTGAATTATAGTAATCGCAAACGAATCGAAAATTTATTTTTTTATTTTCTATAAAAGTTTCTGAATATTTAGGCATATTTTACAATTAGACAAAATGAGTGTGTGAGTTAGTGTTTTCAAAAAATTTAAAAACATAAAAATTAGAATGCAAGAACTTTAAAAATCTCATTGTTTCAAAGTTTTCAGTTTAAGTTTTTTTTTAATAATTTAAATTTTTGGTAGGGGAAGTTCCTACAGTTTGTCTTATAGCACGATGCCATGTTCCACTATTAGATTTTCTTTAATGCTGATGATTTTATTGATTTGATGAAGTAGAATGAGAATTTTTACTTCGTAACATAAATAAAAGAAAAAAATAAAAAAATGAAATCACTACACATCTAAGATTGCACAATAAAAACATCAGGCTAAAATAATCATAAATGGAAAATTATTAATATCCAAACAAGGGTGTAATTAAACAGGCAATAAAAGTATAGTTAAACGCAACAAAACACGAATTGTCTGTTTATTCACATTGGCCAAGGCCAAAGTCAAATGGCTTTGATTCAACGAAATTCTACAAAACTGACACGTGAATGAAAATATCTGCCTAATTGGAGAACGATACCGATTTGATATATCGGTAATGATTTTGTTTACATAAAGGATTGCTGACAATAGTGGAAAATAACGTGAATTATGGATAAATATTACCTTGACCTTGTGATTCATATATAGTACAAAGAAGGATAAATTGTCTGTTTTAGGATAAAAATGGTAGTAATTAATCAGTGAACTTGACGCTCTTATAGAACAGTGTACACAGTTTTGTATTGTCCAAATCGAGCTTATGACGGGTATATTTGTCAATCACAGAGTAAGGAATTGGATGATAAATATAGGTTAATTTTACAAAACGGAAATTTTTTATTACTACACGTCTTTGTTACCATGAGCCCTGATTGTACCATGATTATTATTTATTTTTTTATTTAAACAAATATTTGAAAGAATTAAGCGAGGCATCTTCTACTCGAAGATTGAAAAAAAATAGTCATACGATCTTAAATAAAATGTCAAAAAGGAAAAAAAAAGAGATATCTCATAGTAGATAATCTCTTAAATGCATTTACACCCAGCATATTGTCTTAAAAAAATGTATATTATTTTGATCGGTAATAAATCTATGCAAATAAAAAAAATATTTATTTATTTATTTATTTATTTATTTATTCACTTATTCATTTATTTATTCATTTATTTATTTATTTATTTATTTATTAGATTAACAAAAAAGCAAAGGACACATAAAAAATCACTGTAGGTCATGTACAAGGTTATATTTCGCTAAGCCATTTATTATAATTTTATTTTGTTTCTATAGATTCGATAAAAGAATGTATAAAGTAGAAGGCAATCACTTAGTGCTAATGACATATTTGATAGTTCAGATAAAATCATAAATTAAATCGAAAAACATAGGAGAGAGCAAATTTCACTTAGAAACATATTTTATCTATTACTTTCTAGTAAAAATTGATATGACTAGAGTTTTTCTTTGAATTTTAGGTGTTTGACTCGTCTATCGTCCAAACGGTTTAAAATACGAAGTTACGATATATGGAAGAAGTTCTTAAAAAATCGAGACGAATCTAATGATATATAATATTTTATACGACTTTTTTACTATTTTTAAAATATTTTAGAAAGTTTAATATTTGCACATCCAACACGAAAAACGGTTAAACTTACATAAAAGTTTATTAGGAAATTACTGTTTGTGATAAACCGATTTGAATGGTTCAAAAAATATTCGATTCCTATTGATGAGAAGACGTTCTAAATAGTTTTTAAAGGCAGGTCTAGCCGTTTCGGAAATACGGAGAAATAACGCCGAAAATAGAAATTAAGTTTTTGCAGGAAAGAGCATCTGCTTTGAATGATTCAAAATACATTCAGTTTACAATTGTGTGGAGACGTGGTTGGTATTTAGTTTTTCTGGCAAAAGCAGGTGTGTCATAAATGGTAATTTGTCCTAATGCTCGATGCCATGCACCACTAGTATGATAATAGTAGGTTTGGCAAAAATGGCAATTTGTTTTAATATTTGACACTATACACCACTACTTTGGCAAAAGCAGGTTTGGCAGTAATGGCAATTTGTCTTAATGCTCGACACAATGCATCACTAATTTGGCAAAGGCAGGTTTGGAAAAAGTGGAAATTTGTCTTAAGGCACAATGCCGTGTACCACTATGTTCAACTATTTGACAAAATTGTTTGTCACATTTTTTATGTAATGAAATGTTATGAAGTTAAATTTAATTTAATATATACATTAGTAATTCAAATGTCTCGCAATTATTATTAGTGATATTGGTAATGGCACTTTTTCTATCACCATCTCATATATTCGCCATTTTTATGTTTATGTTAAAAACTATGTAAAATAAACTCTCTGGCTATGAAGAAAGCGAAACAAGCAACACTTGTTATAAGTTGGTATATTTTGAACGAACCAATTTTATTTTTACCAGCTATTATCAATCAACTGATATCTATGAAAACATTTCCTGAAATTCTCGGCTTTAAGCGATGTCACTAATGGATGAATATGACTACATTTTATATAACGGTTGTATTGAATTTATTATTCGATAAGCATTTCATCCATCCGATTGCAATCATCAATTATTCAAAGATAGACTAATATAACAGAATACGAACAGTCACAAGTCGCAATGCTCCACTTTTATAGAATATGACTTCAATGTCATTCCGTAATTTGTTTGCTTTACGATGCAAAAAATTATAATGGAATAAAGATTAGTTACATCTAGAAGCATTTTATAATTGACATTGTAGTATTAGCGTTTCAAAATCACATCATCAGCTTTTTTCCTGGCTTTTTGCTTTAAATTAAAAATTGTCAATATTAAAGAAATTCTAGTAATACAAATACATAAAATATAAATAAAAAAACATTAGGTTACCTGTTAAAATTAAGCTTTGTAAACAATAATTGTAATCACCATTGTTCATAGGAATCTGATTCTAGAAAATTCTAATTGCTCTGAGACATGATATAAATTATTTTTTCATTAAAGCTAGGAAAAGTATCATTATTAGTTACACAGATAAATAGGTAAACAGATGAACAGGTAAATAGATAGATACATAGACAGGTGAACAGGCAGATAGGTTAATTGGTAGATAGGTAGATAGGATATGTAAAATGGTAGACAGGACAACTGGTAGATAGACAAATATATAGTCAGAGTAGGCAGGTAAAATAGTGGATTGATAAACAGGTTGATAGGTAAATTGGACAGCTAAATTAGTTTACAGCTAAATTGGTGGACTGGTAAATTAGTAGACTGATAAACAGGTTGAATGGTATACTCTTGGTCTGGTATATTGGTGGACAGGTATACTGGTGGACATATTAATCACGGAAATTGGTTCTATATATTAAGGCTTGTTCTGGTACAATAATAACAACCTACCGACATTCATGCTCAATAAATAAAACTATAAGCCATCTCTATGCATTAACATTGTAATATGCTTTTTATTATTTTTTTTCCAAAATTTATTTTATTTATGTTATTTGTATTATCAATAATGTTTCAAATAATTATTCAATAATAAATGGTATTATTATCATAATATAGTTATACAAAATCGTAATTGCTCACATTTTCTGTATGTAAATTGTATTATTATCATAAGATAGTTATACAAAATCCTAATTGCTCACATTTTATGTATGTACTACATTATTGAATAAATAAATCTTTTCAAACAATCAGACTGGTGGACAGTTAAATTAGTGGACTTCTATACTGGTAGACAAGTAGACAAATAATTATATAGACAGGTAGACTGGAATACAAAAAACTAGATGTAGACTAGATTTAACAAATATGCATTTTTGTTCACATTTTAAATTGAAAGTAAAACACGACGAAACGAGAACGGCTACAGCTAGTATATATATATATATATATATATATATATATATATCATTTTAATCAAAATATACATCACGTTACCCTTAATTTTTTCAGGCATTTTCAATATTTATGACATGCAACTCTATGATTTTATCATCAATAGTATGATTTAGGGGTAGCCTGATTATAATACTAGAGTAGCAGTCATCAATTTGCATTATTTATGCTCAACTGACCTTAAAAAAACATTTTTCAAATAATTATTTTCATCAATATATTAAAAATTTTATCTAAAATTAAACTACTTTTTTATATAATCTATTTCCATAATTTTTGTAATACGAAATGAAAAAAAAATTAAGCTTAGTATTAGTATAGATACATATATTTAATTTTGGGTAGTTGGACATATAATATGCAGATAAAATATTACTACATCTAAATTCAAATTATTAAATTACATTGATTGATTGATTTAAGTGTGATTTAATAGGCCGACATAAAATATTTCTTTTCTTAATTTTCTCTCTTAAGAGAAACGACAGAATTAATTTCCAATTTTAATTTATTTTGCCCTTTATTATTCAATATTATTATATATCTATTATTTTTGATTAATATCTAGTATATCAATTATCATTATCAAATTAACAGAATTTATATCATTTATTCAATATTCGAATAATTTTGTTTTCATTCGTCTATTTATAGTCATTTTTACTCTTGTTCCACGTGTAAAGCTACTTATACAAAATTGAGTATGTTTCAATTACTTTACTGCATTTACTTAATATAATATTCTTAAACATAGCACGTGAATATCATTTCCATTTCGAGGTTAGTTTGTTACTGAGGTCAAATGAGAAATAATTGAAATTAGAATAATTGAAAATAGGTGAAAGAATAATTAAACACGCGGTTAATTAATATTGATTAGTTCTTATGTTCACTAATTGTTGTAGTGAAGTAATAAAGATTTTAAACTTTTTTTACTCTTACATAAATTAATATGTGCAAGTTTTAGTCCTAATTAATAGTAAACGAGAAAGTAAGAGTTTTAGTCTATATATTTGACATAATAAAGAGTGTCACTAAAATTATGCCAAACAATTTTTTTAATCCTAAAATCGTTAATATTTAACTGCAATTAACCTTACACATAATTATAATTTCTTAAGAGTCAATTATTATACTGACAATTATAATTTTTGAACTCTTTTAAAAGTGTGTTAAACAACCTTACAATTTATATTATGACAGAAAGAATTTCAAATGTTTAAAAACTTACTGTTTCTCTAATACACATTCTTGATTCTTTTAAGTGTTCTGTTTACATTATTGAATTTTCTTTTCTCAGAAAAGTTGTTAATTAAACAACATTTTCTTTCGTTATATTGTAGATTCAATAAATTTCCCGTGTTGCTTGAAATTTGCGTTGGGGATATTTTTTTAGACAATCAATAAATGTCTACTGCATGTCTATTTTTTACGAAATATAATTTTACAAATTAGTATTTTATTTGTAGTAATATTCTCAATTCAAAATTTAATTCAATCATCATCAGAGATATTTTTTGTATGTTTTGCTTTGATATTGGTAATCATAGCTCTAATTTTACGCTTGCAATATTCTTTAAAATTTGATAAAATTTGATTTATCGTGAGCTTTTGAATGAACTGCCCCTATAAGTGCAATTTATTTTTAACTACTAATAATAACAGTGCAGCTCGTTATGTGCGAACAAATATTATAAAACTGCAATTTTATTACTAAAGATTGTTAGGTATGTGTATCAAACTATCACATTTTAAAGAGACTCTACATACATTTTTTATGCTTAATTGATTTTAGATACATTTCTGGGCTAAATTTTTAAATCACTTTGAATAATCAAAAAGTCTATATTAATTTTAATGTTTCCTAAAATAGGGCATGGGTGGCAACCTGAAAGTTATTAAATATTAGTTAGATAATAAATATTCTCTTTTTTAATTATTTACATTTAGAAATGCTAAATAGAACTTAATATTTATATTTGTTAAGGGAAGAAAACCATAAATAAAGGTTATGAAGTATATTTGGGTCAATGAAATTTTACAAATGTTTTAAATCACATAGTTTGATTTGGCAGGAAGATTTTTATGCGTTTGCAATTTCAAGATTTTAAATGTAATTCAAAGTTTGCAGTTTGTCTATTAACTTTTGTGATTTATTCAGAATTGGCACAAGCCAGGTTAGTCGGTCTCTATTTATTTGCTTCACCATCACAAGTTTCCCTTTGAAAACATTGAATTTATCTGGCATTAATTTAAATAATAAAGTGTTGATAAGATTTTAAAAAGATTAAGGTCTTTAATGATTTATTCAGCAATTTGAAACATTAAAAATGGTGATCTGTAAACATTCAGTAAGTTCATGCTTGATGTAAACATACCTCTTAAACTTATTCCAATTTATTTAATTTTCTCTACAACTCTCAATCTGTGAATTTATTTAAATTTTTCACTGTTTTTTTAAAATGGTATTTAACAGAGATGGATAATTCACTCCGGAGCTATCACTCCGATACAACTCTTCCTTTGGAGTGAATCCGAAACTTATCCGTCTTCTCTAAACTGCTACTAAATCTGTTAATACGTTCAGACATTTGCTCGGGATATTTTGCTAATGCAAATATTTGCGTCGAAAGAAACGTTCGCTCTCTCATATGCAATATTATGACTTTCTAGGTATAAAATGTCCTAAAATAATGTAGCATTCTATATAAGATAATTCTTGTCCATAAATGACTTCTATCAATGGTATAGAACCAGCAGAAAAATATTTAGTTTTATATTATTATTTTTACCTATCTCTAGTACCTAACGTAGAAAAGTGAAGCTCAGCACCAAGTTTGATTTGTTGTTTGTGGTTATTCGAAAACATTCAATATATGAAAATCTGTTTCAAAGTACAGTTTTAACATTAAACTGTAATGTAGCATATTATGCCAGTAATCGTATAAAGCGCGATTGTCTTAACGGGGCTGTTGTGTAATTATGATTTTCACTAGTATTTTTACGAATACCATTGAGTTGCAATAGGGTTCCGTCCGCCCTTCTTTTATTAATGTCGCCATCGACTGTATAAAATGCGTGTTTACTAGTCCGATGTCATTACCCCCGATCTTGATGCCCATGCACTTTCCGTGTAATGTAATTTCCTCCTGATAATAATACACATGTTGGTCGTTCGTCTGAAAGAAAAACATTGGAAAATGAATGTATGTACCGACGGTCGAGTCATTATATTATGGCTTTATTTACATTACACATTTAGATCAGTGAGACACTTGGCACAGGCACAGGTGCGAGAATATTTATAAGGTGTTATACTCGTAATATTTTAAGTTTTTGTTTTTCAAAAACATTCAATTGGTAATTATAGGGAGAAGTGGTTATTAGTTTTTGGCAAAGGCATGCCCAGCCATTTCGAAGATACAAGGCTAAATGTGCAAAAAATTGCAGTTTTTGAGAGAACTAAGCGTCCGATTTGAATGATTCAAAGAACTTTCTCCTTCAACAAAATAATTGATTTTGGAAAAAAACGTATTTTTGTGTATCGAAAATAATTCAGATTTTATTTTTAATTCTGACCAAAGTTCTAACATACTAAATTTCAACTTTGCAATTAAGTTTATATAATTCTTATAAATAATACACAATGTTACAATATTTACAATAATCTATTTGAAAACATTTAATATTCCTCGAACATTTCGTTACGGTACGGGAAGTACCAGCAATTTGCCTTGAGGAACGATGCCATACACCTCACTAGTTAAATTTACTTTAATTCGTCGAATGTTACTTGAAACACAAAATCCAGAATCCAAAAAGAATCTGAAAAACTTGAAACGTAATCAATAAGTCGAAAGACCGAAAGACTTGGATTGGATTATACCATGTTTTCTATGGAAATTGTATAAAACTTCCAGTTTGATATTGCATTAACAAAATATAGACAAAATAATGGAGTTTATTGTTTCTATAATACCTCATTGTATATAGCATTCAAACAACACATCCTTATATACTTTAAGTATTAATTTTTTTGATTCTCTAGAAAATCTTGAAAATTATAGATATCTATCATATTATATTATACTATACTATTATAAATCATAGATAATCTATCTATTATCTATCATACCGTGAGATACCTATACCACCATTAACTTATTATATACCTATATACGTTTTACTCCTTATAAATATTAACTTCTATTATTTATGTATTTTCCTATATTATTATTATATACTCCTTATAAATATTAATTTCTATTATTTATGTATTTTCCTATATTATTACTATATACTCCCTATAAATAGTAATTTCCATTATTATGTATTTACCTATATTATTATCTCTACCTATCTATTGACTATGCCGGGAATTGAACCCGGGACCTCCGCGTGGAAGTCGCGCACCTTAACCACTACCCTATCGGCTACCCCCACTAATAATATTATTAGGACTGCACTGTTGTTACCGCGGTTCATTTTCTAATTAATTGGGTAATTAACACCAACGTGACGCGACGACACGCGAAAAAAGACGGTTGATTGTAGCCTTACGGTGGTGTAGTGGTTAAGATCGTAGCGTGTCACGCGGCGGACCCGGGTTCGATTCCCGGTAGGGTTAATGTAGCGTGTAAGAGAAAAATTGTAGGCAATAGGATATATATTAGATATAGGTTAGGTGTATTCGGTATACAATGTAGGGATTTGAGTGTATATGATGAAATATAGCGTATGGTAGATATAAGGCGTGTAATATGGAATGCAACGTGTAGGTATACGTAAGGCTATAAAAATACACGAATAGGAACTTATGATGTAGGTGTTATTGTATAAGAAATACGAAAGTAACATAGATTTAATTTATAAATATTATGAACTTCCCGTAGGGTGAGTTATAGTAATCCGAACATTTTGGCATACCTTAGAAAAAAATGGATGTATGTGTATGTGTGTGTGTGTATTTAGACCTAGTTCTGAATTTTAGATCTTGTTCTAAATTTTAGATCTTGTTTTAAGTTTTCAAATATTGTTCTACATTTTTATTTTTTTATTTATTTATTTATTATACACTTCAATCAACTATATACAGTTTAAAATGGTAATGCAATGCAAAATCAACCTAACTAGTGGGGTGTATGGCATCGTGCCTTGAGGCAAATTGCTGGAACTTCCCGTACCGTAACGAAATGTTCGAGGAATACTGAATGTTTTCAAATAGATTATTATTAATATTGTAACGTTATCTAATATTTATAAGAATTATATAAACTGAATTGCAAAGTTGAAATTATTTGTAAAGTAAATTAGAACTATTGTCAGAATTAAAAATAACATCGGAATTATTTTCGATATACAAAAAAATTTTTTTTTGAAAAAAAAAGTTGAAACAAATTTTTTAAAATCTAATTTACACTTCTCCCAATCATTACTAATTGAATGTTTTTTAGATCATTCAAATCGGATGATTCGTTCTTTCAAAAACTCGATTTCTATTTTCTGCACACTTTGCTCTTTATCTTCTTAACGGCTGGACATGCCTTTGCCAAAAACTAATTAGCTCATCTCCCTATCAATAGGAATCGAATGTTTTTTGAACCATTCAAATCGGTTGATACGTGCGCCCGAAAACGTGACTGGAAATTTGTATCCATACATACATACACACAAATGTTCAGAAACCTTCAAAACGTTGAGAAATGTAAATATTTTCAATTTCGATTTTCGGCCCATTACAATAACTTACCCTACGGGAAGATAATAATCTTAAACTATGTTATTTATACAAACACATTTAAAACTTTTTAGATATTTTCTACATTTTAAATTATTAAGGTTGCTAATATTTTACACTGAATTGATAATCTATTTTTAAATAAAAAATGACTGTTAAACCAATTATATATAGTTGATAATTAAATATCGATTGACATTGAAATGAATAATTTATCTGACATCATAATTGTTTTTTACACTATGACACGCATTGCCTGCTGGTTAAAGCCCTTTCATATACATATATTGATTTTTAATTATGATAATTGGTATTGTATACGTCACTTTATGGAAATAATAAACCCTTCGTGTCAAATATAAAAAAACTATGAAAAATCACGCATAGGAAAGGGTTTCTGCGGAACTCATTTACATAGAGATCTTACATCTCATACATTTGGATTTGTTATTTTATTTATGAGATCAACTCAAGTCATCAATTAAAATTTTATATTAATAAATTCAACTTTTTTAAAAATAATTTATAAGACAATTAGACCGACGTAATAAACTTCCCACATTTCTTTGCTTCGAATGTACAATATCAATCGTTATTAATATGTAAAATGTACCTATAGGTATCTATTTTGGTTAAATACCATTTGTTCCAATCAAATCAAACTGAATCAAATATTTAGAAGTGATATTTTCACGCAATCAAACGTTAGTTGGGTATTTGTTCTAAGGTCCCAAGGTCGATATCGTGTTAAGGTTAAGGTAACATGATTTCCATGGAAAGCGAAACGCTAAGCGGCCGTTTTCTAATAAGATTTATTTATTCAAATTAGAACCGTTGCTGCCGAGAGAATACTTACACGCAACCTGAGGCTACGGCCACATGGTAGTAATAAAGTCAGTAAAAACAGTCCATGTTAAATATACTTTATTTGATTTTACTTATGAGTGTAAATATGTTTTATACAATTTAAAAATAAACTAGTTGGTATTTTGCCTTGAGGCAAGTTACATGAACTTCCCGAAATGTGTAAGTAATCGACTTCATCAATAAAAAATAAATTAATTTATGATTGTATAAAAGTATTCCGAATGGATTTATTACACATCATTGAAAACGAACGAACTCGGAGTATTTCCTAAAATTTGTCGTAAGGCCATAATATTTTAGTAAGTTCTATAAGACCATTATATATATCGCCAAAAAGAGTTCCATTAAAATCGGCTTAAATTTTTTATTCAGAAGTTAATTACAAGAAAGCGGCACGATAGATTTTTACCTAAAACTAATCAGTATCATTCCCAACCAACATGTTTCAAACAGGTTTTGATTTTTTAAAATCGATTCGGTAGTATGACGGTAGTATAAATGTGGACGGAAAGTTTAACACTTTTTTTCAAATTACAAAGAAACGGCTTGGCAGATCGTCGCACAAAACTGACAAACGATAGTTCTCATGGAAATACATCGGATGGCTTTTAAATTTTTGAAATTGATCCAGTCATTTTTAAAAAAACGTCGACAAAAGATCAAAAATCTGTTCACACACACATACGTTATCCTAATTTGGTCTCATTCTATTCAGAATGGCTTGCAACGTCGAGAAAACATAAAATTTGCGAATTTTTTGAGAAAAACTACTTCTTCAGGAAGTTAATTAAAAAAATTGTCGAATCATTTGAACTCAATAAGTAATATTAAGTCAATAAGTTCTTAAGGATAAAGTACATTAAAAAGACATCTTATAAATGTATTAATTTATTTTGGAAGTATCTAAAAGTCACAAAGATAAAGAACAACCATTGAGTTGCCTTCCAATGAAATTTAGTAATAGCAAATACATTACACAAAAACTCATAGACCACTTTGAATGTGTCTGATTACTGTCCTTAAAAAAAAATCTTCATTTCTATCAAAATTAATAATCTTATTTCGAAGTTTACGAAAATTCAAAATTAGATTATTCCGACGTTTCAATTACTAATTAGTTGCAATACTCTATAATTAACTTCCTATAGGGTAAATTATAGTAATCGCAGAAAAATCGAAAGAGGAAATTTTCATATGTATATCTTAACGTTTCAGAGGTTACTGAACATTTTGGCATCATATCTTAGAAAGAATGGATGTATGTGTGAATACGTGTGTGCTTGTGTGTGTATGTGTGTTCGGATACAAATTTTTGTTGATGAGTTTGGGCATATCGTCCTACACAATTAGTTATTTCTACTAAATTTTATAAGTAAAAACTGCTTTCTCAACTAAAAGCATTTAATAAGAGTTTTTTAATAAAATTAGTATATAATTCACAAAAATTCACATTCTTTTGAATTTCACCGCTCGCGTGATCCTAGCCTAATTTCTTGATCAAATTAGGTTAAAGTGTATTGGTCAATGAATTAAATATATTTTAGCGATTGAATTACTTTTAGGATTACACTCTTCAGAAAATGGTTGATCATTAGTTAATTCTTTTATTCGTGATTCGGAAGCTTCTTTGAATAGTCGAACATTTCATGAAAACAAAGCAAGTACTATAGGAAACATATCTCTTAAAATTATATACTTACAAATTTAATAATTTTCAACACTACAATAAATTTCAGTAAATTTACAAATATTTATTTTGTAAATTTATGATATATTTTGTAATGTAAAAGTTTCTTAACAAAAATACTTCTTTAATTATTTAAGTATGAGTGGTGATGTGACATAACATATGAGGCAAATATTTTTTTTTTAAATTTTATTTTCAATAGCAATCAGAATACAGGACAATTCTATGAATAAATTGAAGTAACCATAAATAAATAAAAAATGTTAAGTTTGTAAATTAAAATTCAATTAAAAACTGTAACTTAAAACCAAGTTTATAATAATAAACCTGCAAATGTTAAAAATAAATCAGTTATATGAACTTCCTACTCATAATAAGACTTTTATTGAAACGTCCTATATTTAATCTGTTATGATATTATAATTTAAAATACTAGCTATGGCATGCATTATATATATATATATATATATACAGTGGCGTCGGAACCGCGTGGGCTTGAGCCCACCCATGAATTTTGATGGGGGGGCTCAGCCCACCCATGAATTTCAAAAAATTATATGGGCTGATATCTCTAAAAAAAAAAAAAAACGTGACCACTGGCTGTCTACCTAAATAAAAAAAAACGAGCCCACCCATCAAAAATTTGGTTCCGACGCCACTGTATATATATTACTTTTATATTATCATTTATCTTTTTACCAGAGCTGGAAGTATAGACCTCTCCGAAATAGGAAGCGAGCCAGGAACGCCCGAAGACAATATCAATGTCGTAGTAAGGTAGTAATTTGAGGATATTAATACTTCATCAGCCTAATTTCATGAAAATATTTCCAATATTATTTTTTATTCCAGGGTGCGACCGCTTAACAAAAAGGAGATCGATGAAGGTCAAGAAATTGCTGTAGAGTTTCCTGGAAATGGACAACTGGTTGTGAGTTGAAACCTTTTATTATATAAATAATTTATTAATTCTTTAAAAAATGATAGTTATTAAGTTTGCTATTTTATACTATATCTACTCAAACTCTAAAATTTAGTATAATTATTTTTTATTAGTAGGTATCTTATCAAGGATGTTTTGTCTTATTGTTCTTATCATTCTTTCTCATAAAGTTGTAAATTGCATAAGTATGATTTTTACACATTTTGTTTAAGAAAACTCCTGCAGTTTTTATTTCCTGCAGGCTACTAATTTTGTTATTTTTTTGTATACTCAAAACCTAAACCTTAAACTTACGAGTATAAGATTATTTTTTACTAAAATAAAGCAAGTTCTACGCATGCAATAAAGAAATCTCTTAACGGATATTATGGGTAACCTACAGTTTTTTTTTACATATTTTTATATAGACAGTTGATTCAATATATAGCAAAGCATCAGGAAAATAGTAACAATTTACTGACATACTTTTATGATTTTTACATATTTTTTATTTTGCTTAGAACTTTCAACTCGAAAAACAACCCTAATTATTTGTCGGATTTCTGTTCAGGACAACAAATTTATATTATATTTTATTTATAAATTATAGTATAGGTATCCACATTAAAATTAACTATTTCTGAAGTGACATAGATAAATTACCAAAAATCGTACTAACATCGAAATCATACTAAATAAAATGTTTGAAAAACTGAATTAATATTATATAGCATCGAATTAATGTTTTTTATTATAACTTCTCAGTTTGATTTCACAAAAAATCCGATTTGCTAATTTATGTTTTTTGACGTTTATAGTCATTCTGAAGCGATAGACCAAATTTGAAAAAAGTATGTATGTATGTTCTCAATAATTTTGTATTTTTGGAATTAGCAAAAAAATGTTTTTTGTGAAAGTTTTCACTAAAATCTTTTTATCTCAAGTTTATGGATTTGTGCATTTTTTACAGAAATTAATTAATAATTTTCTAAATATGTAGAATTTTATTTCTGAATATTTTCTTTGTATCTGTGTCACCTAACGACCAGTCTACAAAACTTCTCTAGTTGTGTAAAAATGTTACAATTAATTTAAATGATTAAATTAAATCAAGGACTACATACATGATATATGTACATAATCGTGCCAGTATTTTCTTAAAACAGATGCTTAATATTTCACAAAATAATTTATTAAAATATTTAAAAAATTTGTTTTTAATAAAATTTAACATGACTATAAGGTTCATGCACCAAACGGTCCTACGAAAATTAGTTGAATTATATAAATTAATTAAAATGTGGACTTAATAAGCTACAATTTTAGTACATATGTAGAAGCACGTGTTTGTACACTATAATTAATATAATTACAGATATTATAAATGTGTTTGAGAGATAACAATTGGAAATCGCAATGTTTAAATTTAATTGAAAGCAAAAACCTTATTTTCGAAATGACCAGTTAAAAATTTGAGCTAAATCTCAATTTTGGTTTATTAAGTCAATTATTTCACATTCTGGGAAGTTTGTTCAACTTGCCTTAAAGCAATATGCCACTTACACCTAGTAAAGCATCTTTAAAAAGTGAGGTCTTAGTATATATAATGATTTGCAGAATTTTTTAAAAAGGTTAAAGCTTTTCTGAAAAAATGACAGTATCAGAAACGAAAAACTCATAATGTTTAGATTTAAATTGTTTATTTGCATAGTTTTATTGCCAGTGCGTATGAAAGCGAAAACTTTATTTTCGAAATAAGTAGTATAAATTTTAGCTAAATTTTAATTTTGGTTGATTAAGTCAATTATCACTCACTTGTCTTAAGGCAAAATGCCAAATATACATAGTACAGAATCTTGATAATGTGAGGTCCTGTATATCTAATGATTTTGCAGATTTTTTTTTAAGTTTAAAAGCATACATTCAAAAATAATTTTAGATAGTTTATTTCTTAACTTCCCGATGGAGAAATTTGTTTTCGCCAAAAGAATCCAATTTGCTAATTGAATCGAATGAGACCAAATTTGGAAAAAGTGAGTGTGTGTATTTTTCAATTTTCTGCAAACAAGAGCAGTATCAGAGACGAAAAAAATATAATTTTTAAATATAGCTTGATCTGGATTTCTGAAACGGCTGTGACAATCAATAGGTTAAAGGAATGTAATTCTTTATAATTTTATTACATTAAGAAATATATCGTTTATTTCTGTTATTCTCCAGTGTGCGGCGATTCCCGGAGGACCGGCGGGCGGCGCCCAGAAGCCCCGTCTCTTCTCCTATAACGCGGTTTTCGAACCAGGAGCAACTCAGAGCGATGTTCTGGAATACAGCGGAATCAAGAGACTACTAGAGATGGCCGTCCAGGGATTCAGTTGCACCTGCTTCTGCTACGGACAGACTGGTAGCGGGAAAACGCATACGCTGACTGGACCGCCTGGACTGGTTAGGAATTTGTTTTATTAATTTATTATACCTGAAATGTTGTAGATTTTTGTAAATATTTTGAAGAGCTTATTCTATTCACTCTTAATCACGTCTTTGTATAGGGTTCGTAACTAGGGTTTGTCGGTTTTCAAAAACCGGTTTTCTGACGAAAATTATGAAATTCGAAAACCGTTTTTTTAGCGGAAAAAATCGGTTGTTACTGTATAAATGGAAAATGATAAATATACTATATGGAAGCAAGCGTTTTAACACTTGGAATCATATCAGTTCGATAAAAT
Organism: Ctenocephalides felis; assembly: GCF_003426905.1. Classification (NCBI taxonomy): domain Eukaryota; kingdom Metazoa; phylum Arthropoda; class Insecta; order Siphonaptera; family Pulicidae; genus Ctenocephalides; species Ctenocephalides felis. The sequence continues at coordinate 69,155,799 of NW_020537324.1, forward strand.
TTTGAATCATATTAGTCTATTCTAGTTCCCAGAAAGGTTCTGTGTTATCTTTTGTCTGATGTATATATTAATTGAGATCAATGCGACTTCTTGTTCAAGGAGTGAATTGCTCTACTCAAATTTAAAAAAAAAATAGTTTTTAGCCCTAGAAGTCACAAATAAAAGAACAAAATTTCCAGAGTTATTATATCACACATTAGTTCGGTTGCAAGTGAGAAAGTATTTTCTATTTAGGAAAATTTGTGAGTATGCAAAGTTTTTTGAAATCACATTTTATTAAACAAGAAAACATCTAGAATGTTTAGAATTAATTAATTGAAATTGCTTGGAACAGGCAATACCCGAGTTTAGCTTAATTAATTGTTTTTAAAACTAAAATTGATATTAACAAGTATGTATCAACATGTATCTAATTTTTTTAAATTAATAAATCCTTTATTTTTATTTATTCGAAAACTTTCCTTCAACTATCATAAAAGTATTTTCCTTCATTATATGAAAAAATAATGCAGGAATAACAAATAATTATTTTCAAAGTTATTAAATCAAGATTAAAATAATTTTGTTTACTTCCATATAAATGAACATTAAATCAATTCAGTCAAATACTGCTCTAAATTACACTAAATTTACGGATAAATTACAGAATATTCGAGCAACCGGTTTTTTTTAGTAAAATTAAAATTCTAAAACCGGTTTTCTGAAATTTTTCGGTTTTTGTATAAACCCTAGTAGATAGGTAGAACATCAGTAAAAAATATACTCTCTAGAAAACTATGATTCTTAAGGACAAAATATGATCCCAAGGCTACATAGTTCAAAATATTTAATAACACATAACACTAAGAAATAACTAATAACATTGAATAATATTAAATATTAAAATTTTAAAATATTTTCACAGAAACTTGTAAAAAATATATCAATTCTTATAATTTATGCCAAAATATACTATAAATTTAAAGGTTTAAAGAAAAATTCTTTGATAATATTTAAATTTGATTTTTATAGAAAATTATTTTATAATTATAGTTAGATTTTCCATAAAAATATGCTCTTATAAAAAAAAGCTCTTCAAAATATTTGAGTGATTTGAGTGATTAGTTATGATGTGGTTTGAAACAATAGTTATGAAATGTTCTTGTATTAGCATGGAGATAATCTCCAACTTTTGCAGAAAATATGTGTAGATTTGTAGAAATTTTGTTTTCTCTTAACTATTTCTATCTCTTTTTGTGTTTTTTGTGGATTTTTATGTATGGTTACATTTTACTATATTTTGTATACTTGAGTGTTTGAAGTGATATCTATTGGCATTTATAAACTATTTAGTAGAAATTTTCATTGCAAAAAGCTTGGTTATAAATAATAAATATCGGGAATATACATACGACATTATTTTAAAACATATTTTGAAACTATTAATTATTATTTCTTTAATTAAAGCGATTTACCAAAATATCATTGCTTTTTAATATAACCAGGCTTTTAGCAATTTTTAATCTCTTATATCTTCATGTATATATTTCTATCTAGATTCTACATTAGTGCCTGGGTTTGAACTTTTCTTGATCAAATTTATTTGCTTTAATTTCTCTAGTTTGTAAAACAGATAGATCCCACATCCGAAGATCATGGCTTAGTGTTTCGATCCTTCGTTTATCTCTTCAAATTGATCAAGGAGCAAAATGATTCGAGCTTTGTTCTACGGGCATCATTTTTGGAGATATATAATGAAAAGGTAAAATATAATTTTTAAACAAACTTTTTGTAAGATTAAGTACATTAATCAAAATGTGTATAATTTTTTTTTAGGTGATAGATTTGCTTAATCCTGGAAATTCGCGTAAACCGTTAGCCGTGCGTTGGTCGAAGAAAACTCGAGGATTCTTTGTGGAAAATTTATTTACTGTAGAGTGTGAGGAACTTGATGATCTTTTGGCAGTTTTGGAAGAAGGTGAAGAACCAAAATTAGAACTTGCATTTGAAATAAAACAAAAGTTGAAGTTGTTAAATTTGTCTGGTACAAAGTTAAACTTTGACTTAGGCTAAGCATAGAAATTCTTCTTGCTTATACTTTATCATTTATCTATTTTTTATCCAAAAAGGTATGAGGCATAGATCAGTGGGTTCCCATAGAATGAATGCAACATCATCTAGATCTCACAGTGTACTGACAGTACACATATTATCAGAACAGGCTGCCGAAAATGGTGTCTTTATCTCAAAACATGGAAAAGTGCATTTTGTAGACTTGGCAGGCAGTGAAGTAACAAAAAAGACTCATAGTGAAGGAAAAACTCTGGAAGAAGCTAATAATATCAATAAAAGTCTTATGGTGTTGGGTGAGTAAAATATTAGAAATCAGTCTGTGTATTAATTTAGGGGTCGTCCATTCATCACATGAGGTTTGAAAATAAGTGAAAGGGTTTGTCTAAAAATCACAAAATTTCATGTTGGTGAGGAGGTGGTTTGGTAAGATATTTGGTAAATTTATTTTTTACTTGAATTTTAAAAAAATGCAAAATTCAAAAAAAGTCCAAACACTCAACATCTTTTCTAGGTACTAAAAAAACACGTAATATTAAGTGAGGAATGGGGAATAATTTTAAATTTTTGAGTAGTTCAAAAATCCTTAAACGTTGATCACGTGATTAATGGATGCCCTTTCAATGACAGGGTGCATTGTACTATACTATAATTATTTTACTGGATTTCATGAGAAATGCAATAAAATATTTATGAAATTATAGATCGCCTCCCAAAATAAATCTATATGTTGGAAGATTTCAGACAGATAATTTTCATATCAGTCAATTTCACCAACCTGGCAAGACTTACATAAGTACTGATATATTTTTATAGCTACTTATGTGTATATATATGCGTGTGTGTGTGTGTGTTTGAGTTAATGTGTGTGTAAAACATGCGTTTGCAACAAGTAGTACGCGTGCGTAATTTGTATTTTTATAACTTTTGTTCATTCTGTTTTAAATTCAATATTTTTATTCCTTTCATTTCAATTCATATATATATATATATATATATATATATATATATTTATCTTGTTTGTTTCTCAATGGAGAAAGCTTTGGACTTGCGACAAAAAAGTTTGAGGTTCAATTTTCATTTTAGATAACCTGATGTAGTGATATACGTTTTTATTTGAAAATATGATTTTTGCAATAATTTAAAAATAAGTTTGCAATTCTAAATAAATATATCACAATTACAAAAGAAAACATGGTTTTGATCCTTGTAAAAATATATATTTAATATTGAAGTTTCTAGATAGTGCGATATTTACTGACATAGTTTGACTCTTGAAACAAATTTTCGATAAAATGAAATAATTTTATATTTTAATTCAATTTGTTTATTTCATATCACAAAAAATATATTTCCTAACTGAATATGTTTTCGACGTTTCAAATCATTCCGAGTCCAAATTTGGGAAAAGCATATGCAATCGATCTTTTTTTTTATTTACTGAGCATTATATACATTTCCATATCTTAGTCAGACAGGAGTGTTTATGGATAAGTTTATACATTTATACATAGTCTATATATATATTTACTTATTTCATATTACTTTATTTTAAAATATTTGATCTATATAAGAAATTAAGTATAAGAGTCATACATTTAATTAATTAGGTTAATCTTGTGTATATTTGGTATAATTTCTTTTCTTTTTTTTAAATGATTTGAACGATTTGAAAATTAAAGTTATTTTATATAACTCGATAAGGACTTATGATGATTAGTTTTACGAGATAATCGGCCGAGCAGTTTTTTTTTACAAATTGCAGAAAAATGCCCAAACTTTTTTGAAAACTTTATTCGAAACAATCAGTTGGTGGTCTTGCTAATTAGCTTTTGTGAAAAAAATATGTTGATAGAGTTTAGGGTAGGTCTTGACAACCATCCTATATTCGATTTGTTAATTATATGTTATCTCGGTGTTTCAAGTCATTCTGAATCGATTGAGCCTTAAGACAAAATGCCACTTACAACTATTTTTATTATTATGATAACAAAAAATCTGTAGTTCCTGCACAGGTTGCCCGCACATCACGCATTCTTTTTCCTAAATAATATATGAATTTCTCAGACGTCTTCAAGACGGACGGACGGACAGCTCTAAATTGACCTAATTATATATACATGAAAAGCTGAACTTAAATTTCACCTACTTGCTTACGATTGTTGCTGTAACACTAACTATAGCTTACATTACGTGTCCGGCATTGAATATTAAATTTTGATTGAAAACCACGCAGTTCGGCAAATAGGAAAAATCAAGGTCGGTTAATAAAAGGAAATACGTAAGAATTAGAGGCAGAGAAGCGATTTCTTGGAATTCGAAGAAATTTTAGTCGATATTGTGAGATAGTGGAAACATATTATAGTTGTTTTGTTCGAAATTTGTTTAAAAAATTTAATATCGAGCCTTCATTTTAGGGTAAGTTATGTTTTTAACTTTTCGTGGAGATGTTACAGTAATCGCAAAAAAATCGAGAAAATGAAATTTTTTATATATCTTTACAAAGACTTTTAACCATTGTGGCATTATTTAGAAAAAATCGATGTATGTGTATTTGTATGTATGACGTACTAATTATTTTCGGCAAAGGCAGGTTCAGCTGTTTTGAAGATACGGGACAAAAAGTGCAAAAAATTGTAATTGAGAGAACGGGACGTCCGATTTTAATTATTCAAATAACATTTTACTTCTATTGACAAAATGAAGAACTTTATGGTTATAATTTTGGGAAGGCAGGTCTAGCGGTTTCAGACATTCAATAAAAAAGTGAAAAAATATGTCATTTGGCAGTAAAAAATGATGATTAGACATATGTACATCAAATTATCAGATTAAAAAAAAAATCGAATTTTGTTTATACTTCTAGGGGTTTCTTACCAAGATTTATAATGTTTAAATGTTATCATATACAAATCTTTCCAGTCTCTAAAACAGATGTCCTGCGCGATTGCTTTGAAATAAATCTAAATTTTCAAAAAAAATTAAATACAAAGAAATCAAATTTTTCAAGATAGTCAATTTTTAAAAAAAAATCAAATTTTCAAAAATCTAATTATTTTGAAAATTTTAAATTACTGTACTGGAATTTCTAGCAGTTTGTTTCATAAATGGATTACAATATAGATCACTTGACCCAAAATTGTATCAGTACAGTGATATTACAATACTATTGTATTTAATTATATCAAAGAAAGAAAAGTATGATCTACATTCAATATCTAACAATGTCGTCTTTTATGTTTAATACATCTAATTAGATGCTTGAGAAATAATGCGTCTAGAAATAGATAACGAAAATCTTTTCATAATTTATTCATACAGCCTTTCATGATATTTCGAAGAAAACGGCTGTCTGTTAAATAACCCGAAAATTATAATTGGCATTTTAGTAATGAATAAGTATATGCAGGCACACACATATGTACAAACATTATAAATATATTATATTTTATATTATATACAGAGGCTAGGTCGAGGCACAAAGGTTGAATTTGACTTTTAGTAACTATACTGTGAAAATCAAATAATCTGCATCGCAACAAATAATATGTATCAAACAAATAACTATCGAACTATGTTCGGTAAAATGTTCAGCTATTTACAATGCGAATCGAATATTCTTTGAATTATTCAAATCGGTTGATCCGCGTTCCCGAAATCGTGGATGAAAATTTGTGTCAACCTTTGCATACATTCAATATACGCACACATACATACATACATTTTTTTCAAAGAAATGCGAAATTGTTCAGAAATTTTTGAAACGTGAAGATATTTAAAAAATTTCATTGTCGAATTTTTGCGAGAACTATAATTTACCAAACAAAATGTTAATAATTGACGTGTATGCTAGAACATCCATCGTACGCAATAATTAAAATATGATAATCTGACTACCCTTATAAACGGTGTTTAATGAAATTTTGGATATCACTACCAATTTCAAAATAAAATGGCTGCAAATTTTTGTACCTTGCCGAATCTTTTACTATCCGCAAACGTGTTTAGATTAAGATATACGATAGCGAACACATATCACATAGCTTTGATTATTAAAATAATATATATTTAGCTTTAATATTTTTTTTAAATTTCAGGATACTGTATATCATCTTTAAGTGATCCCAAAAGACGTCATGGACACATTCCATATAGAGACAGCAAGTTGACCAAATTACTGGCTGACAGTTTGGCTGGAAATGGGGTAACTTTAATGGTGAGAAAAGACTTTTAAATAATATAAAGTCTTAAGAGAAATATCTTAAAGAATTTTAAATTTTCATAAAACATAAGCAAATCAACACATTTTAGAGTTGAATTTTTTTTTACATTTTTTAGAAAAATGTATTTTTCTAGTTATTTTCAATTCGATATAATTGTGCTTAAACGTAGCATTATATTTTCACTATATAAACATGTCTCTGTTCCTCTGTATACTTTTTTACTTTAATTTTTGTTTACCTGTATACCCTTCTACCTGTACAGATATATCCCTGATTACATTTTTACCTGATTACCTGTCTACTTGTTTACCTGTTCCCCCGTCTACCTGTGTACTTATTTACCAGGTAATCAGTTTATTAGTCTATTTTTCTGCTTTTTTAATTTGATTACCTGTTTTCTTGTATAATTGTCTAGCTGCCTACCTGTCTATCTGTCTACAAGTTATAACTCCAACCTCTTTACCCGGCCACTTTTCTACCTATTTAGTTGTCTGTCTACCTGTATATATGTAATTATTTGCCCAAAATCATGAACAAAAATTTGGATCTACACATAACTTACCACATATTTATAATAAATAATATTTTTTTCAGATTGCTTGTATTTCTCCGGCTAGTTCAAATTTGTTCGAAACTATTAACACACTCCGTTACGCTGCAAGAGCCAAGAGGATCAGGACAAAACCCATCGTGGTTATGGTAAATATATGAAAGAAACAATTTCTTGAAAATTAATATATATATATATATATATATATATATATATATACTTTGCATTACTAATTAATTGATATAAAATTTAAACAATTAGTTAACATTTATTATATTCATATCGATGTATGAATAAGAAGGCGTAACGAAGCCTCAATTAAAAGCAGTAATTATCACAACAACGTTTTCATGAAACATTTTTCAATTATCCACATATAATATGTATCAATAAATGAATCTCACAAAAAAACGTCGGCATCTGTGAGTGAAATACAGATCGATGAAATACAATACAGTGACTGTGCTAAATTTAATTTGTTGGACGGAGAGAACCAACACCAGTTCATTCTTATGACGACATCTCATATATGCAAAGTTAATGATCTGTTTTTCTACGAAAAAAGCGTCACAACATAGTTTGTTTGTTCATTTAATCTGAAAAAATTAAGACTACAATTTATTAATGATACAGATATATTTATTTTATCTCACTTTTGTGTTTTTTAACCAATATTATATGTAGACACATATTCTTCAATATTTTTTTACAAAGAATAAAATTTTTCAAATGGGTTATTGTTGGCTCAATCGTTAGCCTGAAATAACACAAACACATATAAAATTTGGGATGTAGTTAGCTATGATTCTGTAATTTTTAACTTTGTAATGTAATTTGTAACTTCCCGAAATATTCGACTTAATCAATAAAAAATAAATTAATGTATGTGTTATTAAAAGTCCTCTGAGTGGATTTATTACACATAATTAAAAACGAACGAACACGTTAACTTGAAGTATTTTTTAAAAGCAAATTTTCAAAAATCAATAATTTTTATGAGTAAACTAGTTTCTGTAGAACTTTAATGGTTTAGTAAGTTCATTAAGACCAAGTACTCTATCGTTATACCAAGTAAATCGTCTATATTTAATTTTAACAAACGTCAAAAAAACTACTCATTTTTTCAAACTTTGATGAATTTTTAAAATTAAACCACTCAAACTAATCAATATCATTACCAACTAATATGTTTCGAACAGTTTTTGATTTTTTAAAATCGATTTGGTAATATGAGCTTAAATGTAGACGAAAAGTTTAACACTTTTTTTCAAATTACAAAGAAACAGCCGCTTTTGAGAAAACGTCGATTTACGGTAAAAAATCTGCTCACACTCACATACACACACACATACTTATTCCAAATTTGGTCTCATTCGATTCAGAATGGCTTGAAACGTCGAAAAAACAAAATTCGGATTTTCTTATAGCGATTCGGATTTTTTTATAAAAACATAAACTTCTTCATCGGGAAGTTAAATATGTTTATCAATAGAACATCAACGGTTTTTGTGACTCCATATATACTGCATTGATCGTTATATGACGTTTTAAGTCAATAATATTTAAACCGCCTAGTTGTTATTGTTTTAATTAAATATAACAGTAAAAATAAATAGTAGTTTGCCCGAAAGCAAATCCATGGTTTGCGAGCACCACAATTCAATGATTCTTTTTCCCTCCCTTGTTTATTTTTCCCATTACCATATTGTTTCTATTAATCACTTATTTATTCATTTTTAAGCATTTTCCAAATTTTACTTCAAATGGTAAATGATTAAATGAATTCAATTCATTCATTTTATTATTTATTTATTATTTATATATAATATATTTTTCAACAATGGTATTTTTCCATGTAACAGGATCCGCGCGAGGCGCTCATCGTCAGCCTGAAACGCGAGGTGAACGCACTGCAGGCCGAAAATGAACATCTCAGATCAGCCTTGAACCACAAAAATGAAATCATGGGCAGAAGGTGACTACCGACCGCTTACTCGTATAATATAATTATAGAATAACAAACTTTTAGACGTATTTTCAATTCATATCATGTTTATCATGACACAATGACGATGAGCTAAAAAGCGATGGAAACACATTTTTGCTCTGAAATATACGGAAGAAACGTTTATTAACTCTAGGTCAATTCGTATATACCTATCTCTACACTCTGCGGAACCAGTCAAATTGATGCAATGCGTATTTTCTTCAAAATTATCTATTAATATATACTCAGGTTGAGTTGAACAAAAAAGTAAAATGTAAAAATTGTCAACATGTTATGAAAAAATTAGCAAACATCAAACCTACACAGTAACCCTATTTTTCTCACATATTTTTTTACATATTGTTTGGATGTCTTATGCATTTTTCTCGTGGGATTTTATTATAATAAATGCAAAAATTATAGCCTCTATTTTTATTAAACGTTTTGGCAACGTTTTCAAAATGCAAATATGAAACATGGAGTTTCGAGTGAAGTAATGATCTTTTTTGTTAGCGATTTAATTATATACGAAATAACTTTTTTTATTTGCTTTTAAAAATTACAATCTGACGTTATAAAGAGGAAACAACATTCAGTATTTTAGATGCATAATTATATTAGGGAAGAAGGTCGAAAGGTTACCCAGTGGTAATCCGTTTCGTTGTTGATTGTATGAGGCTTATAGAAGTTAATTATTAATAGTACTGTTTTTTTTAATTTATTTATTTATATATATATACATTGTTTTCATATCTCAGACAGGCAGAGGTACCTGGTATGAGAGATTATGAAAACAGTTTTCATGCTGTATATATACATTTCATTTGACTATTTCATTAATATAATATCTATTATAATTAAAATATCTTTATATAACTCTTCAGTCTTCTTTGTCTTCAATTTCCTTATAATATTTCTTTATTGGTACTGTTGCAAACTCTATTATAGTAGTACTGTTTCAAAAATATACAAAATAACATGATGATCAAGTTTACGAGCTTGGACACCTCGTTACTATTACATTTACTATTTGAAGGCATAATATTACAAATGAAGCAAAAATTAATCATTATATGTGTAATCAACTACTCCATCAATTTGAGGGGTTTCTGTAGAAATGGGCAATACCGCAAATGAATTTCAAAATTTAGAATATTTATCAAATTTATAATTGAATATAGATAGGATTAGTGCTGTTTTTTTTTGAACAATTTATTTCAAAGTTCGTTTTCCGTCAAATTGATGGGTCTCGTAAACCTAGTGTTAATGAAGCTTTTCTGATATGCAAAAACAAAGAGATTTTAGGATTTTTAAATATTATTTTGTATTATCAGTTACAGTGTTCCGTAATACAATATGTCAATAATTACTGATCATTGTTGGCCGAGAAGCGTATTTTCTCGAAAAAATCTGACTTGATAATTTTCTGAATTTTTCTGAATTCGTTTCAAACCAAGTTTGAAAAAAAATCTGTGTTTATGTACGTGAGTCAATTTTTAACTTTTTGTTGTTTTTTCTTCAAACACACCCGAACCGATTTTAATAATTTAAAAGTCTTTCCAAGAAACTTTTTACGATGATCGGCCGAGCCAAATTCACTACACTTATTGTTAGCAAAAAAGTGCAATTTTTTTGACCAAGCAAATACCATTCTGATTCTTTGGAATCAATTTAAAATAATATATATATAATAACTTTAAAATTTGACACATTACAATGAAAATGAATGTTATAGCATTCAGGGCCGCAAAAGATCAAACGCGTTTATTGATGATGATATGTATGAAATAATGATCTCATATCGCTTCACAGAAGCAAGTCGCTCGCGCTAGTCAAAACTCGTATTTAAAGCAGTTTCATACAAGTCCTCGGTAGTATAGTGGTCAGTATCCCCGCCTGTCACGCGGGAGACCGGGGTTCGATTCCCCGCCGGGGAGGATATTTTTTTCTTTATAAATATTAAAATTTATCTATTTTTACTATAATATATCTTGCAATATTCTTTGTTACTGATTTAAGTGAAATTTCATTTAAAAATGAAGGTGTATTATACATTATTTTGTTCATAGAAATTCAAATTAATGCGAATATATGTGTTTACTTGTGACTTAAATCTCTACCAGCTAGGACAAAAAACTTTCTAACAAATTGCATTTTTGTAATTACTTATATATCTTCTTTAAAGATCTATTTTTTGTGATTTTGCTGTGTTTGGATTGAAAAATCTACTAACTTATTATAGAAAATATGACAATAATAATTTCACAATTTTGTGGTTATTTTTTTTGGATTTTGGATTAAAAAATCTATTTTTTTTTAGTTCACCTCTGTCCGCCGGTCCTCCTCCAGAATCACCAGATTTAGAACAACTATCTGCCTTAGATGGTGCAGAGTTGGCCCGTCTGGTTGGCCTCTACATGGCCGAAAACCATGCTTTACGTAAAGAAAATCAGGAACTGCATTCAACCAGGGAACAAATAGTGCGAGACCAGGAACTTGTTTGCAGGGAAAACGAGCGTTTGCTCAAAAAACTGGAGGATGTCAACACGTGAGATAACTATCAATTTTAAATATTTTTTTCAATTTTGATATGGTTTGATTTGAAGATACACGTTTAGATGTTTTGGATTATTTCAATGTGTGGCGTTTGCTTGTTGACGCTTTTTTAGCAACTGTGGCGTTTGCTTGTTGACGGTAACTTGATGGCAAAATTTGCTAATAAGTGAAACTAGATTTTAATATTTATATTTTAATACGTGTTCGATGAAAATATATTATGTATATATTAAAATAGAGTTATAGAATTTGTTAAATATGCGGATAATGAAATTAAAGTTTCAGAAAGTAATATAAAGTACCCATTTGAAGATTTGTAATAGAAGAACATAAGTTATAAAATATTTGTGAACGAATGTGAATAGCTGAAGTCTGAAATAGGATAGTAATTTTCAAAATTTAAATTACTGCAATACGACGTTTCAAGCCATTCTGAATCGAATAAGACCAAGTTTGGAAAAAGTATGTATTTGTGTGTATGTGCGTGTGAAAACGGCTGGACCGATTTCAAAAATTTAAAAGCCATTCGATCTATCTCGATGAGGACTATTGTTTGTCAGTTTTGTGCGACGATCGGTCAAATGGTTTCTTTATAAATCGCAGAAAAGTGAAAAAATTTTCGTCTACGTTTTAGCACGCAATTCTGAATCGATTTTGAAAATAAAAAACCGTTCGAAAGATATTGGTTGGGAATCGTGCTGATTAGTTTTTGGTAGAGATCGGCAAGGATGTTTTCTTGTAATAAGGTGTTGAAAAATTTTTTTCGACGATTTTTATTATTATTTTTTGACGGTAGAACCATAGTCTTCTAGATCATACTAAACTATTACGGTCCTACGACAACTCGTTTAGCTTTAAAAATTCGTCAAAGTTTGCGAAAATTAGTATTGTCTTTTTGGCATTTGTCAAAATTAGAACTTTCATCGACGTTTGCTCAAAAACGCTTGAACCGATTTCAGAAAATTAAAATCATTTGATTAATCTAATAAACCATTTGATGTATCTCGATGAGGATTATCGTTTCTCAGTTTTGTGCGACGATCGGCCGAGCCGTTTCTTTGTAATTTGGAAAAAAGTCCACAATTAATCTCATACTACCGAATCGATTTAATAAAATCAACAACTGTTCGAAAGATATTAGTTGGGAATGATACTGATTACTTTTAGGTGAAAATCTACCGAGCCGTTTTCTTATAATCAACTGTTAATTTTAGTACTTCTATTAATTAACTGTAAAAAAAATTAAGCCGATTTTCATGGAACTTTTTGTGTCGATATATATCATGGTCTTATAGAACTTACTATACTGATTATTACGGCCTTATGACAAGTAGTTTAATTTTAAAAACTCATCAAAGTTTGAGAAAATGAGTAGTTCTTTAGACATTTGTTAAAACTAAAATTAGACGGTTTACTTGGTATAACGATAGAGTACTTGGTCTTAATGAACATACTAAACAATTAAAGTCCTACAAAAAACTGGCTCAATTATAAAAGTTATTGATTCTTAAAATTTTGCTTTTAAAAAATACTCCCACCGGGTTGACGTGATCGATTTTCAATAAGGTGTAATAAATCCACTTCGAATACTTTTAACTACTCATAAATTAATTTATCTATCATGGATTAAGTTGATTATTTACACAAATCGGGCGGTTTATGTAACTTGCCTCAAGGCAAAATATCAATACTAGTTTAAATTTTGTCTCATTCGATTCAGAATGGCTTGAAACGTCGACAAAACATAAATTTAACAAATCGGATTTTTTGGCAAAAACAAATTTCTTCATCGAGAAGTTAATAAAATAAAATAAATAAACTTTATACACTACACTGTATAATAAATACTCCATTACAAGTTAATCTCCGTAACCAAGTATATACCGCAACTCTATCATCTCTGTCATGTGGTCCCATGGTGTAATGGTTAGCACTCAGGACTCTGAATCCTGCGATCCGAGTTCAAGTCTCGGTGGGACCTGTATTTTTTATATATTTTTTTCTCAATTTTGATAGCAAATGCTTCAAATTGTACATATTGTTGTTTATTATTTAAAAACTTGTACATATTGATTATTTTTTGCGACATAATCCATTATTTCAGCGTTTGCTGCAGATCGCCGATAATACAAGCCCGGTCCACATATTCGGCGGAAATTTTGAATAACGGCTCGGCTCACGAAGACACGTCTGAGGTAAGGAGATTGATACGGTAATAGGTTTTTTGTATTTGGGGAAAATAATTAATAATTATACTAAAAGACTAAAGAACTAAAATTTAATGTTATCGACTCAGAAACATTCCAAGACATGTTGATAACTTTTATACCAGTTAACTGTGATTAACGAATATACACGTCATGACAAGGTGGCAGAAATTTATGTTTTGACGTGTATACACGTCATGCGTATAAAATACTGACGATTTGATATTTAAATTGGATTTTTGAAAAAAAAATGCATTTTGAAATGTCAAGCTGTTTAGAATATTCTGGGCAATGGGCATATATGATTAAATGATTCTGGGGCTATTTAGCTCGTATGTCGAAGAAACGAATTGCTAAACACTCGTACGTCGGGGTGCTAGCTACCCCGATAATAATTTTTCAATTTTGTAAAGTTTACTCATATTTTTCATCCGATGTTTTAGCAGGGCAACATACCCTGTGATTTTTTTGATTTTTTTTATAAGAATCATAACATTAGTTATATTTTATGAGCTATTTATTCGGTTGACATTAATGAAATATAATTATAGATAGCAGTTGTCCCAGTGAGTATGTACTATTTGATGCAATTTTACTAGATCAAGTTAATTTTTTTTATTCTCTATTTTATTTACAACTGTCCAGATAATAATTGGCTTTTTTCTAATCTTTTCGATTCGGGTGATTTTCTAGTTTTAAAATTTACAAATATACTCCTCATGAACTCGATTGAAAACTGTGCGATGTGAGCGCCACAGTTAACTGGTTAAATGTTACTATCATTTATTTTTTGAATGTTTTAAATAAATTGCAAAAAACCTATTCAAATAAACATCCAGAGAGACGTGTTATTAATAATGTAGCTTTGTTGTACAAATTACACCAGGACAATCTTTTGAATGGAAGGGTATCAGTGAAACCAGAAATTCTCTCCAGGATTGATTTTAAGCCTATCGATAGACCTGCAACAGGGTTAGTAATCAAAATTAAAACTTATTAAGACGGAAAAATTTATATTTTATTGCACTATTTGATATGCAAATATATTTTTTAGTCATTGCCTATAGATAAATTTCTATTTAGTAGAAAGGGTGAAAGGGTGCTTATGCGAATTGCCAATTTATATCATTTTAAATTTACTTAAATGCATTTTTAATATAATTATTATTTATATTTTCAGACAGTGCATTTATTAAAGTTACTTACCTTGCAAAATCTCACAAATTTTCTTAACTTTTTTATTAACACACTAGAACACTAGTAGTGTAATGTATTGCACATTTGCATGATTTTAAATAAATGTCTATATTATTTGGTTTGAAAATTTTATATTTTTGTATATTTTATAACATCATCATGAAAAAGGTAAGAAATATATCTTTCACATATTATTGTAGAATACTCACAAATAGTTTAAATCTATGAAACTACTATTTATAATTGTATATATGAATACTTATATGTGCAATATAAATGTGCTTAATTAGTGTTCACATGTTTTATAATTAGACAGATTTATTAAAAAAAAATATTAATAGACTACAATCTAGTGAGATTTAGAAATTTTCTATATTTTACACATCAAGAGGTGAGCAATATTTTAGTTTAGAAAAATTAAATAAATACGTTATTATTTTTATGTTTTAACATTTATAATTTTTTTAACACGTTGTCTGCTATGGCTTTAAAAATCTGGTCAAAAATGGTAATTGTTTAATCACATATGATTAAACACTCTATTCCTAGTGCATAGTTTTTCTCAAAATTTAAAATCCCAATCTGCGAATTATTCTGTAGTTGGCAGTCAATGTGTTAATTATTATGAGATATATTACAATGAGATTTTTTTGACAAATTTTATAAAAATGGTAACGTATTGAATCAATAATAAATTTAAAATTTATAAACACAAAATTTTAATAGAAATTGTGCTTACTGTATGTATATCGATGTTTAAATTTAATTGTTCATGCACGTTGTTTTAAATAAACTATTATGCAAATAACCATAAATATCTTTTTTAATTATGATTTAATTTTAATTTATAATCATTTTTATTAAAATTAATTTTTATATTTCCAGACCGTCTCAACCAGTTGAGAAAAATGGTGCAAGGAGAGATTCTTGGAAAAGTTTATCTCATAACAGTCTTCTAGAGTGAGTATTGCAAATTAATGTTTGAATAGTTAGTTTATGAGTGATTTTGTTTAAAAATAACCAGAATTGAATAGTGCAAAACTATTATAAATTGAAAATGGTAAAATTCATATTTTTGCAGCCAATAATGAATTGAAAAACACAACTTTTGAGTAAAAATCAAAATATAAAGGTAATTCAAAATAAAATGAAAAAATGCTAGTTTGATGCAAAAAGTCAAATTTCATATTTATGGGGCAAATTATGTAAATCCAAATGCAGAATTAGATAAATGATTTCGTCGTTTTAGATTATAATTCTGAGATATTTTTTCTGAGAGAAAAGCAAATATATATTAATCGACACGAGCGTCGTCTATAGACGACATCCACTTGGCGACCGGTGTGTATATATGACTGAGAAGTTAAGAAAAGCGTTCGAATTGTATAAATCAAAACGTTGTTTTAGATTATTTACAATGATTCTGAGAGTGTTTTAAGCAAATATATTAACAAGTTTGATTTGAGCGTCGTCTATAGGCGACATCCGCATGACAACCTGTGTGTACGAGTGTCATCTATAGACGACATGATAAAATTTCTTCTAGTTCTTCAGACTAATCACAAGAATTCTGAGCGTCGCCTATGGACGATATCCGCATGACTACCTGTGTGTACGAGTGTCACTTATAGAAGACATTATAAAATTTCATATTTATGACTAAGAAGTGAATAAAAACGTTCAAATTGCACAACTCGAAACTTTGTTCTTCTTCTAGATTATTTACAAGAGCTCTGAGCGTCGGCTATAGACGACATCCGCGTGACTACTTACATTGTAAAATTTGAAATTTATGACTAAGAAGCGAATAAAAACGTTCAAATTGCATAACTCGAAAAATAAAATAAAATATTTTGTAAAATTTCATATTTATGACTAAGACGTGAGTAAAAACTTTATTCTAGACTATATACAAGAATTCTGAACGTCGTGTACGAGTGTCGCCTATAGACGACATTCAGTAGGTCGACCATTGTTGTAATATTTATCACTCTGCGTTAAATTATTAAGAATTCTAATTAGTTATTGTAATATTTAATTTTTTAGAAGTGTAATTTTCAAATTTTAAAATATTAATAATGATAATGATTGAAAAATCTTGAAATATTTTGTGTCAATATTTGAGTAGCTTTCTGACTCGTACAGCAGTGTCATTTCTGCGGAATACACTCATTAATTCAATTCTGGTTATTTTATAGATGTACACCATTTATTTAGGAGATTTGGCGGGTTTGCAGTTTTTAATCTTTCACTTTTACTGAAAACGGTGCATATAACAGAACCAAACCTAGATGAATAATAAAAAACGGAACTTAAATAAATAAAAATTGGTGTTGGTATACGACATTAGTTTTCAATTATATCAAGAAGATTTATATTTACTCAAAAAATTATATTTCATTTGATTCATTGATTATTGAAAAAAAATTCTATCTGATCTACATTTGGTTTTGGTAAAGTGTTGCGACCCTGTTTAGTATCGATGTTTACATTAATAGTTCATCTAACATCTCCTAGCACAGATATTTTCCTCGAATTTCTAGTTGTTTTCAGCTATAGATGTGTTTGAATGCACCAGTGTTAATTATTTTTAGAAACACCGTTCAAGACATTTCGCCGTCGACATCGAATCCGAATTCAAATAACGCGCCAAACGAAAGCAACGCTAGTGTTACCCGTGCCGGTACACCCGTATCAAAATCACATATGGCAACCCAACCATCGACTTCCATAAACGAGAACGATTTAAAAAGTGGCGCGAAATCGAGAAATAAAAGCGCTATCGACGAAATCGATTTGTTCGGAAGTTTAGTATCGCTTCATGAAGATAATAATTGAAATTTGAATGTTTTTTATTTACGGTGAGAACACGAAATACTAGTTACCTATTGTGTGTCATTACGTATAATTGTGGAAGTCTTGTATGTAGTATTGATTTGTTTAGGTATTTGTTATTTTTATATATGGTGTTAACGTTTAAAATGATTTTTTATTAATTTTATTGGATAGATCCATAATATGTATTCAACGGCGACATATATTGAATTTGTTATTGGGTCATTTTGTGTGTAGATGTAGATGTTCTTATGCATGAGAAAATTTATCGCAATTATATTAATTGCACACTTGCTTTCATCACGCGATATTACAGAAACAAGTGCTTTAATAATATTTATTTTTATATTTTCTTATTGTAGACTATTAAATTTTTATGTTTTTTAACTTCCCGTTGGGTGAGTTATAGTAATCGCAAAAAATGCAATAATTGCATATTTTTACGTTTCAAAGGTTTCTGAACATTTTGACATACTTTAGAAAATATGGATGTGTGTACGCGTGTGTATGCGTGTTCGGATACAGATTTTTAGTCGATGATTTCGGGAACACCGATCAACCGATTTGAATAATTCAAAATACATTCGATTCCTATTGATAAGGAGACGTGCTGACTAGTTTTTGGCGAAGGCAGGTCCATCCGTTCCGAAAATACAGGGCAAAAAGTGCGCAAACGGTAACACAGTTTTTAAGAGAACGGAGCGTCCGATTTGAATAATTCAAAAAACATTTTACTTGTATTGACAAGATTACGAACCGATTAAATTTTTGGGAAGGCAGGTCTAGCGGTTTCAGAGATCTAACAAAAAAGTATAAAAAAGACATTTGGAGTTCAAAATGATCATTAGATATATGCACATCAAATTATCAGATATTTTATAGAGATTTTCATAATGTACACATTTTGTTATGTTTGACTGCGACGCGGCGCTTACGCGCTTTGATATTGTGTGTCCTAAAAAGCTGCACTTTAAAAAAAGCTCATAACTTCACAAAGAATCAAAATATAACAAAGAATCAAATTTTCATAAAAATTAATTTTTTCAAAAATTTATTTTTCTATTTTTTAAACAAATAGATTTATAAACCAATTTTGAAAGAAGCTCGTTTGAGGAGGAAGTTCCAGCAATTTGTCACAGCACGATTGTATGCACCATTTTTTTTGTCTGTTTGAGACAATAACAGTATGAATTTGTTATAATTATAATTATAATTTTATAATCAAAACTGGAATTTTTTTACGAATTTACAACTCATACTATTTAAAAATTTGTTGATATTTATAAGATATATTTGAAAATTAATAATAAGTAGCAGAGTAAAAATCTTTCCCAATATAATATATGTTGCAATGTAATTGTTTTAACTGTTCTTTTTGGTATAAAATATAATTGTTATTCTAATTAGAAATAAGTTGCATCATATCATTTTACAATCCTGATTTAATTGCCGAATTTCTATTGTACTTTTTATTAAAGCGGGTCCTTTCAATGTCGACAAATTTTGAAAATTTTAGCTAGACCCTAGTTTAATAAATAGTCCTAATTCTAGAAGACTTGAGGAAATTGTGTAATTATTTTTGACTGTAGTACTAGATGTTATTTACGGTTACGGTTCCAAAGTTTAAATAAAGAAAAATAACGAAAATTTACCACAGAAAAATAGTCACAATTTGACTAAAGCTCTTAGAGCGTATAAATTTTTTTCATCATAGATTCTTTCAATGCAATCACCCCTTCTCGGCTTGACGTTGAGTTCTGGGACACATTATATGTTATTTAAGGACAGTAGTTACATATTTTTATTAATCGATTTATTTGTTAATTTACCACTTTATTTGCTTACTAAAAATATATTGCACAAGCATTTTTCGCCATCTGCAAACTTCGGAAAACTAATAATCAATAAATGATTGAATTATTAATAACTTTGCTACATATGTGCTTATGAAAGTTTGTTTGTAGAATGTTTTCATATTATTGGATCGATGTGCTTCAATATTTTAGAAATTATTTATGAAATTGTGTTTACTTATATCTATATCTATTTTAAGTTTTCCTTTAATTTATAAAAAAATGATACCTTAATTATATCTTCTAACTATAAATAATTCTACTATCTATTTGTATTTATTGCTTCTTCACATATTTAGATGCAATTATTTTTTCATGGGTTAGAATTTATTTTAATATCTAGTATTTTAATTAATTAACTCATCAACTCAAAAAATAATATTTTTTAGCTTTTAATTAGAACAATTAAAGCAATTTGAATTAGTATTGTAAAGAAATTTAACAAACGAAACAAAAATATTTAAAATTATTTATATCCAAAACTTGATTTAATTTTTAATTTTTAAAAGACCTTCAAAGATAAAGACGATTGATTTTTAATAAAAAAAAATCTGGAGAAAAAAATTTAATTTATGTATATAAAAATAAAAAATAATGAAAATTACTAGTCTGTTTTGAGATTTTTTTTTATTTAATAATTTAATTTTTTTAATAATTTAATACATAACAGTAGAGTATTCAAGATCAATAAATTAAAATCTTGCTTCAGTATTTTACTATAATATTTTTTTTATTATATTTTTTTATATTTTGATATTTTTTGTTTCAGCATGATAACGTAAAGAGCAACATTCTAAAAAGTTGGCTATTAATTTTGCAATTTGGATTGTAGTAAGTAGAGAAAAGTATTAGTAAGTATAAATAAATTATATTTATAATATATTAGATAAATTTTCTGTAGCATAATTGTAAATATTGTAAATAATTGGGTTATTAATTTGTTTGTTTGTAGAATTGAAAATTTAGGATCTATGTACTCTTAATATAAAAAGAGGAGATACTTATTTATTATTTTCTGAAAGTTGTACAAATTATAATTAAAAGAGCGTTTTATTATATTCGTAATACTAATTGAAGGAACACAGGGACAACTCTTGATTTAAAAAAATATTTTATATATTATTTGCAATCCTTGGAAAATACTCATGCTTTTTATTTAGATTTTATCAATATTACAGTTTGATCAGTTCATGATCACCTTATTTTATTATTTTATTTAATAAATTCAAGATACAAACAAAAAATTTGCATATTTTAGTTTAATTTGGACAAACAAAATTTGGAAAATGATTTAATAATATTTATTATAAAGCATGGTTGCTAAAATAGTACAAAATAAATTACAAATTATATTTTAGATAATAGTTTAGCAAAATGTATTTCAATAATAAAGAGAGGTGAGAAAATTGTGTTCATTTTACTAAATAACGAATTTACAAAATATATTCTTTTGCAAGAGCATTTATTATGACAAACAATTCTATATATATATATATATATATATATATATATATATATATATATATCTAAATTATATCGCAATGTATACTCACACGATGCATATTTCAAGAAAAATTCATAATAATAACAAAATTCAAGAATGCTAATATTATGTTTATAAGAGGCAATTTATCTTCAATAAATGATTAGGATAAACTATTGGAATGTTTAAATTAGAAAAATATTTTATATTTAAAATAATTTTGTTTTGAGATTTATGACATTACAAAATATTATAATAAAAGAAAGTTAGAATTTTATCTATTGAAATTAAATATAATTTACAAATTTTTATTTGCTTAGTTTAATAAATTTTACAAATAAAAATTACTATAGTAATTCTTGGAATATAAGAAAAAGACAGTAGTAAGTTTTTCTTTGATACTAATAACATGATAGATTTCTTTGATAATATTTTTTCTTTTAATTGATGTCAGCATAAAATAATAAATTTAAAATTGATTTTAATATTAACTAAATATATTGGAAATATATTTCCAATTATCTCTCTGATGTAAATGTTATATAGGTCATCTAGCAAAATTCTGAAAAATTTACATTTTTTTTAAATAAATTATTCGAAAAATATTTGACAGTTTTGCATAATGCATAAGGTTGCCAATAAATAAGGTTTTGATGAATATTTTACATGAATAAAAATGTATTTATGTTTACATAAATACTTTGCACCAAAAAATAATCAATTTATACAAAATCAAGAATATAAACTAAATAGTTTTTGCGTATAGATATAATTGTAAATTGATGTTTACTGTTTTTTACATTTTGTATCATAATTTATTATTTCATTAGTTCGTTGTAAAGAGAAAATTAGAAAATATTACTAGGAATGATATTTGTAAATTGCGCAAAACATTCGTAATTCGCGCGCTAACAATTAAATCATATATTGTGGAAATTTAGAAAAATTAATCTTTTTTTTTTAATATATGTTTCAAAAAGTATTTGACAGGTTGCATAATGTTTAGATATGGTTTTGATTAATATTTTATACAAATAAAAATTACTTAGCATCAAAAAATAAATCAAATTATGTGTTATACAAAATCAAAAATATAAATTAAATAGTTATTGCGATAGAATTGTCAATTCATGATTAGTGTTTTTCACATTACGTAGTACTATTTAACAAGTTTGTTGTAACTAGCAATTCTAATATTACTAGAAATGATATTTTCAAATTGCGCAAAATATTCGTAATTCGCGCGCTAACTATTAAATCATATACAGTAGGCCCTCGCTTTACACGGCACTCTGGATACACGGTTCCCATACTACACGGAGCTAAAAATCCGACATCCCTCCGACTACACGGACTTCTTATTACACGGTATTTGGTCAACAGCCCATAAGTTCGTTGTGCAAAAGGGTATTGATGTAAATTTTGTTATCGACTTTTATCTTTTAGACATGCCTGATTGTATAATAGCCGCCTAAGAACACGTTTGAGCTGACTACTGCGTCGCGCCAATTTTTGAATAAGGTGTCAATGTCCTACATGTCATTTCGTCCGTGTTTCTCCTACTTCAAGTTGTATTTCTTGGTCTCCATACAACGCGATAAAAATGGTGCGATTTGTACCAACTCTGAGTCTCTCATAGCACGGTTCCCATACTGCACTATGTAAGGTTCCATAGAACTCTATACGAATTAGCCTGAATTGTATGTTAAATACGAGTTTCTTATAGCACGGTTCCTATACTGCACGGTACGCACTTGCCGCGTAAAGCGAGGGTTTACTGTATTGTGGAACTATAGAAAAATTAATCTTTTTTTTTAATATATCCTTCAAAAAATATTTGACAGGTTGCATAATGTTTATATAAGGTTTTGATTAATATTTTATACAAACAGAAATTACTTTGCACCAAAAAATAAATTAAATTATACGTTATACAAAATCAAAAATATAAATTAAATAGTTGTAATAGATTGGTGTTTCTTTACATTCTGTAGTATTAGTTAATATTTTACGAGATAGACATAGAGAAAAATATTGCAAATATTACTAGAAATGATATATTCAAATTGCGCAAAATATTCGTATTTCGCGCGCAAACGCTTGACAGTTTATGAGCGCCAGTTAGCGCTCTACAAAAATTGAGCGTGCACGCGATTGGTTCTTGAATACCGTAAGAAAGAGATAGCGAATAGCCGAGCTTCCCCGTCCACGGTCTTTCTGCCGCGGAGTCTGCGCTTTGGTGACTTTAGCTTCAAATTTTTTTCTAGTGCAAAATTAATTTTATTTAAAGTTTCGTTGAAGCCGGACCGAAAATAAGCGAGTCAGTGGAAATTGTGAATTATTTCGTTTTTTTTGGTGCCTGATGTCGAGTACTGGAGTGGGCAATAATTCCGTTGACCCCCCGTGTAAGAAGCGTAAGCTTGAGACCGGTGACTCGGACAGTGTTTTCTCCAACATGTCGAACAATGGATTGTCCTCCGACGCTCCTGCAGAAATCGACGAGAGCCTTTATTCGAGGCAGCTTTACGTCCTGGGGCACGATGCCATGCGACGTATGGCCACCTCGGATGTGTTGATTAGTGGATTAAATGGACTCGGTGTCGAAGTGGCCAAAAATGTCATCTTGAGTGGCGTCAAATCAGTGACATTACATGACGATGCAGTTTGTTCAGTGGCCGATTTGTCTTCGCAGTTTTATTTGACGGAAAACGATATCGGAAAAAAACGTGGCGAGGCTTGTCATCGGCGTTTGGCGGAGCTCAATAATTACGTTTCTACGAAATTGCACACGGGGCCGCTTACCGAAGAAGTCATTAAACAGGTAAATTGTATTTACTTTGTTGTATTGCTAATCGTAGATAGCAGTTGCTAAGGTGAATCATCTTTACGTCATTGGTAACTGAATTTCGAAAAGAAATTATAGATCAACTCAGTTAGGGATATTTTCTTCAGTAATTTTGCATTGCTTTATAATTGGCTAATGAACCTCGCCATAATTACTATGGTAGCTCCTATTTTCTTACACCATTGTCATATAGGTTATAATTTTCATATCTATAAACAAATTGCTCAAACCAACATTCATAACAATAAATTGCACTTTATTTGCAAGATCACTATTAAATTTTTTTGTAATAACTTATCTTGGATTGTAATTACTATCATGATCTATAAAAATAACTTTTAAAACATATAAATCATGTCCATATATATAAATATGGAGATTTAGGTTATCATAGATTTAAAATTTAACAAATTTCAGATTTACAGGGATTTACAATATTAAATTAACTCCAGAATCTTTAAAAGCTACAAACAAAATCGAAATACAAATACAATAAATAAGACTGGATAATATGTCTTCTTATTTCCAGTCATTATAGTAAGTTCACCTCTGAATTCGAGATACCCAGCTGTAAGTCTGTAAACTCTTGTATATTGACACCCTAAAGTTGTCTCAAAACCTACATATGGTAGGGTGTCAATACTAAATGTAAGTTTTGCGACAACTTTAGGGTGTCAATATACAATTATTCACAGACTTACAACTGGATATCTCGAATTCCGAGATTCTTACCTAATTTAAGCTCAAATGACTGGACTATTCATAATACACTTTCAAAGCATCTTCAAATGATGAAGTCTTGTATGTAAATCAATTTGAATGAAGAAAATAATGTATAACTAAGATACTTGGATGTAACATCTATAGATCACAGACGGGATGTAACATTTCTACTTCTTGAAATCAAAATCTATATATTTAGAGGATTATAAAAACTATTGACTTTTTCAATTTAATTATAGACATTTTTTATAATGGTTTTACATAATTTTATCAATGAATAATGTACTTTTGCCATAAATAATATTTTCTTACATTGTGTCATGTAGGTTATAATTTCTCATATTTGCAAACAAATTGATTGAATAAGGTTTTGTATCACTTACAAATTGCATCTTTTATTTGAAAGGTAGTTTCATAATGTATATACATAATAGCCTAAATTAGATTTTCATAACTATTATAACTTTTTTTTGTATTGTAGCAATTTATGTAAAATATAATAACCCAACTTTTTTTACAAATACTTATCGCACGAGAAGGATAACTGAACATTGCCAAATCCTCAAATTTTAATACGATCAAAGTATATTGTGGAGCCTATCATAGTTTTTGCTTTTTATACACTTAGGCGGCAAGGTTTAAGAAAATCACACAAAAATTCTAGTTTTGCTACCTTTTCTTGTATCTGGTACAGAATAAACTTATTATTATATCTTGTTGAATTATGAGATCTTGGTCTAAGTGTAAATTGGGTAATTGTGCAAATTATTTCAAAACTTTATTTTGAAACCTTTGCTTTTACTATAATTTAACGAGATAACTTTTTAGCATACATATTCTTACATATAAACATGTAAATATATGACTTTATATATCTATATAATTTAATATAAAGATTTAATAGGATTTAGATTTACATGGTTTTACAAATCAAATCATGTTACAAATACAATAAAAAAGGTTTGGTAAATATCTCTTGATATTATAAGGCTTCATATTACACCTTAATTTTATAGTTTTTTAATAAACTATACGAATAACTTTGATTTCGTTTCCCTCGAAGTCTGAATTATATATTAAGAGATGTCATACATGCTATTAACTTTTATTGATTCACTCAAACAACGTGAATTTTATGCTTACTTGGTAAATGTAATAAATTGAAAAGTTGAATACCAAATCCATTAATTGAATTAAAAGTCAATGCAAATTCAAACGTTGGTCTTTTTTTGTTGCATTTTAGTGTAAATAAGACATGTTAGATAAATTTAAGTACTGAGAATTGATTTTTATACATAAAAGTGTAATAAGTAGTAATATGTTTGGAACAGTAAGAATGTTATTATGACAAAAAATATTTCTACAACTTGTTGGTGAGTTAGGAGAAAAACATGATTTTTCTTTTTCTTTTTTAAGCTTGAGTTTACAGATGATGAGAAAACCCGAACTGGAATGCCATGAGCAAAAATTGGAGTAATACAGTTAATTTAGAGTATTTATATATCATAAAATTTAATATCTTATTCAATTTTTCCATGTTTGTGATCATACCTTTAAAATTAGTATCTAATAATACAGTTTCTAATACCTTACCTATTACACAATTTTATTTACCTTTCAATTAATATTCCTTTATTATTTCAGTTCAGAGTAGTTGTACTATGTGGCCAACCATTATCAGAACAGTTGAGAATCTCGGCAATCGCCCATCCATTGGATATTGCTTTGATTGTGGGTGATACCAGAGGCCTTTTTGCTCAAGTATTCTGCGACTTGGGTGATAAATTTACTGTCGTTGACACTACTGGAGAACAACCAGTCAGTGCCATGATTGCTAACATCAGTCGTGATGAAGAAGCTTTGGTCACTTGCCTGGATGACACCAGACATGGTATGGAGGACGGAGATTATGTCAGGTTCACAGAGGTAAAAAAAAAGTTTAAAGAAGTTTTACTTCAATAATGTATTGTGTAACTGAAATTTTAATATTTTTTGCCCATAAATCTATTTTCTAATATGAATATATTTTTTATTTCCTAGGTACAAGGAATGACTGAATTAAATGACCGCGAGCCCATGAAAATTAAAGTTTTGGGCCCTTACACCTTCAGCATTGGCGACACCAGAAATATGTCAGAGTACACAAGAGGTGGTGTAGTGGTCCAAGTAAAAATGCCTAAAGTTTTATCATTCAAACCTTTGGAGGAAGCTATGAAAGAACCTAACTACGTTATAACTGATTTTGCAAAATTCGAACATCCTGCTCAATTGCATATTGCTTTTGAAACATTACACCGTTACATTGAGTTGAATGGAAATAGCCCTAAACCATGGTGCAGGGAAGACGCTGAGAACTTCTTGAAGATGGCTAAGGAAAGCAAATTAGCAGATGGTGTTGAAGTTGATGAAAAGCTTTTATCAATATTTGCTAAGGTAAATATATTTATATTATATTGTTTTTGTCAAATTTACTAATGATTTTGTTATTTTAGGTTTCCAGTGGTGATTTGAGCCCTATGAATGCTACTGTCGGTGGTATTGTTGCCCAAGAAGTTATGAAAGCTTGCTCAGGAAAGTTCAGTCCAATATTACAATACTTATACTTCGATGCAATTGAATGTTTACCAGAAGATTTGAGTGGTCTCACAGAAGAGGCTTGCAAACCAACTGGCTCTCGGTATGACAAACAAGTTGCAGTTTTTGGAAGAGATTTCCAAAAAACTATTGGAGCCCTCAAATATTTCATTGTTGGTAGGTTTTATTCCAACAGAAGTAATATATATTTTAGGAAATCATATTAATGAGTATGAATTTTAGGTGCTGGTGCTATTGGATGTGAATTGCTTAAAAATTTTGCTATGGTGGGAATTGGAGCTGATGGCGGTGAAGTCACTGTTACTGATATGGATCTTATTGAAAAATCCAATCTTAATAGACAGTTTTTGTTCCGTCCGTATGATGTGCAGTCTCCTAAATCGGTTACAGCCTGTAAAGTAAGTTCTTAGAAAAATATTAATGCTATCAAAATAATTATATATTAGTAACATAATATAAATTTTGGTAGAAAACCATTTGACACCCTTTATACTGATTTGAGAAAACATTTATATATAATTATTTTCTTCATATTATTTCATATATTTTTTTGTATATATAGTATTTGATATACTATTTGGCCTGATAAGTAATTTTACATAATACTTTATTACAAAATCAGAGATTAAAGAAATAAAATATATTTCTGTTTATGAAATGGGTAGTTAAAAAAGTGTACTACAACTGTTAACTACAAAATGTTTCAAAAAAATCATTATTGCTTATAAAAAAATCATTATAAAAATCATCTTGATAGCATCTTGATATTTTTAAATAATATTTTGTAATAATTAACCTATGTTTCACTTTTATTTATTTTAAGGTTATCAAAACAATGAACCCCCTGATGAATGTTGTATCCCACGAAAACAGAGTTGGACCTGAAACTGAACATATTTATGATGATTCATTCTTTGAGCGTTTAGATGGTGTTGCAAATGCATTGGATAATGTTGATGCGAGAATTTATATGGATCGAAGATGTGTTTATTATCGCAAGCCTCTATTAGAATCTGGTACTTTGGGCACCAAAGGAAACACACAGGTATGTTATGTGTAACTTTAATATATTATATTAAAGTTATTACAATAACTTTCTCTCTATGAGAAGTTAACAATTAAAATAAAAATGCAAAAACTTAACTTGTTTTGTTAAGTTCTACGCAAAAGTTGCATATACAGCTAGTTATAATTAAAATATAATTTATTGTGCCCAACATTTAATTTTTTACTTTTAGGTTGTTGTTCCCTTCCTGACAGAATCTTACAGTTCCTCTCAAGATCCACCCGAGAAAAGTATACCAATTTGTACATTGAAAAACTTTCCTAATGCTATTGAACATACATTACAATGGGCCAGAGATGCATTTGAAGGGCTATTCAGACAAAGTGCTGAAAATGCTTCACAGTATTTGGGAGACAGCAATTTTATGGATCGAGTGCTAAAGTTGCCTGGTGTACAACCTCTTGAAGTACTAGAAAGTGTAAAGGTAATAAACAGTTCATACATTACAGAATCTACATGTCACATCTTACTAATCCAGAAAGAAAATTATTCAACTTTAAAAATTTGCAGAATTTATTTTGGATACTCTTACTATTTATTTTTAAACTCATTGTTACAATTTTTTATTCATTTAGTTATTTTTTTGGTGTAATAATATATATTATTATTATTACTTAGGTTGCTTTATTAGATGAAAGACCTGCCAATTTTGAAGACTGTGTCAAATGGGCCCGATTGCATTTCCAAGAACAGTATTCCAATCAAATTCGTCAATTGCTATTCAACTTTCCACCTGATCAGCTGACATCCACCGGTCAATCATTCTGGTCTGGACCGAAACGTTGTCCTGATCCAATAACTTTTGACGTAAATGAGTCCTTGCATTTAGATTATATTTTAGCGGCTGCTAATTTGAAGGCTGAAGTTTATGGATTGGAACAAAACCGCGACAGAGCTGCTATAACCGAGATGGTTTCCAAAATTAAGGTAGAAATATATACATTATCTTCCTTACAAAATTATTTTAATTTAAGGCAAATTGCTGGAACTTACCATATGAAAAATTATTTTTTTTAAAAAAGATTAATATTCTTATTGAACTTTGAAAAAATTAGATTATTGTGATATTTTAAATTTTTGACTTTTTTGACTAAAAAATTAACTTTTTTGGAAAAAAACTTTGAAAAAAAAGATGTTTCATATTTTGAATTATTTCGGAAATTTTGAACTTTTTTTCAAAGCAATCGCGCTGCTTTACCTGCATAGGGACGAAATCTTGAAGCGCGTAAGCGCCGCGTTGCAGTTTAACGGGTAAACTATGTTGCAGAACCCATAGGAATGTAAAGAAAATTGATATACATTATTAAAATCTCTATAAAATATCTAATAATTTTATGTGCATACGTTTAATGATCATTTTTGACCGCCAGATGGCATTTTTTTTACTTTTTCTACTAGATCTCCGAAACCGCTAGACCTGCCTCCATAAAAATTTGATCAGTTTTTCATCTTGTTAATACAAGTAAATGGTTTTTTGAATTATTCAAATCGGACGCTCCGTTCTCTTAAAAACTGAGTTACCGGTTTTGGCATTTTTTGCCCCATATCTTCGGAACTGCTGGACCTGCCGTTGCCAAAAATTAATTAGCATGTCTCCTTATCGATACAAATCGAACATTTTTTAAATTATTCAAATCGGTTTATCCGTGTTCCCGAAATCGTCGACAAAAATTTGTATCCGCACACACACACACACACACACATACATCAATTTTTTCTAAAGTATGCCAAAATGTTCAGAAACCTCTGAAACACAAAGATATATAAAAATTTTCATTTTCGATTTTTTTCCGATTATAAAACTAAACTAAACTAAATCATAAAAATCGGTTTAGTCGTTGAGGCGAAAACGTGGACAAAAGATGGAAAATCGGCTTGCATACACTCACATACTTTTTCCAAATTTGGTATCAATAGCTTCAAAATGACTTGAAACTTTGAGAAAACATAAAATTAGCAAATTTTATTTTTTGGGAAAACAAATTTTTTCTTTGGAAAGTTAATAATTTAAATATTTGATATTTCTTAGGTTCCCGAATTTATTCCAAAATCTGGTGTTAAGATAGCAGTCACAGACGCTCAGTTACAATCTAATGGTGATAATATGGACCATGATAAAATATCACAACTGCAAACAGAGCTAGCAGAATTATCCAATCTTACTAAAATCAAAATAACACCATTAGAATTTGAGAAAGACGACGATACAAATCTGCACATGGACTTCATTGTTGCAGCTTCTAATCTGAGAGCCACAAACTACAAGATTCCGTTGGCAGATAGGCATACCTCAAAATTAATAGCAGGAAAAATTATTCCAGCCATTGCTACGACAACATCGGTCATTGCAGGTTTAGCTTGTTTGGAATTGTACAAGTTAGCACAAGGATTCAAAGAACTCACCAGATACAAAAACGGTTTTGTAAACTTAGCCTTGCCTTTCTTCGGTTTCTCTGAACCAATTAGTGCACCAAAATTATCTTACTACGATAAGGAATGGACATTATGGGACAGATTTGAAGTTGAAGGAGAAATGACACTGCAAGAGTTCCTAGATTATTTCAAGCGCGAACACAAACTTGAAATTACAATGCTTTCTCAAGGTGTTTGTATGCTGTACTCGTTCTTCATGGCTAAAGCCAAGTGTCAAGAAAGGTTAGGTTTGAAAATGTCCGAAGTCGTCAAGCGCGTTTCAAAGAAGAAACTGGAACCTCATGTTCGTGCTCTGGTGTTCGAATTATGTTGTAATGACGAAGAAGGAGGTGATGTTGAAGTTCCATATGTTCGTTACACTCTGCCGTAGTTTAAAGTATCTAGCTTGTAGAATATGTAAGTAAATTTAAATTACACTAAACTTATTTTAAGCATTAATGAATTTTGTATGCATACACTTTTGTATGTTTTTACCTAATATCATTTGGCATATATATTTATATATTTGTTTGCTTTTCACATGAATACATGGCTGCAAAAAGAAAAAAATATGAATTTTTAGATTAATTTAGAGAGACTAATGTTTGATTATTTTTATTATTGCCGCCTTTCTGGCAGGAGAACAAGTGCTCTTCTAGCAAAACTTTGGCATTAGACTGAATATCATACAAAAAGTATCTGTGATTTTGGTTTATTAATTTGGAAAATACAGATAATCAAATGTTTTGAACTAATTTTTACAGAAAAATATCAATATACATGTGTTTATATGAAAATAAAATATGGTCTTCAATAAAAAATTGTTGTTTTTTGTACATGAAAACAATATTTTTATACTTTACACCAATTATTTATAATATATTGCATAACTTGATGTACTCCATCTTTTCCAGCAGAGCCATCCAGAAATCCTAATTTTAATATTATGTCTGCACTTTCAACAGAACCGTTGACTTCAAGTTTATCTTCACCAGAATCATCGTAGGTCTCAAGATAATCTTGTTCTATTGACATTGCCATTTTTAAATATAGGTCCAATTTTGGCTTTTTGTTTGATATTTCTTCATTTTCTGCATCAGGTGGACGTTTCAAACCTGCATTTGTACTGCAAGGACCATTGTCTAGCGCTTTAGTATCACAGCTGCTACTAGAAGGTAGGTCCTCATTTTTTTTTAATTTTTGTTGTCTTTTTAAACGTCTCTGGTGTGACCATGTGTTTTTGAAAGCAGTTATTTCATATGTTATTCTTGATGATAATTGTTCAATTACTGTAAAATTTACCTGAAACAAGGGGCTTTAAGTTTTTATCTTAAACTATATACTGCATTATTATAATCTTGTTTACTTGCAATTTATCCAGGATTTTCTCAATTATTTTCTGAACATTTTGCAGTGTATACTGACTATTTTCCTCTTCAGATTCAAATTTTGGGATTATAAACAAAAGTGAATGTGTATTTGGTTTTAGTGCAAGTGAGTAGTCAGGAACTAAAAATTTATTCATAGCTTTATGTTAGAACTTTAAATATTAAGGTTTATCTTAATATTTAAACAACCTTTATGTAATGGATAGTTTTCAAAAGTCCAGGCAATGGCCCACCGCATCGTCCTACCTTGACAAAATCTTGTTTGGGCTATTTGTTTCGCTTTTACATTTCTAATTAAATTTTTAACAGGATTCACACTGGATTTATGACCTAACATTGTTGTGAAAACACTGAAATTTTCAGAAAACATTTAAATGATAGAGCTTTATCTATTTTTATTGAAACTTACCGAATTCTTGACTTCAATTTTTCACTTTCCTCAACAATTTTTTGAACAAAAGCTACTTCGCCTCCAGGAACAATCAATTCCTTTTCACTTCCAGTTTGAACTGCTTTTGGTGGAGGCCTTTTGTTTGATCGAGCTTTGCTAATATGGTCCAAGTCTTTATCTGATGCAAAAAACGGTGGGTTGCACATTGTAAATGTGTATGTTTGATTAGGATCAAGGGGTAGATCTAATAACATGTTATTTGATGTGTTATGATGTACTGAAAGGGATAATTGAGCTATGAACATTTTACACAATTAATTTAACACTATTTTATTTATTACCTACTTTGAATAAATCTTGACCTATCGTTTTTATCTACATTTTGTTTAGCAATTTCAAAACTTTGTTCATCACTTTCAGAAGCTAACATACTCCACTTATTTTTTTGATTACACAATAAAGGATATATACATGTTGCTCCACAACCTGTAAGATTAGTATACAGGTTAACAACACAACTACACGAGTATCAATTTATAATCATACCTATATCAATTCCATAAATAATTTCATCCTTAGCTATTTCCAAAACTTCTATTATATCTTCCAGCCACAGTACATAATTCAATCGTAAAGGTACTGCAGGTACTAAGCGATCAATTGGAATATCAATATCTAAATCGAAATCCTTTTTAAGGAGCACTTTGGTTAAAATTCGTAAAGCTACTGCATCTTGGAAATTAATTTTTATTTTGCCATCGAGACCCTGAAAGTGTGTATATTTAGTATTTATATATAAATAAAGAGACAAGATTAAGATATTACAGTAGTGGATATAGCCAGGAATTCAGGATACTTGATGGCTAATTCTGTAAAGTTTGGGGGCGATTTATAAATGTTCCTTGGGTGCATGTATTTGTTTAGAGCCATTTTGTAATAACATTTCAATGGTTGATAAATTAAGTAGGTTGATAATACTTATTATTACTTATTTGGTGAGAATGAAATTGAACTAGTGAGAATATGTAAAGTTAGGTAAAGTAAGGTTAGGTTATCTTGTATTTTTATATCTATTCATGTATTTAATATTTTATGAATTAATAACTATTTTTATCACATGGTATGAAACATTTTTAAACATAACGTATATATTTTTGGATATTTTGGAATGAGTTGAAATTAGAAAATCAATCAAGAACTTATTAAAAAAATCTTATATATACTCATTATAAAGTAGTAAAGTAAATTTAAAGTATTTTAATCACGTTTATTCGTTTTATTTCAAAATATTTTCACAACTTTGTTCTTATTTATCTAAACAAAGTAAATTTTATTATTATTATTGAACACAAATGTCATTTTCAAACACGCGCGCTTTTTGATTATGGCGTTTGCCCACCTGTGCTCACAAATTATAAAATTTAATAATTTATGCTAAAAATTACAATTTTATAGTATTTCAATCACATTTGTTTATGTTATTTCAAAATATTTACACAATATTGTCTTATTTATCTAAACTAGATATATTTTTGTATTTTCACAATTATTATTTATCATTTTCAAATCGCGCGCTCTTCATTCAACAATATGGCGGCGTTCTTACGCCCCAACTTCAGTATAGTTTTTGTTTGATAACTAAAATGGATGATTTCTAGTAACTCGGGTTGCAAGTGACGTATTGAACTTCTGTTGTGAATTTTTGAAAGAATATTAACAAGTGTTTATAAGTGAGTGACAAGTGTTTAATTACCAAAAAGGATTACAAATAACGTTCCGGGATTAAAGGTAATGTCAAAATTTATATTTATGTAATGTGTAAATGCTTCGTAATAGGTCATTATTTAATTGTTGTAAAATGGATTGCACAAGATGTTTTAGGGATAATTATCGACAAATGTAAATGGGTTGTCATTATAAGAATTTATTCAATGCGCTAGCAAATGTTTTAGACATGTTGCAATAATTTTGAGTAACATCAGGTGGGCGTAGTGATAAAATCAAATAATGCTCAAAAATATTGGGATTATTTATAACAACTTTGGTCAAAAGTCAAAGCAGTGAAATTTTACATTGACATAACCTAATTGTTGTTATGTTAAATGATCAAATTAAAAATATAAAATCATTCATTTTCTTAAATAAAAAATTATGTACACATTATTTCATTCACACAAAGTACATTCTAAAACCATTTTTGTATTTGACATATAAGTAAATGCATTTTCAAAGGAATAATAATAATATAATCCTTGTTGGATATTTTACCAAATTATTCTGTGAGTCTTGAAGTCGGTTTCAAATTTAAAGGGCATTTTTGATAAAATAGTTTATATTTTGTTAGATGCTATTTCAATATATTTATTTTTCATATTATATACGGCGAGTATATTAACACGTCTCTCGCCACGATATTATCAGATTTTTGTCATTAGTCATGGTAACTTTATTTAATAATTCAGTTAAAAATGTACCAAAGACCCTTATTGTGTCAAAGAATTTTTTTTGCCAAAATTCCTGAAATAACACTATTTTTTATTCAATTTTATATGTCACACATATATGACTGACATGGCCCTATATTAAAACATTTTTCTCTACAAACCTAGAAATTTTCATGTCAATTTGTAGTAGACAAAATTTCAAGTCTCATGTAGAAACTTCTTAGCGTCAGATACATATGATTGACATGGCACTTAACGTGTTAAACTTTATAAAAAAATTTTATTTTAGAATGTTTTGTCTTGAAATATAAAAATGTTGCTGATAATTCTACAAAATACAAAGTTAGTAAAAATTGCTGTAGTGGCTACTTCAGCTTCGTGAATCCCTTCATAGTTATCAGATAAAAATCTTCAAAAAAAACTTCTTCAAATACACTCTTAACAAAGTTAAAATATTTATTATATTTTAAAAAATCTTGAAAGTTTGGTTTTGTTACTGATATCTCAATAACATTACATTTGTAAGATAGTGAAAACATCTGTCTTCTCAAAGCCAAATATTTTTTTTGAAATTTTCTTTATTAAATTGCACAATATGTCTGTTTTTTGTCTCCGAAAATATCATCAATTTTGAGGATATATGTAAATTATCGGATAAAGCTTCTGTTTTTCTGAAAAGTTACTTTGTAGTAAGTTTTTTCAAATTTGTTAAATCAAGTTAAACTGAGTCATACAGTCATATGATATAAAATTAAATTAATATTTCATTATGAAGTAAGTAAGGACACAGAGGAGGACTATTGTGGTCAAACAAGTATATCGGCAAAAATAATTTAAATTTTGAAAAATCCTCTTGAACACATATTCTTTAATAGTTAAACATTGAGAATATCAAAGAAAAAATATTTTTTAAACATTCTAAACTAGAATACTCACATACTCTTTTTTGGTGTTTCTACTAATTTCTAATCAATATTATTATTTACTCATATTTTTTCGACAATCAATCAATCAATTTTCGCGACAATCAATTTCCAATGTTTTGATAATAACGAATTAGAGGCAATTAGCAGCGTAAATTCTGATTTGGCAATCAAAACTGGATTGAACATTTCATATTGTTTTCTTATTTATCTTCATTATATTTTATTATCATGCAATTTGATTTTACATCTTTTTTGTTAGAATTTTTTAAATTTTTATCTTGTAATATTTATTTTTATTATAGGCTATAGATTTTTTGATCATTAAGCCTTACATATTTACATTTGTTCTTCCAATACTCTTCCACATAAATTTACTTTTTATTTTAAAAATACATCTTGTATTAAATTGTGATCATATTAGCCAAATAGGTAGCTCATAGAATTGTACTGTATCCTGATTGCAATCGAAAATAATAATAACGAAAACAATTGTGGTCACTTTCAATCCAAACACTATCATCCTAAATTTTTATTGTATTTTAATCAAACATTTTTAAAGTTACTAGATGTTTAATTAACAGTTGTCACAAAAATTTAAATTTTATAAACATCAATTTTTGTACAGCAATAGGAACTTATGGGTTCTATAAGTTGTTACGATTCTTCTTAACCCCGTGGTTCTAGAAGGCAACTCAGTGGTTGACCAATTCATGATTTGTGTCGTAGAATTTGGCTACTAGATGGTCGGAGCCCTTCAAGTTTTTTTTGTATTTTCTTGAGATTTTGGTTATTTTCTCTGCAACTGTATGCATATCGGGATTATGGTGAATTAACCAATTTGGCGTGTATCTAGGAGCACCCACTATTTGTCGCAACAGTTCATTTTGAAAGCATTGTATCACGTTTATGTTGCTTTTATAATGGATCCCCACAATTGTATACCTTAGGTCCACATCGGTTTCAGGATTGTTTTATATATCACTATTATAACCATTACTATTACCAATGACAATGGTTCCTTAAGATGTTGCAGAATATTGATGGTTTCCTTCAGAAATGAATTTTCTTAACGGTAACTATTCTTTTTCGCTAAATTTGTACCTTTTGCTATAAGTCCTTTATGAAAGGTCTCTTAAGATGTTGCAGAAGTCCGCGATGCTCTCCTCTCGGTGTTCTGTTTTAGTTGTATATATGTTGTATGTATGTTGTATATTGTATATGTTGTATGTGGCTGTGTTATGCCTGGTATTTTATTAGCGACCTTGAAATAATACACGCGGTCGTTTGTAAACAACGCACGATGGTCTTCTTTGTGTAGTTGTAGATGTAGTATGTAGTGCACCTTACGAAGTGGTCAGGGCTCGGCAACTAACCCAAAATATAAAAGTCGATTTATTGGACAACGAATATATATTATTAACACCTTTCTGGACATGAATGCTATAGCATTCAAATTTTGAAGTCAATCATATTAATTTTAATGTAATTAATAAACCTGTCGAGGTAATAACTAACTGATAGTTTAGGTACTCGTATTATCTTATCCTGTGGTCACTAATCAGTTTGCGCAAGCAAATTGTGTAAAATAGAAGCGTAGAAATTGATATGGATGCTATAGCATTCATCTGATTGCCCTTATAAACGGTGTTTAATAAAATTTAGGATATTAGAACCAATTTAACACTAAAACAATTCATATATTCAAACACCCTCCACGCGCGGTCAAATTGACCTACAATTGAAACGTTGTCTATTTTATTAACAATGTTGATAAAAACTTAATTTTCTTGAGATTTTGAATATGCATCACCGAGTTAAACAGTGAAAAATCAACTGAAACAGAAATTCGTGCCTAAAAATGCTTTTATTCGTCGTCTCTGTAAACAAAATTCACGGGTTTACCGAGATAGGTTCAAAACGATGAAATATACCTAAAGTTGCTACGTACACATTTTCAATTTAATCTTACATTTCTTATCCTTCTTGCCACGTTTTCACTAAACAATGTACTAATATATAATCTAACAATTTTTAGTACACTTTTGTTGATTTATCTTATTTCTATTTGATGGTAATGCTTGAAACTTGGTGCAAGCATTTTTTTGGTTTACGTTTGTGCACCGTGAGAGTAATGAAATTTGATTTGTACAAATTGCTTCAAAATATGTGAATTATTTCATGTGTTTTAGAATAATAAATATTCAATTGAAGAATTGAACAATCTCTCCTCTTGTCATCTCTCAAATAGGGAAACTTATATTTTACATATTTACTATTGACTTCTCACACCATCCATAATTTTATACTAAATTTGTCTGGTTCATTTGGTATATTTTTGATAAATCTGCACCAACATTTCGACGGAAACTACTCCTCAAATAACATTAGTTTCCACCAGTCAAATTGACCGACCGCTGTGGTTAGGCCACATAACAATTGAAACAGTTTAGTTGAAACATATAATTAATTTAGATTATTAACTATTTATTTCTAGCATGTAGTGCTACTTTTTTATATATTTTTTTCTAAATATTTCTTTCGAAACATATTAATTTATTTTTCTATGGGCCCGCGTAACTTTCAGGCCACATTCCAACATTTTCGATATCTTATCAAGTAATTATGGCTTTTTTGTTAGGTGACTCATAAATCTAAATTCTATAACTTTTTCAAGATAACCGATATCAATATTTATGACCTTTGTTAGGCTTTTCAATCTGAAATAACATTTTCAAAGGAAAATGAACATATTCAAAGGAAAAAGGAAATGGGAGCATTATAGGCCGTTGTGACTTGAAAGTCACATAATTCATTAATAGCAAGAAAATGGTTTTTAAATAATTTTTTTTGTTTTTTATTAGCATATATAGGCTTATAGTGACTAAATTCATTAATACCAGAAAATTGGTTTAAACAGATTTTCTTGTTTTTTATTAGCATATATAGGCTTATAACTACTAATTTCATTAATACCAGAAAGTTTGTTCAAACAGATTTTTTTGTTTTTTATTAGCATATATAGGCTCATAATTACTAATTTCATTAACACCAGAAAATTGGTTTAATCAGATTTTTCTTGTTTTTTATTAGCATATATAGGCTTATAATTACTAAATTCATTAATACCAGAAAATTATTCTAAACGAATTTTCCTGTTTTTTATTAGCATATATAGGCTTATAATCACTAATTTTTTGTTGCCCTATTTTGTTTTATGTAAACCAAAAATTCGGTACATATTTTCTATACTAATCAAAATGCTCTTTAACTAAATAACCTATTTATGTTCATCAGATGCTGTGAGCTAAGATAAGATAATGTGATATATGAATATTATTAAAAATCGAGATAATTTTTTTTTCATAAAGTGTTCCTCATCTCTATCCTTGAAATGCAAGATACGTACGGTGGTAGGTACGTGAGTTTGATGCGCCTTGGTGCTTCCTTCTACGCGGGAACGGATCTTACGAGTTTGTTTTTTTGTTCTTTCGAATCGGAATCTCGCAGCATTATGTAGGTATCAAGTGAAAGAATGATAACTCGGATGTTTTTTATGTACACGCTTCTTCTTCTTGGTTTGCACTCGGTTTAGGAAATAAGAAATTTCGATCGCACGGGAATCCGATGAGAAATTGCGAAAAAATATAATCTGATAAAAGAATTAGTGGTGCATGGGACTTTCTACACAGAAAGGGTTCTATTGGATATTCCAGCTTAACAAAACAGTTATGTGAGTATTAGTAACACTCACAGAAAACACGATTTATTAGAATAAAATATGTGCACCGAAAATAGCAAATCTTCAACATACTCTTATTACTGTATAAATTTTGTTACAAAACATGTTATTTTCAAACACCATGTAATATCAAAAACGTGTCAAACGGAGAAAAGGTGTATTTTACAAATCTTTCTTATATATAAAAATGAATAGCAAAATGTGTTGGTATTTGCTTAAACTTTCCTTACCGTAATTAAACATTCGAAGAACAAAAATCATCGATTGTATTCATTTAGGAAAATATTGGCCGATTATTTGCGTACCCTTGTTATTCGCTTAGGGGGCGTCTATTAATCACATGATAAATTTTTTAAGGATTTTTGGACCCCCCTCCTCCTTGGTGATATTTAAAATCACCCCTGCCTCACCCACCAAACATTACGTGTATTCTTAGTTACGAGAAAAAATTGTTAATATTTTGATTATTTGAAAATGTGTGGATTTTTTTTAAATTCGCGTAAAAAATAAATACACGTGATATCTTACTATATCCCTCCCTTTCCCAAGTAATATTACGGGTTTTTTTTTGTTAACCTTCCTCCCCTTTAAAAACCTCACGTGATTCATGGACAACCCCTTACAAGATACCGTCAGTTTTTATAGCCAAAGTGTTTTTAATAAAATATTGTGAATAGGATTTGAAATCAAATACACCAACCAAAAGGCAATTGTATCTATTATATAGATATTTTGATAAAGCTTTAAGTGATTTATTTACCAACCGAGGTACTTATCTTTACAACGCAGCATTGTTGGTCTATGGTTGGTTGTTGAATTTATGACAATTTTCGATCTCTCAAGTTTATTCGGTCCCTGCATTTTGTAGGCATCGTAACGACGTCGACCCGGGCGCCAACCGGGTCGCTGTCGTTGCATGTTACAGATGCAGAAAAATCAGAATAGTTTTGGGTTAGTGGTATTAAGGATTGTGCTCAGTTTCTTTATAACTGTGTATGATAAGTGAATATTGAATTTTTAGTGGTTTTAACGCTTGCATTTGGAACCTTCATTCCTAATTAATAAGATAAGTGAGTAGGTATATTATTTTTTTTAGCTATATTAATGAACTTCGAATAGCTATAATAGAACTCATGATCTTAACGAGTATATTAAAGGCACATAAAATGTTTTTTTTTTTATGAAATTTCATTGATTTTTTGTTATATAATACCCAAGTGTTCGTGCTGCTGAATAGACGAGTGCTTTCGAAGACACTATTATATAATATTAATATTTATACACATATCGCGAAGTTAATGCAAATTGTCTTAAGGAAAATGCCAGTAATTTACTAACGTTTAATGCTTCTAGTATTATTTTAGTTGTATATTTTACGCAGTTTGTTACTAGATAGTATTTTTTTTAACAACTATCTTATTAAACAAAATGAAATCTCCTTTTGAAAGAGTGGTTTGTATACGTGTATCTAACTTAGTATGCAGTGTAGTTACAATTATAAGTAGATTTTTATTTCTACATAACTTCTGAAATCCAAACTACATATTGCATAACATTTGTTTAAAGTAGAACGCTTCAAAAAACGGACAACCTATAATAAATCCATTTTTTCTCGCACAAATTTTAGCCCCTAGCACAAATCTGTATGGTAAAAATTACAGTTTAACAGTGCTCTGATCTGTATTATTACGTACAATTGTAATACTATAATTTCATATTGCACATTAAAATCTCATAACAAAGTGTGTGGCTTGCAGCGATCGACATTTTTTTAAAAAAAGTCAAATTAGGTTCGTGTATCGCTTAAAGCGTTTAAAGAAAGTACATTCGCACAAACTTGTATTTTTTGTAAGACTTTTGTTGGGCTTTTTGCAGACTTAACACGATTTTTATCAATATAGTCGATAGTTTTTAAGGATAAGGTAAAACGATCAGATTTTTAACACTTTACAGTTTTATACGTCTATTTATGATAAATACTTTTTTACATTGGTGACCCTCTTTGAACTAAGGTAATTTTAATTGCATGACTGTTAGATCTTATAAATACAAAAATTTATCAATTTTGTGGCACACTAATTGTTATTATCATACATATATAAACTAATACATCTTAATTTAAATTGCATATTGTGATATTTTATTTATCAAGCAAGTAATTTTATATACTTTTTCGATTTCCCATATTTCGTGAGAGAATATCTTAACGTTATCATCTGAAGACAGACACGAAGATGTGTATTTTTAGTTGGTCTTGTTCAGAAACAAAAACAGCTTTCTCGTTTAAATTTACGATTCCCAGATAATTTACCGTCTTCATTGTGTTTTTCGTTAATTGTCGATTTAACTGGTGATTTCTATCACTTAAATTCACATGGTTGATTGTGAGCCTTGATTTATTAAGATGGAAACTGAATGTATTTTTAATGTTTTTTATTCTTTATATATACATATTTCAATTTGTAAATATACCTAACCTCCGTTGTACACGTTTTTGATCTTACACGGTTTTTGAAAATAACACATTTTGTAAGGAAATTTATACAGAAATAAGAGTATGTTGAAAATTTGCTATTTTCGGTGCGCATATTTTGTTTTAATAAATTGTGTTTTCTAGATCGTAGCTTTCAATGTGTAAGTACACACAAAACTGTTTTGTTATGCTGAAACATCCAATGACATACCTTTCTATGTAAAAAGTTCCACCGATGAAGCCAAAAATTTGTAGGATTTTTCTGTTGCTAAACAAAATCTGTTATCAATCTGTGGAGGCTGCTCAATATAAACAGACATAGATCTTTGATATATTATTTCAAGCATACAACGTTGTATCAATGAGTGATTCAGTACATACTGCGTAGTTTGTATTCTGACCGTTATAGTGGTTTATATATTATTTATTAATATTAAAAATTTGTAGGTTCTTTCTGCTGCTAAACAAAGCAGTTGTAGCAATGATTAATTTACTACATTTTGCGTAGTTTGCATTTATAATTATTACGAACGGGTGCATACACCCTACAGTACCTATTATCTTGGAGAGCCTAATATTATCTTAATGTTTCCATATAACTTAAATCATGTAACAGAGAATAACTGTTACACTTATAGAACAAAATAACTGTGATCTTGTCGTAAAATTAGGTCCATTACTGTGTATGTCCATTGAATATACAACGTCTCAATTTAATATAATCCAGATCTCCCAAAGAAAGTAATTTATATCTTACATTTGACTAAGCTTTTTAATCATTTCCAAAACGTGTAACACAGCAGCAGGGAAATATTTAAAAAGTTTTTAATTAATTCTTATCTCGACGATAAACCTCCAAGCCTAATCACATGTTCATTTCTTTCTCTCAAGATGAACTTCAAGTTTTACATTAGTATTACACAACTTCTTGTTACGCGTTCGGAGAGGCTTTTTTATGTCTTTCGATTATATTTGAAATAAATTATAATATTTTATAAAGAAATTTGAAAGATTCTAATGCGTTCGTTTCGAGTTGACATCTGCAATGAATAATTTATTCGTGAAAGTGGTCTAGAATAATTTTATGCATATGGAGATAGAATAAAATTGGTCGTTTGGATAGAATATCTTGCGTAACATGGAGAAGAGTTCAATGAATTGGTTTATTTATTGATAATAAATTTTTATTGCGTATAAGAAAATACTTATAAATGTCTTCTATTTTTTCATAAGTTCTACCATATTACCTATGGTAGATCTGTATCTGTATAATGTACTGTGTTTATAATTGTATTTATACATTATAGTTTCATTTTTTTTTCTTTATAATACCAATACTAAATTTAGACATAATTTAGTACACTAATAAAATTCAATGGTTTAATTTTTATCTAATTAATTACTCAATGTCTTTCTATATACAGACAGTTATCTATATAAAAAAAATCGTAAAAGTAGATACAAATGTAAGTGAATAAAGCCAGGTCTTCTTAAACTTTTGTCATTCACGACTCCCATTTATGATTGCAATGTTCTTGACGATATCATACAAATATATAAAAAAATGTCTTTGATGATTTATTTATTAGGTAACAATATACATATAAATATGAATTTGTTTAGAAACATACAGAAATTTAAAATAAAATTAAAAATTGCACAAAAAATTATAAAATTGTATTCATTATATCAAAAATAAAAATGGATTCTGATCGTCTTATTCACTCGAATATATTCGAAGTAGTTGCGTGGGAAGTATTAAAGTGAAATATAGGTAAAAAATTGTACTATTTTTTTTTGTTTTAATTTCCATCCAATTACAACTGCCTAGAATGCATTCAGTAATTATTATGACTAACGTATAGAATATTTTAAAATACTACCCATTCGTAGTCATTTAAAGTTTGTAAAATATAAAAAAAGAAAAAATTTTTAGTGATGTTATAAAATGATACATATATCTATATATGAATATAAACTTTTTAATTACAATTTTTTACAATTTTAATAATAAAATCAAATAGCTAGCAAGATTTTAAAAAGTTAGGTACAATATTTTTTTATATTAGTATCAATTTTTATGAAATAATTTTGGTTTGCATTTATAATTTATTTATATTTTTAAATATGCAACAAATATTATTTCACTTATATAAAATTAATGAAGTAACAAATATTATATTGATAAGTAATTTAAAAAATAATTTACTTTTGTTTGTTTCTTCATACAAAGCAGTTTTTTAGGGTTTTTTGGCATAGACCTGTGTTTGGTATTTATATTTGGCTCCTATAAATCTATTTTTAATTTTTTGTATCCGTTTTTGTTTGCACATTTTTGGCTCTGATCGTTTTAATTACATTGCATTTTAAATATATCTGTAAACAAATAACAAATACTAAAAACGTATGTGCTCTCTTGAAAAAATATTGTTTTTCAATGAAGACGACATGAGTCTTGATTTTACATGGCTAATTAAATTCTAAATAAATTATATATCATTATATATACTATTTTCTCAATTGCC
The DNA here is from genome assembly GCF_003426905.1 of Ctenocephalides felis. Lineage (NCBI taxonomy): Eukaryota > Metazoa > Arthropoda > Insecta > Siphonaptera > Pulicidae > Ctenocephalides > Ctenocephalides felis. Next base: position 69,200,266 of record NW_020537324.1, read on the forward strand.
CTCTCTTAAAGCATTAAATCAGCATCATTATTTTTATATCCTATATTATTCGACTATAATATATATTGAAATTTTATTACATTTATTTTAGTTTAGTATTTTTATTTTCATATCGTAGTTAATTCGATTTTTTTTATATTTTTCTAATTTGGCATAGTAGTGATCGAAAAGTATTTTCACTTTGAAACACGCTTTTGATATTTAATTTCAATTGAATATGGATATCACTACTGCTTGATAACGTGCTGTCCAAACCGGGGATTTGAACCCTAGACTTTGAAGTCGGAATCTTCAGAACTTGCTTTTACATCCTAACTATATTTTTTATTAGTTATTTTCAACCAACTTGTGATTTTTTTTATTTTTATATATTTTTCTCATAGATGCATTCAATACTTTTATTAAAGTTATTCGGACTCTATTGTTATATTATCGCGGTCCATATTATTATTTAAATAATGTCGCTAATTTATTCCTCATCATATTATATTCTGCACAAGGGCACACAAGTTTAATCATTTGCCTACTCATTATGAATTAATTGCCAATTTACATAAATTTACTTTGATATACATACGAGGCGCCAGTTTTATCACCTAAACAATAAATCAACTTTTGCATTATTAATCTACATGAATGCAGCCTATTTTGAATAACCGATTTTTAGAGCATTTTTTTTAGCTTTTAGAATTTAAGTTTGAAGCATAAAATTGAAAAAAAAAATGAGGAAGCTAAAATAAAGGCTATCTCTTTGGTTAGTTTTAAGACTATGGATCTACGCGAAAGCAGTCTATTTTGAACCACCAATTTTTTTGGGTATTTTTTTTAATTTCAGTTAGAAACATAAAATTGAAAAAAATAAAAAATCTAAAATTAAGGCTCTCTCTTTGTCTTGTTTTAGGACTAATTAGAAGTTGCGCATTTCTTACATGCCTAATGTCAAGCAAAAGTAGGGTCAGTTTTCAATTGAAAATATAGATATCAATATCAAAGATTCATAAGTAATACAGATTTTTTAATTTTAATGAAAAATACAAGCAATAACAATAAAGTATATTGAAAATAGTCCAGTACATATGAGATACGTTTCTTTACAAACACAATTAATTCTGTGATTCATTAATAAGCAATTTGTCATCCCATTCTTATGGCATTAAATACTCTAAAAAATATTTTATTGTTTTTATTATTCCACCACATCCGCATTTCTGTGTTCTCTCAATTGCAAACATTGAGTAATACTTTCGAATTTTTTACTTGCTCAATTATTACAATAGATTTTGTAATCATGAAATTGTTTCTGAATTTAATTAAATATTGTGTAACATGTAAAATAAAATTTATACGTATATTGTTATTGGTAATTAGCTAATGGAGTTTTTTAAAAATATTTCTAGAATCGCATCAAATCTGAAGATTTTTCAAGATATTTTTTAATTGTTTTCATATATGTTAATCGTGCAATGAGCTTTGTTCTGACTGCTTCGAAGTCCATAGCTCAAAACACTAGACTACGGGAAAGCCTAAGATTGTCCCATAATAATCTTTCCATCTCAATTCAAATTTGTTCAATAAATTTCTAATATATTTCTCTACCAATAAAGTGCAGAAACAAGCCATAGAAAATTCATATCAACAATATGAATAGTTCACACATAATTATAAGCATATAGTCTGTTGTGAATCAACAATGTGTAGCCAGATGCTTATATATATATATATATATATATATATATATATATATATATATTTGTTATACTTTTAGATAGGTTTCTAATTTATTCATTTCGATATAATAATATGAGAGACAACAAACAAAATGAAATGAGCAGTTAATGGCGAAACTAGTTCACAGTTTTACGTTTAAATGATTTAAAATTATTTATGTATGTGCTGAGAAAATGAAGCGTGATTTCAGACAGATTACAATTTATGTAAAATTTCTCTAGATATTACTAACAAAAGTGGAAAAAATTGTATACGCATTGAAAGTCTCTATAAAAATAGAAAGAATCGTAAGTTCTCATAAAAAGAATATGTAAGAATAATGTTTTTTAACTGCAGTCAAATGAAGCTACAAATAAAATGCGTGTACTATACATACCAAAATTAATTGGAGTTAAGAAGTTAAGATTTAACCCAATAATTTAATGGATCACAAAAGGAAAAATCTCTTTAAATTAACCAAAATTAGAAATGAACCAGTACATGTACATACAATAAAATGTACATGTACTGGTTCATTTCTAATTTTGGTTAATTTAAAGAGATTTTTCCTTTTGTGATCCATTAAATTATTGGGTTAAATCTTAACTTCTTAACTCCAATTAATTTTGGTTAATTTTAAGAGATTTTTTCTTGCTCTTTTTTGTGATCCATTAAATTATTGGGTTAAATTCCAACTTCTTAGGGGGCGTCCATTAATCGATTGATCGATTTTTCAAGGATTTTTGGATGCTATAGCATTCATCGTATATAACGATCAAAATACGACACCCTTGCTCTGCCTACCCTCATAAACGGTGTTTAATCAAAGTTCGGCATTCACAAAAATTTAAAAATAAAATAATTGTCAATTTTTGTACCTTGATGAAATTTCTACTGTGTTAATGAAGTACAAAATATTAAAGATGTGTGGTTTTTGCTACCAAATTATTACCATTAATTTGAAGTCATGATATATAGAGCTTTCATCAAATGTGAATTAAAATTTAGTTTATGATTATGAGGCTTTCAATTTGAAATGCCACTCATAAAAACTAAACAATTACATTAATTAGATTGCGTTTACGAGGTCGTGTATTTAGAAAGGTTTTTAAAAATAAAATGACTAAGATCAAATTAGCACATGAGAAAAAATATGTTTTTGTTATATTTTTATAATTATGCCGCAATTGTCCAGAGATTATAATTACTATCTGAGTGATACTATAATCTTATTAAAAGTGACGTTAATTTAATGGCAATGGTAATGATTGTACGGAAGGTTGAAAGTAATATTTCGTAAATGCATTTTTTTGTTTATTTTACCTATTTTGAAATGTTTAATTTTTTATTTTTCTTATTACTTTGTTGCAAATAGATCATGTGCATGTCACAAGATGCAGTAATTAAAGTCATACGTGCATTGAATTTGTTTGCGAATCGATCATCATGTAAGTTGTTGCATTATTTGCATATTTAATTCAGAACAAGGTTTTTGTCATTTACCTGTGCATATAAAGTTATTCGTTTCAACAAAAACCTTCGAAAATAATTGGACTCGTTTATTTCAATACAACGATAGAATAATAAATATTAAAGACATGGAATAATAAATTTAGATTGATGCTTATTTGTTTGTATAAAATTCGAATGACATTATATATCACCGTAATTCAAATGATTATGGGTTTTATTTAAAATTAGATGCATTTGGCATTTTGTCTTTAAGAAAATCTACACGAATTTTTCGAGATATATAAAAATAAGCCAGCTGTTCAAGAGATTTGAAATATTTTTAATCTTCAAGTATTTTACAAAAAATAATCTCTTTTTTAACTTTCCGTAGGGTGAGTTATTGTAATCGTCAAAAAATTGGTATTGAAAATTTCTGCATATCTCTAAGTTTTAGAGGTTTCTGAACATTTTGGCATATCTCAAAAAAAAAATTTATGTGTGCATAGAAATCGAATTTTTGAGAGTACTGAGCATCCGATCTCAATGATTTAAAATACTTTCTTTTTGTACGAAACGGTTGCTTTTGGGATTTTTTTCTCATTCTTTAACATTTTGTCTTTAACTTCTAAAAAAAAAATATTTTTTTAATTTCTAAAAAATATTTTTTTTTTGAATGTTGATAATAACTCGGATTTTAATTCCAATTCCAGCTAATGTTCTGAACATCACTTATATTCTTTGAATAATTTTAACTTTTAATTTAGTTTATATAATTCATATAAATATTAGACCATGTCCTTCATTTTAACTCCGATTAATTAAGTTAAATAATCGTCGTCGTCCAATTCATAAGCTCTTATATTTTGTCTATAAAATAAGAATAATAAAAGTTACAGTATTTATAATAATCTATTTAAAAACATCCAATATTTCTCGAATATTTCATTAAGGTTAACGAGAAGTACCAGCAATTTGCCTTAAGGCACACGATTAGTTAATTTCAATTTTAGTTACAGTCGCTAATAAAACATCGAGTAACATTATATAATTCTCAGATGATTTTGAAGAAGAAGAATTCCCAGAAATTAATTTTGAAGTATTCAGATTATATTAGGATTTTCTCAAAAATTAAGGAAAGATTATATCGTAAACTGTTGACTCGTCGATTAGTCAATATGAATACTGAAACAGAAACTCATTTCATAATTTTTATCTTTACATGGTTTTTGGAAGTAGTTAGGATTTCTATCAGAATGCTACTCTTATCAAACTTTTATAATAAATTCTTAGTTACTTAATTTCCTGCTCGTCGCATATCCCTATGGGAATATTTTAATAAAATTTTGCGAATAAAATTCAAAACGAATTTTATCATCGTTCTCAGACAGACAGTGTACATGATGATATCCGATATCCAGAAGCTCGTCCAGATATCAAGTCCATATATATATTAAGCACTGTGTAATCGGATCGGCAATATCGTATTATTTTATTTATGGTTTATGTTCTTGAGCATGAAAGATATTCTCTTTCCGCAAAACTTAATACTGCATTGTCTGACATATGTCGAGGAATAAGGTATTGTTACTATGCGAAAATTCGTGAGGTTTGGAGATAATAATTTTGAATCTTAAATTAGAAAAAAAAACAATATTTGTATAACCTATATAATTATCAACGATGTCGATTACGTTATTAAATATTGTTTTTGATGATGAATAATTATCTTGTTACTTCTGGAGAGGGCAACCCAGCCGTCAACCACTCTTCTTTTTAACCTTTTCGCTACGAGTGTCGTTTATGGACGACATCCGCATTATGTGCTCTGTGTATGGATGTCGTCCTTGAACGACTTGTTCTGTGTCAGCATTTGCTTCAAGATTAATCACTTTCAGTTAAACTATTGGTACTTCTAATTTTCTAGTTTATTAGAAGCGTAATTTTTAATTTTTTATTACACTGCTTGATATAGAGCTGGCAGGTTGGGAGCGATACTGAGGTTAGTTTGTGCTAGTCCATGTTCTACTACCACTACACCACAGTGGGTTTAATGTGCATGAACATAGTTTTATTTTCTTTAATAAAATGCAGCATATTTTTTCCGTTTGGTACTAGTAATTCTAAAGATTTTATTAAAATGTGAGATCATTTAAAGGATCTACTCAATTATTCATAAAGACTGACGATTATGAAATGATCTTTGAAAGTAGAGCAAATACATTCAATTTGCAACAAACTGGTAATCGGTGTGCTATGTTTGTTTTTATAATGTTGGGAAAAACTAGAAAATAGAATCCGAGCTTTTAAAAGTTGTGGAAGTGACTCAGATAAATCTGAGCTAATAGATTTCATATTTTTCTTTTTGATAATAATTATTTTGTAGTGATTAAATGTTTATTCTCGATGTAATACATATTTTTTATTATTAATTAATATTTTTTTGAATAAATTATTTGTTAGTTTTTATATGATTTATACGTACTAGTAATGTTTTAAGTTTTACTCAAGTCACTGCACAAAAAATACAGCATAAACTAGAAATTTTAAGAGTTGTGGAAATGACTTAGGAATTGAGCTATTGCATTATTTTACTTGATAATAATTATTTCTCAGAGATTAAATTTTTATTCCTGATATAATGATTAGTATAATTAATAATTAATAATTTTTTGATTAAATTATCAGTTTATGTTCATATAATTTGCACGTGCTAGTGATCTTTTAGTTTTGCTCAAGTCACTCAAACAGATCATAAATTTTGTTCCAATTCGTGATCGTGTCTTCTGCCAAATGTTATTTTTAGTGGTTTATTGCCATGATGGTTGAAAATAGTTGTATAAATCAAGTACTGCACCTATAAACCTATTTAATGATGTATAACTTACAAATAACATAAAACATTTTGTTAATTTATGTTTTGTGGTATATATTTAATGGTATTTAAACTTATAATGGATCTCGTTAGGTTGCAACAAAATTGGTATAATAATTAACTGATTCTTTAGGTATTTTTGTATTAACTTATCTTTCCCCATAGTCAATAATTAGCTTGGGCGTAAAATAGAAGCGTAATACTTGACGTGGATGCTATAGCATTCGTCGTAGCCTAATGTGTTTTATCCTTCTATCTCAAAGTTTTATGAATGTATCACTTTAAACTGCAATTAGTCTAAAAAAAATCTTTTATGGAAAATTGCTAGCTTTTTATTTATCTGCTCGTCATATTCTCCTGTGGGAACATTTTAATAAAATTTTGCGAATAAAATTTTCTACAAAGTTTGTATAGTTGTTGACTAAATTTATTTTATAGAATTGAATTCGATTCATTATTTCTTTAAAACAATATCTAGTTGGCAAAATTTTAATACGTTTGCGGACGTGAATGCAATAGTATTCATTTTCATTATGATGCAGAATGACATGAATGTTAAAGCATTCAAATTTTAAAATCAATTATTTATTTGAATTTAATTTTATATAAACTCACGTTTTTCTCAATTATTATACCTGTCAAGGTAATGACCAACTGATTCCTTAGGTATTTTTGTATCATTTTATATTTATTTTATTTATTTTATATTTATTTTATATTTTTCCTTAGCTTGGGCAAGCGCATTGCGTAAAATAGAAGCGTAATATTTGACGTGGATGCTATAGCATTCATGGTATGTACCGATTAATATTTGATAATCTGACTACCATTATAAAAGGTGTTTAATCAAATTTTGAATAATAAAATATTGTCTTATTTTTTTAATTTAATTTTATATAATCTTACACTTTTGTAATTATTATACCTGTCAAGGTGATAACTAACTGATTCCTTAGGTATTTTTGTATCATCTTATCTTTTTCCTTAACTTGGGCAAGCACGTTGCGTAAAATAGAAGCGTAATACTTGACGTGGATGCTATAGCATTCATGGTATATTACGATTAAAACACAGTTATCTGACTACCCTTATTAACGGCGTTTAATCAAATTTCGGATATCACAACCAATTTAAAAATAAAATGAAGAGGACAATTTTTGTACCTTGATGAAACTTTTCCTGCCTGAAGCAAGTGTTTATAAAAAAGCTCTAAAATAAGCTTGGAGTAAAAATATTTTATGATTTCTTTTTATCTGACTTTACTATTAAAATCTATATCGAATTTCGACTCAGTTAATCTTTGTTTTATAAATATAAATATTTAAACAACATAACAATTCCCTTCAAAGAAATTTTAAAGATAAAACAAACTATTTCTCTGTGAAAAAGGTACTTTTATTTCATTTTACGCAGTTTCCGATACAAAGATGAAATTTACTTTAGTACTTTTAGTACTACTGTATATTGTGTGTAGAAAATTTTCTAAGAGAATATCGTGTTCTCACGTTTAAGTGCTTTTTTATGATGCAAAAGTTTCCGCGATTTATATTTACTTCCACAGATTTTCCGCAGGAAAAACTTCCGCAATTTCGAAGCGTTTAATTTTCAATAAGGAATGATATGATTTTGATACTTCCAGTGAAGATAAAAATTTAATATCCAAGTTGTAAAAATAATATTCTGTAATGCCAATATTCTATAGATGCCCATTTAAAAGCAGTTGTAAATTTAACTCCAAGCATATAAATACTTTATATTTATTATAAATAATAATTAATACTGGAATGTGCGACAGTGCATTTGGAAAAAAACCAAAAAACTATCCCCGATTGAATATTATTCAAATTTCAATTAACACATTCGCGTTCATATCAAAAAAGAAATATTTGTCGTATAAAAGCAACTGATTATCTCTTACGCCGACTGATTGTTTGAATAAAAAGCATGTAAATTCTTTAAGAAAACATTGTTCACAAATATTTAGCCGGTGAGTAATATAATATTACGCGTTTTATGAATATACTGTGGCATGCAAACAATGAGCAAAAATTTGTTAGCAGAATTACACACATTCGTAAAATTCATTCGGTAATGGATTCTTATTGGATTCCAATAAATGAACGTTTACAAAAAAATCAATACTTTATTTATGTTTGTAAATAATTTCGAAATGTTCAACAATAATAATTTTAATATTCGTGTGTAATGGTAGCAGATGTATGGGAACAAATTAAATGTATATAAACTGGCAAATATTATTTCCGAACTCTTTAAAAATAATTTTTTCAACTGTTGGAGTTAATAGAATCTTGTTAAGTCACAAGGTCTTTTTCTTTAAAATCATAACAATTTTGGTTTTTATTCAATTAAAACCAAAAGTTCCAGCAATTTGCCTTAAAGCACCACTAGTTTATGATATTAAAATCATGGCAAGGTTATGATGTATCTAATATGAGAGAAAAAACATTCAAAACACTTGAGGATTTAAAAAAAATCTTAAAGCTTATTTAAAAATAACTTGAAGCGTGTTAAATAATAAACAGACATGGCAAAGAATGTGTTCTATATTCGGAACGTTTTATCACAAATAAAAATCGTATAGAAACTGTCTATTAATAATATTAGAAGAATGAATGCATTAATTTTGACGCTCGTCAGTATTACGTGAAATAGGTCGGTTGAATGAACTGAAAATGATTACTAATTAAAGTTTATATACCATTTGAAGGTTATTAAATGTGAAATATACAATTTAATAATTATAATTAAATATTATTTTTAACCAGTTAACTGTGGCGTTCACATCGAAGAGTGCGTACAGTTTTGTCCTTTTATTGAAGTTTATGCTACTTGCCTCATTGTAAAATGCCACTTATAAATATTTATACAGTTACAGTTTAAAAATATTCTGATTTAATAACTTTACTGTTTTTGGATGAGTTTAGTAAATCAAAATAATTTGCGATAATTTTTAGGATGCCCAAATGAATTTTTAAGCTAAATGCGTATATCTGGTTAAGTATTTGAACTAGATCCGAAATATTTTTACAGCAAATTTAAAATTTTATAGGGAATATACTGTGTAATTTTCAGCTCTTTTTAAAAAAAAATCGTTGAAATATAACATGATCCATTATGCTAGTCTATGGTCTTAACCATTACACCTCGACGGGGTTGAGTCATTATATATTAATTTAAAATTTGTATAAAAATGCATGTGCGTATTAAGTCTCTTTCGATAATCCAGATTGTTGGGTTAAAATTAAACCTCTATAGCTGTGGTCTGTCATAAACACTGATTTGTTAGTATAATTTATGCTTTTGTTGCAAGTTCTTATTACACTAATGATTTAGGGATTATTTATTACGCGGACTTTTAGAAATGACTCTAATCCGTTACCCCCTCTACAGAGTAGCAACCATTTGGTGTAAAATCTCAATGCCATGAAGATTGCTGCCTTCATGGCCAATATAACAAAATGGAAATACGTCTAAACATCGGTATTACACTGTGAAATATATGTCGACCCTCTACTTTGCCAACGTTGATTTACATGCATAATGTATAATTGAAAATGTCATGTAGACTTATATTATTTTGTTTGTTTCATCATGTATATCCGCAACAATTATTATATCATGACATTAGATTACGACATGACATGATTTGCACGTGTACAGAATTTCCTTAACCATATTCATCCCTTTTCGTTCCTGTTCCTCATTTAACATCGTTTTTTTGGTAGAATTAATTTAACGCAAATACAAGCCCTGTGGTTGTTTAATGAATGGATGGACGAGAACCCTTGGAGCAGAACAAAAACATAAGCCTGGGCATTGTTACTGAGTTTGAAACGCGTTAGAGTTTGCTTAATTATTATTTAATTTTCCATTACACCATGTGTAATGGTGAGTTGAATATTATAAAAACATGTGCATTGTTCAGCTCAATAATTCATTATTTTATAAACATAAAATAATTAACTGATTTTCAGTATCTAAGGACGTAACTAAAGCATTCTACATATAATTATTTGGGTGAAAAATTAAGTTCTTTTTGATGATCATTTCAAATGCCAATCTTATCTGAAACTAGTTACATTCAAGGAAATTGGCATATTTGTCGGTATAATAGAGACTCAAGATAGGATTATACTTCAGCACGTTTTTGTATCAATCAAGTAATTTTTCAAAGTCTTCGTAAAGTAATAGGAGCTTCCAACATTAGATTATGCCTAGAATATGCATTCAGTTCAAAAACTTAGTGGAAAAATGTACAGCTTTTCCATAAGTATGTATGATGCCTCTCAAATGTTGTTCAAAATTCAGATTTAAATAGTTAAACTTCAAATTATTTCATATATATGTTATTATTATTTTTTAATATAGAACTATATCAATTTTTATACTCCTTTTAAAAATTACGTACGAACCTTTTATGGTTTTTGCTAAAAACTTATACATAATTTGTTTAATATAGAATAATATTAGTGTGTTTTAATATTGTATTCTAATACTTTTGGTGCTTCTAATATTGGCGACAATAAGGGGGTCTTCCTATGTAACGGCCTGTTTTTAGGGATATTTAAGGATTTTTTTCTACGACCAGTAAATATTTAGAGCTTCAAGTTTTTTATCGTTTAACGCATATTTGGACAGTATAAATATAAAATTTCAGCTAAAAATATTTAGTCAAACTAGAGTTACAGCGCTCTGAACACCCCCGCCTTCTGCTCTTATTTTATGATAACAAGAAATATCCATAATATCCTATTTGAGTAAATTAGTGTTATATTCATTACTTTTTGACTTATTAGTAATTTCTATTGCACATCGATTATAAACATTTTCAAATACTGCCAAGTATGACTCACATATGATAAAAGTTAAATTTGTTTTCAGATTTTTGCTTATCGATATATACATAACATTGAACCATATTTTTTAGATATAATTTTGCTTTTGATTTTTAAATTTAATTTTATGAATAATATTTTTGTATGCGATTTAATTTTACACAATTTGTTTTAAGGCGGTGTTTGATATATAAAATAAATATTATATTTTGTGCATTATTTCCGTGTTAACAGAATATTGAAAAGATTTGTCTGTACAGTTCATTATTCATATCACATTAGTTTTTATGATTTATCATTTACATAATAAAATAATGGGTAGTACTGCCAAAGGGCAAATCCGTGAGCAGACTTAGACTTGAACTCTTTACAGGATATGAAGGTGTCGGAGATTTTCCATTGCCATTTCATACCACAGTGCCCAAAATGGGATATTTTCAAGTAAAAATTGACATCGTTACAATCCATATCTATAGCGTTATATAATTAATACTTTGAATTTCAATATTTTTGCTGTTTAAATTTATTATTATTTACAACGTAGGTCGTATAGAATAAAATACATTGGTTAACGGTACTTCAAAGCATAAATTATATTTCCTTGGTCCAAATTTCTCAATTTGTGACATACGACCATACAAGTCTAATCTGTGAGTTCATTTGTTTTATGTGCCTCTTAAATCTGATTGGATTCGTAAAGTGTGAACATAACTGTTCTTACTTTCCTATATTGACATGCATACACGATCATAAAGTTCAGATATGGTGAATATTTAAATTTTATGTTATTTATTTATTCGAAGTTTTATAACTTAATTTGAAATTAGAGACAATAAATTATCAAGAAAAAGTCATATGTATTAAATACAATTCAAATCATCAATACAATTCATATGGAGCAATTTTACACTAAAAATAGGTAACCTAAACATACTGATTGTCAACAATCACTCACTCTATTGTCACTCAATATTTATTTTACACATCAGATATTAAACAATGGTCATTTACTCTCATTATCAAAGTCCTCTTGATTTTAATTAAATTCAAATTAAACAGAATCGAATCAAATTTTATTCCAAGGCTCGAGACTTTTCAATTGACTGAGGTCAAAAGCCATTTATTCTAATTCGTGTGCAAATAAAATGTATTCAGCCTCGAATCAGCTCAGAATTTAGATGATCGTCATGGCAGGCAAATAAAAGACATGTATGTTACCTTGTGGCTAATTAGCATATGATTTGTGATCGGTTCACACCGGGTTTGATTATAGACAAAATAAATTATTATTAGTTAGAACTAGGATAACATATTGTAGAATGTTTACTCATTCATTGATTTTGAATTTTACAAGCGTATGGCACATATATGAAAAGATTTTTTTTTAATATTGATTATTAATAGTTAATAGATGAAAGTGATCTTCACCACAAATCAGTGATTCCTTTTCCCTTTCCCGTTTATTATTTCAGTTGCTATTAAACACTTTTTTATGCATTTTTATGCATTTTCCTACACAAACTTTTACCATGTGTTCCGATCCTGTGCTTCAGCTTTCAGTTCCCTGCATTTTCTCTTCTCGCGTAAGTCATCAATCACCTACATTCTTCTCCTGGTTAATGTGAAGTGATTATAATTAATGTGAGCAATACAATACGAGAGTTTAATATATTTTGACGTATATACTCGTCATGAGGTCGATTCGGATGACACAAAACTGTACGTACTGTTCGATGTAAGCGCCACAGTTAACTGGTTAAGGAATAAACTTTGAGAATAAATCTATATTATTAAAATTGCGTGTATTGGTTTCTATAATAAATAGATTCTATCGTGCTAATTATATTACACTCAATTCCGTTGAATACCGGGTCAGAACTAATAAATCAATCAATTTTTTATGCTTTCAATAAATTATTTAAGTCCGAAGTACGAAATGTCAGCTGAATATCATTACTGAACATGTTAATGATTTATATCGTTTAATGATAGATTACATTTTTTTAGCTAATTTATAAGGCATTTTGCTTGAATGACCTGTTCATGATCTTAATAGAATTCAATATTATGACTGTAACAGAAAATCGTGAATAATAATATTTTGCCAAGTAACCATATTTTTTGGCCTAATTCTGTCGTAAAATAGACCAATGTTATGGCAAGGAATGTAAACAAAATTTATACTTATTGTTAAAATCTCTATAAAATATCTGATAATTTGATGTGCATATGTCTAATGATCATTTTTGACCGCCAAATGGCGTTTTTTTACTTTTTTTACTAGATCTCCGAAACCGCTAGAACTGTCTTCATGAAAAATTAATCAGCACGTCTCCTTATCAATACGAATCGAATTTTTTTTGAATTATTCAAATCGCTTCATCCGTATTCCCGAAATCGTCGACGAAAATTTGTATCCGAACACACACAATTACACGCACGCACGCACAGACACATACATCCATTTTTTTCTGAGGTATGTCAAAATGTTCAGAACTTTTTGAAACGTAAAGATATATAAAAATTTTCATTTTCGATTTTTTGGGATTACTATAACTTGTCCTACGAGAAGTTAAAAAGTCAATTATATGAATTGGCACATTTATTTATAAACAGTATGTTTACTATACATATCGAGTTTGGGGGCGTTCATTAATCACGTGAGGTTTTTAGGGGGAGAGGGGGGGTTTGACAAAAAATCACGAAATATCGCGTGGGGGAGGGAGGGGTATAGTAAGACATCACGTGTATTTATTCTTTACCTAAATTTTAAAAAAAATCCAAATATTTATATTTCACGTGTATTTATTTATAAAAAACTTTTCAAAAAAAATCAAAAATTTTACAGTTTTATCACGTAACTAAAAAATACACGTGATGTTCGTTGGGGGAGTGGGGGTTATTTTGAATATCACCAAATATCACCAAGGGGGAGGGGGGGTCCAAAAATCCTTAAAAACTCGCTCAAGGGATTAATGGACGCCCCCTATAGTGCATGAAAATAGAAATTGCCCTTCTTGATTGATCCCTCAGGTACTCTTAAGTTTCTGATACTAAATGGCCTAATATCTTCGTTCAACACTTTTAGTCTCATCTATTTTTTCAAGTTCTTATATTTTTTCTTAATGAATATATTATCTCTGCTGCAATTATCAAGCTAATATCTAGGAATAATAATTTTTTATAGTGGATATCTTGTGAATCCATCTATCTATTATGATGGGCACCTTGTGAATCAAATCCACATTACCAGTCTGCACTTGTTGCATGATCATTACACATAACTAATTTGCTATTAAGTATTCCTAAGATTCTTTTACCAGATGGCCCAATTTCCTCGGTCAACCTTTTTAGTCTTATCTATAAAGACGAAGTGATCAAAATACATTTCGAAACCATTAAATTGATCCACTTCATTTGACGAACGCAACCTTGACGTTCCTAACATTTTATATGGTCGGATAGTTCCCTTTTATGTCTCATAATAATCTCCAATGTTGATGATATAATATCAGATAACGTGGGAGTGGTCTGAATTCGCAGTGAATATCTGAGACGATGACCTGCAAACCGCTCCTAGAAGTCTAGATTGATAAATAAATGTATCGAATACTATTTTTGTATAGGAAACGTTTTAAATCACTGCTAAAAGATTCCTGTTAGCTTAGTGGCGGCCCCTCCGTGGCTTAGTAGTCAGAGCTTTGGCTTTCCATCCAGAAGGTTTTAGGTTCTACTGATGTCAAGCAGTACTGACTAGAAAATAAAGAGAAAACTTGTTTCCAAGTGAAAATAATCATTCGCCAATGTTGTTGCATACAATTTAAAATTGTCACAATCATGGAACAATTTAGGTTACCTTCCAAAATGCTATGTAGTTCAGAAATATCATTGTAACAGCTTCTAAGTCTCTTAAATTCTGATTGCTCTTTAAATACAAAAAACATCATATAATTAAGGGGCCGTTCAAGTATTACGTAGGCACTATAGGGGAGCGGGGGGTTGTTGATTTGCTTATTTTGGTTTGACATGGGGGGCAGTGGAGCCTGGATGATGATTACGTCATAGGTAGAAGTTTTATTTTTTTACATTAATTGCAAAATGTTTACGTAAGCATGGGGGTAGGGGGTAAGAGCTTTGCTTACTTTTGCTGACAAAGGGGTTGGGGGGGGGGTAAATAATTGTAATAAATCTGCTTACGTAATACTTGAACGATCTTTAATCAACTCTTTTAAAGTATGTTTAAAATTAAGATTTTGATTCTGTAGTTAACAATAAATAAATAAATCTAAATAATAGCTACTTAACCAAATTGTGTTTGTTTCTTTTGATCATAATATTTTTAGTATAATTTAAATTGCTAAAAAGTGCTATAGTTATTTACCAAGTTTCTGGTGACAGTACATTTTTTATACAAGTATTACAATTTGCAGAATTTTTTTCACAATCTCCATTTATAAAATTTCATTCCGAGTTCCTACTAATTCATTGCCACACCTTCAGATTTATATAGATAACGATAATTTGATCAAATGGAAGGTGATTTAGTTAATCACACAAATCACATTAAAAGCATAGTTTCGAGTAATTTAATTAGTTTTTTCGTGTTTCATTGAATTAGAAATATATAACTTGCGATGGTAGATGTAGTTTTTTCATACAATGGTACAATAATAATATTGGAAAGAACTCTTAACAAGTATTTAATGATATACTTTATTATGTATTTCAATATGTGCATGCGTAATTTTTTTTTACAATGATTTAAATTCATTGAAAAATTAACATGCCGGCTGCCAACTACAAATTATCTCATAGATGTAAAGTATTTCATTGATTGTGAACTACATTTATTTTAAAATTTATATGAAAATTAGAAATAGAATTTGTATGTAAAATAATTATAAGTATATTTAAATCGAGTTGTTATTTTAGGGTATATTGGTTTAAATTGCCACGGCAGTCAACGTATTAAAAATTGTTTTTGAAGAAGTTGCATATTTTTTTAGTTTGTCACAATATTAATTTAACAACTTCTGTCTAACTTCCCCTAATGTAATTAATCATTCGAGCGAATGAATAAAAATAATCACCTAACAAAAATTGATAAAATATTAATAACAATTATTTGAAATATTTTCAAATAGATATTTAAACCAAACAAATCTGCTTTAAGACATAATGCCAAGACCCATTAATCAGCTTTTTAAATGTACACCCATTGAATTAGAAGAAAGTCAAATCTCTTTTAGAGCATGAGAAAGATCAAAATTGTTGTTTTAGTCTATGAAATAAATTTTTCAACAAATATTTTATTGATTTTATTGAACACATTTTTTCAAATTTACATGAAAATTAGAAATAGAATTTTTAATCTAACATAATTAAATCGAGTTGTTATTTTAGGGTAGATGGTTTTAAATTGCCACGGCAGTCAACGTGTTAATATACATCATCGAATAAATTATATATTTTTTAAATTTGTATAAGTTTGAGTATCGGTTTAGCAACTTCTGTCTAGCCGATGCAATTTTTAATTCAAAACTAGTGGTTCATGGTAATTAAAATGATCAAATATTAATAACAATTACTTACAAATAAATATTAAAATCAAACAAATCTGTATTAGGCATAATGCCATGCTTCATCAATCAATTTTTTAAATGTACATCTATTAAATTTGAAAAAAAGCCAAATCTCTTTTAGTGCACGAGGAAGGCCAAAAGTGTTATTTTATAAATCTTTTTAAATTTGCATGTAAAATTTTCCCAATAAAGCTAATACAAAAAAATTAAAATAAATAGCAATTAACATAAAATTCAAAATCCTTTAACATTTTTTGTAAACTCCATGAGAACGATTTTAATATATATTTTATTTACATAATATTCATTTATTAAAACATTGACCGATCATTTGCAAGCCCTTGCTATTTGCTCACAAAATACCATCTAATACCATCTACCAAGTTGCAAAGTGTTTACAAAACAATATCATAGATAGGATTTCAAATCAGGTACACCAACCAACTCGATAATCGATATTATGATGCAACTTCAGTTGGTACATATGACAACCGAGGTTCCTATCTATGCAATACAGCATTGTTGGTCTATGGAAAAAGAAATTGTAACAAAAATCGAGCTCTCGAGCTCATTCGGTTGCTACATTTGGTAGGCAGCGCATCAGGGCTTCTCGACCCGGGCACTACTCGCCCGGGTCGAAAACGTTCCATGTTAGAGATGTCTGAAAAATGGGGACAGTTTTGTGCTAGTGGTATTAAAGTTTGTGTTCGGGTTCTTCATAAGTGATAAATGACTGTTGTATTTTATTTTGGTTGTTATTATATAACATTCAGGTAACATATATTTAATTTTATTATAATTATTTCTTTATTATATATATACATATATATATATGTGTATATATATATATATATATATATATATATATATTATATCAGTGGATTGTTATGAGTTCGTTGATTCGCCCTTTATTAATGGTATTAAATCACGCCATTGTTCCGCGTCCCAGAGAATATTGCTTTATCGGTATCGGTTTATATACGCAGAAGACGGTTTTTACAATGTAAGTAAAATGTATCGTGTTTCATGCAATAACATTAGCAGATGCTGGCAGCATAGTAGCTTTAAATTAGCAGTCAGCCGTACCCACAGGTTGTATAAACATCAAATAAGGCGTTTAATGTGGAAACAATAAATCATATGTACCACGCCATATTTTGCGCGCCTTTTTTATTGCCTTGCGTTCATCTGTGGAACGAGAAACGGTGTTGTAAAATAACTGAAAAGTTGGATAACGGAGTCTTTAATTTTGTGATGGTAGTCAATGGTATTTACTATACATTAAATAGTAGCATGTTGGCTTACTTTGTCGTAAAGAATTAAAAATTCAATTAAGTTTTAATTTGTTCGCCTTCTTTATTTCTGCTTTTTTTACTTCGTTACAAATACACTTTTACTCATACTTTGTCATTTTTGATAGAATGACTGAATTTAAGTTATTATTACTATTATTGTGATTCCGGCGCATTTTTCTGTTATTTAATAATGCATTTAAATGCAAGCGTCGGTCACATATGGAACCGAAAATTATTGTTCAGAAAATGACACATTTTAACTAAACTCTTTTTTTACAAAAAAAGAGTGCGTTTTTTATTTTTTTTTACTTTGTTATAAACACATTTTTACTAAAATTTTATCATCTTTGATAGAATGACTAAATTTATTATTTAAGTTATTATTTTTTTTTTTTTAATTTTTACTACTATATTTACAACTGTCCAGTCAAGGCTTTTCTTGAGGAATTTTTAGGGAAGCAAATCAATATTCAATCGAAACGAAACCTCCAGGTTTTGTTGCTATATGTTTCAACATTCTTCTCAATTTTTTTTAGTAAAATATATGTCATAATTTGCCGGGTACAAGCGTTTTGCCGATGTGCCACGAGCGTGCAGGTGTCATTTGGCGGGAATGATACAGGTCACAATTCAGCCATCCGAAACAAATACGTCAAAATAAATATATATTTTTAATAGTTTTTAAACCTCATTAATTATATTTTTCTTGATTAAAAATAAGTCGAATTTAGTTTTTACAAATTGCGGTATATTATATATGCCATAAAATAGATCACCGACAATTATTGGTGCTATACATATCTCTCAACTCGGGGTTTTTTTGTATCGGATTTTGAAATGAACTTCATTGTGATTTAATTTCAGAAATATGAAAAAAATCACATGTTGTAAGTTTAGTTCACGCCGGAGCGGCGGCATCCGAGCGCAACGGTAAAATGACCATGCCGCCGGAGCGGCGGCATCCGAGTCGAAAGGGTTGATTATATTGTTTTATTTGTAAATGAAGTTTTTATTAAATTTTGTTGACATTTTACAGTCATTTAAACATGAATAAAAATGCGATGTTGCAGTAGCAGTTCCAACAAATAAGCATTAAGAGTTTCGATTTGTGAACGCTTATTTTTAAATATTTTCTCATATCATGAAAATCATTTTTATTATTCATAGTAGGGCTTGCCTGTGGGTATGTGGTTAGAGCTACGGGATTTGGATCAGAATTCCAAAGTTTGATACCCTGAAAATTTTAATTTTGGAATTATATATTGCATATATGCATAATTTTATAAGAATGAGCTCCCCTAGAACTCTGGACTTCGATTCAAAAGTTTCAGGTATATACGATATACGTTTCGGGCAGCCTGATGTCAAGCAGTAGTTGCATTGGTTTTAGCTTGGAAAAATATAGATCAAAACAGTTATTACTCGGCATATAAAATCAAATTTCTTGAGATGATTTTTAAATACTGCTTCGACACGTTTGCGGACGTGAATGCTATAACATTCATTTTTATTGTGATGCAGAATGAATGGTATAGCATTCAAATTTTATTAGTCAATTCTTTTGAATTTACTTATATATAACCTTACGTTTTTATAATTATTACACCTATCGAGGTAGTATCTGATTCTTCAGGTATTTTTATATTATCTTTTTATTTGGTAAATATTTAGCTCGAGCAAGCAACTTGTTTAAATGGTAGCGTAATACTTGACGTGGATGCTATAGCATTCATTGTATATAACGATTAAAATATGATACTCTGACTAGCCTCATAAACGGTGTTTAATCAAATTTTGGATATCACAACTAATTTTTTAAAAATTAAATAACTGTCAATTTTTGTTCCTTGCTTGTTTCTTATGTTAATCCGCTGCAAGCTGCAAACCATTTATAATGTTTCTACTTATCTATATATTATTATTATATCTGTGTAAAATGAGGAAAACTGTACATTACTATAAATTTATCACTACGACTATTTCACGCATTGCATTGACATTTCACGAAGCAATTTTCTTCTCCATTTGAAATGCTAATATACATGCCAAGAGCTCACGAACGAAGTTGCTGAAGACCGTTCGTTCTCACATAATGCAAAGAATATATTTTCATATTTTAATCGTAGCTTTTCATTAATCTAAATATAATCACAATCAGGCACGATAAGCATTCATTAGAAATTAACGGACTGTAAATCCCTTTTGAATTGATAATGTGATGCCGACGCATTTTTCTCTGTTATGTAATAATAATAAATGGATTTTAATGCAAGCCAGTAGTATATGGAACGGAGATTTATTGTTCAGAAAATGACCTTATGGTAAAATATTTTTTTATAAAAAAATATATTTAAATTCTTATAAATGATTCTTTAAATCTAAATTTTTATAGACAAAATATTTGATTTTATTTTTTCTATTTATTTATATTGCTATAAGCTCGGAATATCAAAATTTTTAGAGTCATTGCATAATTTTAACAGTATGTACAGTTATTACACAATTTTAGTTATGTTGAACATACTCATTCATACAACCATACATATATATACCTATAACTTTTTCTTTTTATTTAATTTATTTTAATTAATAACCTTCCAGATGTTTTTGTATATTTTGTTTGGTAAAAAAACTAATCTTTTTTATAAGGTTTTCATACATATTGCTTCGATAAATGCAACATTCAAATTTTTTTTTATTCAAAATTTAAATGAATTTTGAACCATAGAGGAATATAATTTGTTCAAAATAAATGTGTACAGATTGCTCACAAATTATGAATGGGGTAAATGATGTAATTTAATCATTTTTTTTAACAATTTGTCATTTGATTAGTTAATATTTTATAAATTTACTAATTGAGAATAATTTTTTACTTATAAATATAAATAATTGTAAATTTTCATGCAAGATTTCTATATTTTATATAAATTCTTATTTATTATAGTTGTACTTTGTACTGATATTTTTGTTGAAAATTTAGCTACTCATAAGCAAATTTATTTGTAGTTTTAAGAACAACACACTAAATAAATAAACTGAAATAAAGTTTAAAAATTATAAATAGGTATATTTTTGGGGTATAACTAACTTTATTTCTGTCCCATTAATAGAATTCACGTATTGTACCAATATTAAACATCATTGTAGCTCTTCGTTTTCAAGATATTTAACCTTCTAGTTTTTTTATATGTGTTGTTTGTTGCAAAAATTACTTTTTTCTATAAAATTTTTATACATATTTTCTCGATAAATGCATCATTCAATATATGAATGAATTTTGAACAAAAACATTTTTTTATTTTTTTTTTATATTCATTCCATATTATATAACAATCAGAGTTGCAACCAAAGCATTGATGAATATAACTTCGTCAAAATATGTATGTATAGACTGCCTGTTTAAACAATCATTAATACATTATCAACGATAATACATGGATTATTTCCATTAATTAAAAAATTAAATTTATATTAAAATAGTTAGCATTAGAGGCATATCAGCCTCTTGATTTTTCAGTGCATAAATATAAAATGAGTTACAAATAATTACTGTAAATTGCAATCAAGTGCACGCACCTTTAGTTCAGACTATGATTTCTTAGAGCACTAATTAGTATTATTATATAACATAAATAGAATAATTATATTTTTGTTTACATAGAGGTTTTGCAAATTAGATTTAGACAAATAGTGCGATCAATTTGTTTTTAAAGTTGTATGTATAATCCCAGAATCTATATAAAATATAAAAATTTCTGTAAGAATATTTGCAATTATTTATATTGGCAAGAAAAAATAATTCACAATTAGAAAATTGATTAAATATTATCTAATCAAATGATAAATTAATTAATAAAAAAAAATATTTTATTAAAACACACCATTTACCGAATTTTACGTTATTTGCGCCAGTTTTTAACTAAAAATAGTAAATTTAACTCGGTCGCAGACATGGGTGCTATAGCATTCGTTTTTTTATGATGCAATATGTCATGAATGTTATAGCATTCAAATTGAAATTGAAATCGAAATCGAATTTTATATAAACTTACGGTTATGTAATTATTATACCTGTCAAGGTAATGACTGATTCTTTAGGTATTTTCGTATTATTTTCTACCGTAATCACTAATTAGCTTGGAAAAATAAATTGCGTACAATAGAAGCGTAATACTTGACGTGGATGCTATAGAATTCATCGTATATGACTATTAAAATATGATAATCTGACTACCATTATAAATGGGGTTTAATTAAATCGCATATCACAACCAATTTAAAATCAAAATGACAAATCTTTTGGTGGATAATTTTAAGTTTTTTTTTTAAGTTTTTGAATAGGTTATAATGGATACGTTCCTGATTCGTTACACAAAAACATTTGTGTTGCACAATACACGAGTATGGCATTATTTAATTAGTTCAAATAATATTTACCAATTGGTAAATAGAGCAGCTCGTTGCTAACAGTTTGATCAAATATAGGAGATGTTCTCAATTTGTTTGTCTTATGTGACGCTGATGTTGAGTATAAATATGTTGTATCTCTTAATTCCAAACATGTCGAGATAATATTTATACAATGTTGTTTATATATTTTAACTTATCAATGATTTGCACGAATCATTTTCTTAAGGACATAGTACAAAAATTTAAATTTATGCACGCAGAATATCAACACGCATGCGGCTTAAATTTCAACCTTGAAATTTAAATATGCGCAACAATACTGAATTATTTACTATTTCCGCATCTACTATTCAGCATCACAAATTATGAATGGAGCTAAGTGGCCATATATTTTATATAAAAAATATTCAATGAAATATATAATATTTCATTATAATTTTCTATTAAATTTTGCAGAAAGTTTTGGAATAATGGTCGCCCCGCCTTATTGTTTGTCCAAGAAATTTGTACAATTCACCTAATATACCCAATAACTAGTAGTATTCGGTAATAAATAAGTTTCCGACTTCGCTTTTATGACCATTGAGTACTATTTTCACTTTCAATCATATATTTGCGAGAGTGCTAATTTTGAAAATTATTTGCAACCGTTAATGAGTGTTTGAGCATCTGGTTTCCAATCTGTGAGACATGTGCTCTGAGGGGGAGCTCATCAAAACACGAAAATTTATCAAAAATGCTGAAATGATATGAAAAATTAATCAATAAATAACTATTTTTCAATGTATATTTTTTACATAATATTTTGTAATAATTGACCAATTTTCAAAATGATTTGCAACCTTTAATGAGTGTTTTTAAGCATTTGGCTTCCAATCTGTGAGACATACCCCTGAGGGAGAAATGCCCCTCAAAATACTTCTTTCGGTAATATATCAAAAATGTTGAAATGATATGAAAAATTAATGAGTAAATAATTATTTTTTCTATATATTTTTACATAATATTTTATATAAATTTGTAGCCTGATAAATAAAATATGATATTAGTTGAGAAATTTACAAATTTAGATTGTTAGCAAAATTAAGGGGCGCACAATATTTTTTTCTAAGAACTGTGAGGCTTGGTACGAAAAGGTTGGAAACCACTGAATTAATCATTAACTAAAAGTTTTTGTTTTTTGTTTTTTATTAGATTATTATTACATTTTATTAGACATTTATGTGAATAAAATACATTCTATAAATTTACATCATAAATATCATATCTTCATTTGAAGATAACAAAACAATTATTTAAACTATAGTAAATTCACATAACTATTACTTTAAATCTAAATAATATTATGTGGCAAAAATATCACAAAAACCACAAAATTAACTAGCAGTATTTGGTATTTATAAATACATCTGACTTTGCTTTTAAAAGATAATTGGGTCGTATTTTCACTTTCAATCTTGTCTTGGCGAAAGTGCTAATTTGGAAAATTATTAGCAAGCTCTAGAATTATGAGTACTATTTATATCGCTTTCCATTTATATATATATTAAATAATAAATGCATTACATATTTATATTAACAACTGACAAAAAATTTCAAACTCCTGTATGTAATAATTAAATTTAACTTTTACTTTCAAATACAATTTATTAATTTATATTTTCTGTTCTTTACAGATTGTGTTTTATAATGGAGCTCAGCTAGTTTCTCAAATGGAGTTGTGCTATGGTGAGTCTTTAACACGTTTTATTTTGCATGTTTTAGTCATAAAATATTTCATTAATACGTTTATTGCAATTAATTGCAATCAACTCTCAATTGCGTAAATATGATCCACATCTTCGTTGTAAAAACACATCAGGTTATGTAACACAGTAATTACAGAAATTATAATTTAGTATTATACGTATACAATCGGTAGGTGAATTCTGAAGCCTTTATTATAGGAAATTTATTTATTATTGAAGCCATCGGTATTTTATTGCCATTGAGGTCAATCCGCTTTATGCAATTGTACATAAAACCAACTGAGAACTTCCTGCAATGTATTTTATATAACATAAGTAGAATTGCGTCGCAATGTTTAGTTTCTTGTCCCAATGATAAAATTGCATATCGAATTATTTAGAACCGATAGGAAAACACGTCAAATATTTTTGCCTTTAATAGCTCACACGCGCTTAGAGATTTGCTTTAGGCTGGGGTTACATAGAAATCGTTTGATAATTGATCAGATATATATACTATCTATATATACGATAGGTTTTTTTTTTTCAATAGCGAAGAAAATGCATTTACGCAAACCACACTAAGATTAAAATTTCAAATTTAAATTTAAGGTATAATTATCATATATTATATACTGACTTCTTTCATAAATGTGCGAACCCTGTTTGATGATGGCATCGATTCCAAATCATTTCGTGCGTACTTACATATATTTGTTTACAGTTTATTCAAGAGTTTTATGTCCAATAGTCAAGAAATACCGTTCTCAATGTTTTACTTACTAAATGCGCAGATTTGTAAACCGGTAAAGCAAGGCCATTTGTAGAGCAAGAACTGTCTCCGGAATTTTTCACAGATGCGGTTACTCCAGTTAACCGATTACTATACAACTACATATTTAAATTGATATTGATTTTGTTGGCGTCGAATCAATCGATTGTACTTGAATTGGTTTGGTCACAATTAATGGCTGTCTGATGTTTTTTTTTATTGGAGATATTAAGCGAAGTGCAATGATAGAAGATAATGTTGTTCTATTTTTCTTGGATGCATTAATCAAAATTTGGCATGGATGTACTGTTACAGTCTTATGCAATACAATCATACAACGCATTTTTTGTGGTGATTATTAGTTGTAAAATTGAACTATTCCTAGCAATACAATCATACAACGTTTTTTTGTGATGATTATTAGTTATAAAATTGAACTATTTCTATAATAGGCTTTAAAGTTTTGCAACTTTAAGGAGTTACTTATGAAACTGATTAGCATGACCTATGGTTCAACCAAATTTTTTTATGAGAACTGCTAAACTCTTGCCCCTAATGTTTTTGTACCAATATAATTCCGAAAATCAATTTACATAAACATTATCTTTTACCTTTTGCAATTGACAGAAAATCTGCGGTAAAACAACTTTCTGCATAATTTGAAAAAATATTAAATTAACATTTATTCTCGACCTCACTCTCAGCTTTCTTAACTGACTAGTTAGCAACTGCAAACAAAATAGAAAAATAGAAAAACTTTGTGACGTTAATGATGTGTTTACGTTTATTATTTAGCAGAAATCTTAATGAAACAAATAGAATTATGAATTCAATTATGAAGCGTGATAACAATGCTAACAAATATTGTTTGTATTTTTTTTACTGATAAGAATCAGTGTACTGTTGTGTATCGAAAGCAAATTTAATCAAGATTGTTAATCAATTTGTTTGGCGTAGATTAATTAATTAATAATGGTGGTATTTTTAAATGAAACATGTATTGTGTCACATACTAACTTCATGTAGGGTAACTTATTGTAACCGGCCAAAAATCGAAATTAAAAATTACTGCACATCTTTACGTTTCAAAGCTTTTTGAACATTTTTGGCGTACGGAATAATAGATTTGAATGATTCAAGCAATCGATTCCTATTGATAGGGAGATGTACTGATTAGTTTTTGGCAAAAGTTGGTCCATTCGTTTCAGAGGGGCTAATGTGCAAAAAATGGCAGTTTTTGAGAGTACTAAGCATCCGACTTCAATGATTTAAAGAACTTTCTGCTTGTATTGACAAAACGATTGCTTTTGAAAAAAAAAAAATTTTTATTTCTAATTTCTAATTTTTTTTAATATCGAAAATAAATTTTTAATTCTAGCTAAATTAAACATCACTTATATACTTTAAATAGTTGATTTCAACTTTGCAATTCAGTTTATATAATTCTCATAAATATTACAATGTCCTTCATTTTGATTCCGATTAATATAGTTATAGGAAAAATCACAGTATTTATAATAATATATTTTAAAACATTCAATATTCCTCGAATATTTTATTATATACCATAATAAAGTTCCAGCAATTTGCCTTAAGTCACGATGCCATACACTACTAGTTTGAACCTTGCTTTAACCAGTTAAGTGTGATTGACGAATATACTCGTCATGGAGACGTGACAGAATTTTTTGTGTATGACGAGTAAGTCAAAACCGGGACGGCGATTTTTAATTATGCTAACACTATATTAATTATATTATTATAACTCATATTTTTATATTTATGTTTTTTTGCTTCTGAGTCTTTCGGAAATTTCTCTTTCATAAAGTATTGATTCATAAAAGCAGGCTCGTTGTTTTGTAATGTAATATATATATAGCATATTCGGACATTTGGTGGGTAGCTGTATTTTTATCTAGTAATTGCTAAGACTCAATTTAAACCTATAGTTTTCGAAAACCGAAGGGACAAATATTGCTGCCCTGGCCAAACAGGGACCTATTTACAAAAACAGTATTCTAATTATGGAAATATCAAATTAATTTTTTTTTTTTTTTAATTTTTATTTGGCTTCGCTTACTCTGAGCATTTAGCCACCTACAATATTTTTATTTGTTTACATTTTAATTTTTATATAATTTTCAATCTATTTATGTATCCTATTCTATATTCTTCATTTTTCTTCTTATTTTCTTCAATTCTTGCTCTTTTTCAAATTTCTAATTCTATTTAACTTTCAGCTTCATTCCATTTTTTTCTTCATTCTTCTTTCTAGTTCCAGTATTTCTCTTCTTACTCCTAATTCAATTCAATTTTTCGAACTCTGTTATTTCTATTTTTCTTAATTTTTATTCAATAATTAATTCGTTATCATTTGAATGACGTAGAAGTCTTATTTTTTCATTTCTCAATAAATCTGACGACCCAATGTTTGAAAATCTGTGTCGGCGTCGTCCAGTCCATTATTGCGTTACCAATGTTACCATGAATGGACGGATGGTGGATAGAAGCCTTTTATCCGTTCTGGAATGCAGTGTAGTGGAAAAGAATAAAACACGGCAAAAAAGAACAAAGAACGACACAATGACAATCGAATCAAAAGCCACAACTCGATATGAAACCAGTGCAAATCGCTCTTTGCACTGTAGCGAAAGTGTGATGACTTCTTGTTCTTATTTATCAGCTATGATGGTGGAATTTCAGTAAAGGGATTTTGAGATAATGAACACAAAATACGCTGATGTATTATGCTATTTATTAGCTAGATTAGATTTATCTGCATTTCTGAATCTGTTTGGAGGTCAGAATCTTTCTAAAAATTTAATTTGTTACACATTTAGATAGTTTTAGGTCACTTAGGTAACATCAACTTTAGGCACGATACACGTTTTGTTAGAAAACTCTGGAACCAATTATCTATAGGATAATAAAAAAAAATCTATAGCATAGATAAAGGAAAATTACGGGTCTATAGTGTGAGTTAAATCATTATCGAACAATTAAGAAAATAATTAGATTATCAAATCTAAATTTACAAATTTGAGTAATTAGTTTTTGGAATGGCTGGTCCAGCTGGTTCGGAGATACGAGGCATAAAATGGAAAGAAAGTTTTTGAAAGAGTAGAGCATCCGATTTGAATGATTCAAGAGATGAGCTAAAAGTGTAAAAAATTGCATTCTTTGAAAGAACAAAGCATCCGATTCAAAAAACATGCTTGTGAAGAAACCATATTGGTTTTTGGAAAAGGCATTTTTTAAAATTCTATTTTGTTCCAATTTCAATTTTTTTTTTAAATATCAAAAATGTTTCGGATTTTAATTTTAATATTATTTATATATTATTATTCACTTATATACTTCAAATAAATAATTTTCATTTTGCAATTCAGTTTATATAATTTTTAGAAATATGTTCCTTTATTCCAAGTCCGCTTGGTCAAGTTGTGTTTGTTTACTTTTCATGTAAACTTTTATTAACGTCTATTTTATAGGCTTTTATATTTTGTCTATAAAATATGAATCATAAAAAGTATTTTATAATAATTTATTTGGAAGAATTTAATATTTTTCGAATGTTTCATTACGGCACGGTTCCAGCAATTTGCCTTAAGGCACAATACCATGCACTACTAGTTGAAATTGAAATCATAGTAAAAAAAATCAATTTCAAATCAAGCAGTCTTAAAAAAAGTTCTCAGAGATGAGGCAAAGACATTTTCTAGTGAATTTAGCAATTTGTTAATTGAGATAAGGTGACCATTCGTCCCGGTTTGACCGGGATAGTCCCGGATTTACATCTCATGTCTTCGGTTTTTCTAAAAGCAATATTTGTCCCGAATTTAGATCTTTTGTCCTAGATTGTCCTGGCTTTTCGAGAAGTATAGATTTAAATTGAGTCTTTGCGATTACTTAATAATATGATAACTACCTTTAAAATATTTGAAAATGATATATGCTATGAGTATGCTTATATGAAACAATATGTTATGAACAAGAAAATTTCCAAATACAAATTTCCAAAGGCGTGATAAAACAGCCTCTCACATTAATAAATTCTAACTTTTCAAAATTAGAAAAACTAACATTTTGACTACCAGGCAGAAGTGCTAGTTTTTCAAGTTAGTTGTGAAGAGAATAGAACAGAATTTTATACAAAAACTTGGATCGAAAAATATAAGATAATATCATAGGTAAATGAAGTGTATACTTAGCATATAATTGAATAGTGAAGTTCTTACTAGAAGTCCGTAATTATGATTTAAGTTATTTAGCAGACTCCCTCCCGCCACCGTCCTGGATAAGCATCACTAAACCTTGACACCCCAGTTTTGACTTGAAAAAATATGGGCTGAAAGTCGAAATTGAAAATTTTTACATTTCTCGACGTTTTGAAGGTTTCTGAACATTTTGGCATACCTCAGAAAAAATTGATGTGTGTGTATGTATGTGCGGATACAATTATTCGGTCACGTTTTCGGGCGCACGGATCAATCAATTTGAATGGTTCAAAAAACGTTCGATTCCTATTGATAGGGAGATGAGCTGATTAGTTTTTGGCAAAGGAAGGCCCAGCCATTTCGAAGATACAGAGATAAATGTACAAAAAATGACAGTTTTTGAGAGAACTAAACTACCGATTTAAATGATTCAAAGAACTTTCTGCTTGTTTTAACAAAACAATTGATTTTGAAAAAAAAATTGTTTTACATTTTTTTTCTATTTTTTTTTTTGTATATCGAAAATAATTCAGATTTTAATTTTAATTCTGACTTCTAATATACTTAATATACTCTAATTCTAATATACTTGAAACAAATAGTTTCAACTTTGCAATTCAGTTTATATATTTCTTATAAATATTAGAAAATATTAGACAATATTAATAATAATCTATTTGAAAACATTCAGTATTCCTCGAATATTTCGTTGCGGTACGGGAAGTTCCAGCAATTTGCCTTAAGGCACGATGCCACACAACCCACTAGTTTAATTCATCAATTCATCTATATATTCTATTGACGGCGGTAATCAAGTGCTAAATAGTTTCAGAAGACCTTTGCCTTTCATAGTAAATCTGCCGAGTGCCTATCATAATCCCCGTCTTCCCACTTCTAATAGCGTTCAGTTCCGCCGTTGACCACACGCACACCGCAGCGGCGCACGTGCACGTACGTAAACCTACCGTCCGCGCGCCGCTGCATTGGCAACGTCCGTTTCCGTTCGGACTCTTCAGTACGCTACCGCACTCTGAAGAGAAAAGATAAAGGACAACAAATTTTACTTGAGAGATATAAAGGAAATTTTCAAATCAAATATAATACAATAGTTGACTGTGACGTTTGTCTTTTGTAATTAAATTAAAAATAAGTTTTATTAAAGAATACGTTATGAATTGAATCTTGGTGTATTAGTTATGAATTTTTAGTGTTCTGTTTTAAACAAAGTGAAAATAATTAAAACTGAATTTAATGAACATACTCGAAATACGTCAATATTACCCATATCAACTAAAGTAATGATGAACTTATGTAAAAAAAAAACAAGTTTAAATGAATCTTGATGTTTGGCTGAGTACTGTGAAAAATTAGTGTTCTTAACCAACGATAAAAAATTTAACTTAGACGTATTCAAGACTTATGCATCATTTTAGTTATTACCGTATATGTTTGTCTAAACTAAATATAAAATATTAAATAATTAAACCAAATATTTCAATACCAAAAATATATTTATTTAATTTTTAACTATTAAAAATATATTAAAAAAATCTAGTTAAATAAAATATTATTTTTTTTAGATTTAATTAAAATTATAGTACATATATTGTTTTACTTACTATTACGTTTGATGAAAAAGTATTACTATTGAATTAACATAATAAATACAAATCACGATTATCTTCCTACAATTTGAAGTATAAGTTTTCATTATATAAAAACTCAATTACAATTTTTTTTGTTAATCAAAATTTTAAGTTTTTTAATACAAAATAGTTGAGGTTTATACAAAGTAAAAAATTAAACCTAAAGACAAAAATATAAATAATAAACAGAATATTGACAAAATAAACTAACAAAACATTGAAATAATAACCTAAATTACAAATGAGATAAGATTCAATTACAACTGTTATTTTCTGGAGAGTTAATTAAATTTGAAGTTTTTTAATACAAAATTGTTGAGGTTTATACAAAGTAAAAAATTAAACCTAAATACAAAAATATAAATAACAGAATATAGACAAAATAAAATAACAAAACATTGAAATAAAAATCTCAATTACAAATGAGATAAGATTCAATTACAACTGTTATTTTCTGGAGAGTTAATCAAAACTTTAAGTTTTTTAATACAAAATTGTTGAGGTTTATACAAAGTAAAATATTAAACCTAAATACAAAAATATAAATAATAAACAGAATATTGACAAAATAAAATAACAAAACATTGAAATAATAATCTCGATTACAAAGATTCAATTACAACTGTTATTTTCTGAAGAAATAACTAAAATTAAAGTGACCTAAAGTTCTTTTTGCCTACTACTCTTTTATTTTTGTTGTGTTTTTTTACCACGTCTGCTAATTTATTGGCAAGCCAACGAAAGTGACAGTGCGCGCGTGTGTTTACGGTTTGCAAAAAGAATAATTTTGCGCCGATTTAGAAAGTGAACCGAAATTGTCGAGTGTTTTGCAATCGATGAAAGAACGCCCCTGGAGAAGCTGTCGAAATTTTTCGGTGAGCTAAAAAATATGGATTTTTATAAGAATTAGAGCATAAATGTTGTAGGAACTGATTTTTGAATGAAATTTGTTGAAATGATTTTAAAATTTATTTTACCCAGTTTTAGTGTGATAGACGAATATAGTCGTCATGGAGAAGTTACAGAATTTTATGTGTTGACGAGAATTTTCGAGAAAGCACTAAATATATTCTAAAATGTTGATGTTAAAAATATTTTAAAGCTACGACTGTATACAATTAGTGGTTGTAAGTGGCATTTTACCTTAAGGAGGTATTCTAGTTTAGAAGCATGAATTTTAGGTCATTTTTAACTGAAATTGAACCGAAATGAATAAAAATATTTATCTATAATAATGTTGCAATGGCATATACTAGGATTAAGTTAAAAAGTAAATAAAATGGCGGCTGATCGAAAAAAGAATAAGTCCTCTTGTACACATATTCTTAAATAGTTAAACTTTGAAAATACAAAACAAAAAAAAAACATTTTTATTTGTGCACTAGAATAACCCTAAGGCAAGTTGTAGTGACTTCCAAGAAATAAAATAAGACTTCCTACAAATAAATATTATACTTAATCAATAAGAATTCACATTTATCTGTTAATATTTTCTATAGTTTATTTCAAAAATAGTTCTTGCTTTTTATCAATATTGAATTTAATTCGTTCTCAATTTAATATAAAAATAAACATCTTAATTTATCATGAGAATTTAATATGTAGTATGATTTTTTGAATTTTTGGAAAGTAACCCCTATTTTTGTACTAGATACTTTTTTGGAACGTAACTACCATATTATACAAGAGTTTTCTGTATTCTATTTTTATTGTAGGAATACATCGAAGCGTTACGAGGAAGTTAATATTTTATTACAAATTTTCACACAATTAAAGCCAATAGTATCTCATTTGTCAAATACTAATTGACATGTCATTTAGCGAGTTAGTTGTTAACTATTATATGTGGCATGCGACAAACGAGTTTTGTCTCAGGATATTGTTAATGATCTAACTTAAATTAAAATGTACTAAGGATGCACTTGCTTCCGAATCATATTATCTCATCCTTCATCTAGTTTTTACTTAACAATTAAAATTAATCTTAGCTATCAGATAATTTAATAATCCAAAGGATGATGGTTGATTATTATAGACAGCAATGGTCAAAAAGATCAAATATTAAATATCACATCACACATCCATGTAAATATAATAAAATGATAAAATTTTATTTCATTAGGGTTATTCGGCGTCAATCTTTGAATTATTAAAAGTAAACTTCATATCTTCATTATTTGGAATTTTTTATTTCCTTTTGTGTTAGAGATAACTTATCATGATTAAATATAATTGATTTGTTAGTTTTAGCACTTTCATGCGATTTCGCTTTAATTCAAATCACACATTTTTTTCTCTAATTATTTTTGTACAAATTAACACAAATTAATATTTAATACATTTAAATTATTTTATTCAAAAGCTTATTTCTTATAGTTTAATAATTACCACAGAATTATACCAATTACCTATTTCGACGAATTTAAAATAAATTACTCTCGTGGCCAATGTCATATGAGAATTGATGGATTGAGCTCTAAGGCCTTTTACAACATTTAAAATTTAATTTACAATTAGTAAATGCATTAACGGTTGTCATGTTTTGAGACAACCGTTGCTTCTAAAACACCCGAGGCGTTTTAGCAGTGCCAATCGGTTATATTATTATTAGATGTTTTTGATTTGATCAGATAAGTACATGCCAGATTGAAAAATGTTGACCGAAAAATATTATGTATATTATATCCGTTGATCTCACAATTTAAGATAATAAATACATTTAAATAACTGATCTCACAATTTTTAAAAATTACAAATTTGAATAACTTATGTACGCCATAAAAGCCTGAAAGCAGATTTAAAACAAATACCATTTAAGTTATTTAAATAAATGAATCTGAAACCTTTCCACTAGCGAATTGCGGCATCCGAGTAGAAAGGGTTAAGTCTTGCAACTTGCCACTTACAGCTACTTACTTCATACTCATAGCCTCAAATATTCTAAACAACTTGACATCTCAGAATATACTCATATATAAAAAAATCTCATTCTGTTTGACGAGTATATTCAATCAGTCAGCTGGTTAACAGATACTCATCTTTTATGCCTGCAACTTTCTTATAGAATTCTAGAAAATCTTCTATTGCGTCATTTAAATTAACATAAATACACACATTGTTCAGTGACGTAGATAAAATCCATAAAATACTGCATTTGTATGCATTTTGCAATTATTTATTATATGCGTTTAATTTCCAACTGGTAGTAAACGAGTTTGTGAGTGAAAACATATGTTCATTTTATGGATTTTCGTGCTGAAACAATATAGGTAGAATTTAGATATGATATGCTGGATTTGCTTGTATGATAAAAATTTTGTGGAGTTTTTCATATCAAATATGAAGGTTTCAATATTAGCCATAATATTATTATCGATATCATTATTCCAATTAAAAATAAAGTCTATTTGTTTCTTTATAGTAGAGCAGATTATACGGAATAAACATACTAAGTATTTTTATTGCTGAAAGAATTTTATCGTTATTTCAATTAAATACACATTATTGTATATTATTTAACTACTTTTTCTAAACGTTGTGTATTTTACAATATTTTCTTACCATCTGCATATCTTGCAAATTAATCTTTGAATATCTTG
Organism: Ctenocephalides felis; assembly: GCF_003426905.1. NCBI lineage: Eukaryota > Metazoa > Arthropoda > Insecta > Siphonaptera > Pulicidae > Ctenocephalides > Ctenocephalides felis. Next base: position 69,234,404 of record NW_020537324.1, read on the forward strand.
CAAATTAATCATAAAATTGTTTATAAACTGTTTTTAATTTGCAAAGAATGTATTTTTAATAAAATACATGCTCGCTAAAGAATTTGTTACGTTTGAAATTCTTAACTATTTATATTTTTAAATTCTTGACATTTTTACTTAGCGTATTACATTATTATTAATTTCAATTAACAATGTATAATTATATAATATTGCGTATTTTTACACTGAGTTACAATAACATATTTATTAATTTCTTATGCACTTAGAAGTTTGAATGCATATCTGAAATTTCTTGTAATAATTAATCATTAAGTTATTCGTAAACTTTTTTTAATTAGTAAAAAATTTATTGGTTTTAAACAGAATAATTATACTATTTTTAATGATAATATACGACCTAAAGAATTTGTTATATTTTAAATACTTAAATACTTATATTTTTAACTTTTTGACATTAGGGGACAACCATTAATCAGTAATCGATTTTTAGGGATTTTTTACGTCGTGATATTTAGAATTTGCCCTATCTTTAGCTAATTTTATTCTATCTTCTATGATTTTACCCACTTCTTGATGAACTCCAAGGCTGAAATAAAAGTTGAAAATTATCATTTTATAATATTTTCTTATTTTCTCCATAAACATCGTATGTTTTTACAATCTAATAGTGAATTTAAAATACGGGATCAATTTCAAAACACCTGGAAACCCACGCACCGTTTACAATCACGGTCTGATTCAAATGATAAATTAATTAATTAGCATTTTTGATTCACAATCGCAGACAACGCGTAGGACCGTATATATATATATATATATATATATATATATATATATATATGTGTGTATATAGTATAGTATAGTATTACAATTTGCAATACCGGATTGGACGGACTACTGGACAACGGATGGATGCGCCCGTTCAAAGACTCTTTCATAACGCATAAAACGCTCGGTTAATGAAGGCGGGCGGAGGCACACTATGAACTCTGTTTCATTTTAAAAGAAATTTATTTCATTATCGAACTTTTCATCTATCTTATTATAGCATCCATTTTTCCTTCAAACTAATAACTTATAAAACTTTTATTTGCTATATATTTGTCGAATGTAAATTTAAGGTCACACTTATTTTGTAAAAATGTTATTATAACTGTAATAGCTATTTTTGGTAACCAGTTGAATTCTATGTGACACTAAAAAGATAATATTATAAGCGATTCAAAATAATGGGTACTGACGATTTTTTCACTTAAAAATAAACTAGTGGTGCATGGCATTATGCCTTAACCAGTGGTTAGAGTATTCAGTGTGAAAATTAAAAAAAAACAATTTTGCGTTTTTTTAGATATTTTTAAAGTTTAACTATATAAGAGGATTTTTTAAATTTTAAGCTATTTCAATCCTTAAACTCGTTTTTCTCAAAACTGTCTTTTTCAATACGATGTCCCCAAAACTTCTAGAGCTCTACTGGATCGTTTCATTAAGAGACTGCTAATTTTAAAAATTATTTACATTTTTTACTTTTTTTGTACTCTCATAAATTATATAAAAATATAGTAAAAAAAATTGATTGCCTTTTTTACGATGACCTAAAAAAAAGTCCATGCTGCTACACTAGAATACCCCTTTAAGGCAAATTAACTATTAACAATTGTTTTAAATATTTTCAAATAGATTATTATAAATACTACTGATTTTATTATCCATATTTTATATTGCTTAAAAATATTTAAGTATGTTTACTAGAGACTATATATAAGCGGAACCTAATCAAGCTCAGTTTGAATGAATCCATTCAAGGATCTTACCTTTTATTTATAAGAATTATTTAGATTAACGCGTATAAAATATATAAATTTTGAAACGGAATTTAAATTTAAAATTATTTACATGAAGTATGTATGTCTAAATTTTTGAATTTTAAATAACTTTGTATATTTTTGTAAATTTTAAGAAATCATACAAAATCCAGAAAACATCAATTATTAAAATAAAATAAGTGCACCGGAAATATTAAATTTTCAATATGCTCTTATTTGAAAAATGTTATGGAAGACTGATGACATAACATAGCTACTTTATCCCAGAATAAAATAAATATTCTAAATAAGATGCTAAAACGTAATACAAATTTAAGAAGATCGAACACTATATACTTGGCTTTCTCGTGGCTTAGTATTTAGAGTTATGGACAGCTTCGATTCAGGAGTTTCATGTTTAATACTCGCTTCGGACAACTTGATATCAAGCAGTAGTTATATCGGTTTTCTCTTGGATATGTTGTAGATAGCAATATGTCATCCACATTAGAATGATTAGATAATAAATTCTTCAAATAAAGATAGAACAACCATTGGATTGCCACCTGTAAATCAACATTCATTTTTTGTTAAAAGTGATACAAAAATCAGGTTTTTAAATTCTCATTTAATATAATATGATAAAAAAAAATAAAAAAAACTTGTTGAATTCTAATGTTTAAGACAATTTTATTAAAAGTTATATAACTTCTTTATAAATGCTAATTATAATAGTATACTATATATGTTGTGCTCCTTATGGTTGTTTTATCAATATTTACGCAAAAAACATTTTTTTCTGTTTTTTTTTTTAATATATCTTGCTATAAAATCTATTTGGAACATGACATGAATGGAATTCGAGAAAAACTATTCGAAAAATGCTAGTTATTATTTTATGATGTATGAAATTACAGCAAACCTGCAGCAAAATTGATTGCATTCATAATTTTATACCATCGACAATTTTTAGTTACAAAACAGAGTATATATAAATTGCTCTATAAAATTACATATCGAAATGAAAATTTCAAATCAATTTAGTTTTCAATAACTTGTTTCTTTTATATCATGTTATAGTGCAATATATTTTATCTTGAATTTCAATTACAGTTAACGGCCTTTGATAGAAACTTGTTGTTTTTTCTAAAAACTTTTCTGATTTAAATAGTCAACTAGTTCTTTGTAAAGAAGTTTTTGCATCTAGACTTAAAGTATATTATTAACTTTTAAGATAATGGGACAAGTTATTGAAAAAACGAGATCGACCAGTATACAAAGTGATGTATGTTTAATGCGTCTGCTCTATGGTATTGAAATCAAGTTCTGCTTGGTAAAAAAAAAACTTTTAGCTAGCCTTTTTTTATATAAAATACTAGTGTTTTTTGTTTTGCTAAACAACGTTTTATTCTATTTAACTCGTACTAAAAGCTTTTTCGCATATTTTCACGTAACGAGCACAAAATGTCGAGAAAGCAAGTTGAGATATTTTCTGAGTTTCCTGTGCTGAACTTTACTTACAGCTTGAACTATATTGATTTTACAAACAACTTTGTTAGATCTCGTGAGAAAATACCTGCAATCGGATTATTCCAACTTTAACGAGATAAAATATAAATATTTAAAAATCCAAACGCAGTCGAAAGTAATTTATTTGCAAAATTGTACCGGATGTTTTAGATTTCATCATAAAACAACTCGCAATATACAAAGTATAATGATTAATTTATTTTGTTGTGAATATTGATTATTTATTATGATTGATAATTTTTATTATTATAATCCAGACATGTATTGATAATGGAATTAATTAGTTGACTGTGATTGAGGAATATATTTGTCATGGAAAAGAACCATTATAAACTTCCCGAAGGAGAAGTTTGTTTTCGTCAAAAAATCCGATTCGCTAATTTTATGTTTTCTCGGCGTTTCAAGCCATTCTGAATCGAATGAGGCCAAATTTGTAAAAAGTATTTGTGTGCATGTGAACAATTTTTTTTTTTTGAAAAAAAAAGATGATTTTTATTATTTTTTTACGATAGATATCATGGTCTTTTAGATCATACTAAAATCTTACGGCCCTACGACAAGTCGTTTAATTTTAAAAATTCTTAAAAGTTTGTAAAGTGACGTTTTTTGGTGTTAGTCAACATTTAGACCTTTCATCGACGTTTGCTCAAAAACGCCTAAACCGATTTTAAAAATTTAAAAACCGTTCGATGTATCCTTGTTGATGACTAACGTTTCTCAGTTTCTTTGTAATTCGCAAAAAAGTATAAAACATTTTGTTCACGTTTTAACTAACAATTCTGGATCAATTTTAAAAAATCAATTAGTCCTAGGTAAACATCTACCGAGTCGTTTTCTTGTAATTAAATATTGAAATTTTTTTGCCGATTTTTTTTAGTGATAGATATCATGGTCTTATAGAACATACTGAAATATTACGGCCTACGATAAGTAGTTTAGTTTTAAAAATTCATCAAAGTTAAATAAAATATTATTGTAAAATGTTGTCAAAAGTTGCTTTTATGATGTAATAAGACAAACTTTGTCAATTCATTAAGATGTGGTATAATAAACTACAATTTTGATACATACAAGCAAAATCTTGATTTTCGAAATTTCGATATCGAAGCAGTTAATAATTTAATCTAAATATCTGAATAAATCCTTTTGCCTTAACGTAAAATGCCACTTTAAACTAGTTTATATTATTTTGATACAGACATGTATTGATAGGCAAATTATTCAGTTAACTGTGATTGACGAATATATTCGTCATAGAGAAGTGGCATTATTTTGATTGATGAGTCGGAAACCCATAATTTTTATCTGAAACTAGAAACGTAAACAACTTCATGTTTGACGGACATACTCGTCATGAGGACAATTCGGATGACACAAAACTGTGATGTGATTCTATATTTTAAAACCCAAAATTCTAATTTTTACAACTAGATATTTTTGTTATCAAAGTTTCATTATACGATTTCCTTTTTAACTATGAAAATTTTCTACTTCAATACAGATAAATAAGCGTTTTTCAACGCTTTCACTAACCTTATTAATAGTTTATATTTCGCTATCAAATAGAGCTTGTCCGCTTTCTTTATTTACTAACTAAATGCTTCATATCTCTTAAGCACACTCAGATTTTATTACCATCTTTTTTAATTATTAAAGAACAAAGTATGTAATTAATAGTAGGTTTTTTATTACATTTAACCCGGCAAACAATAATTAAAATTAATTTACCAATGAGAGGAATAATGTACTTTCAGCATGATACTCTTCCTGGTGAACGCTCTCATTGTAGTAAATGTATTGTTTTTATGCATTATTGTTCTGAGGTATAATTCTCAGCATAGGATAACATAATAATAATTCAGTAATACTGCATGAATTTAAATCATATATAAACAAAGTCAATTTTGTGTTCTGTATATCACAATGAATCAATATTCGACATTTCACCATCAATACGTTCTCCCAAAATTTATTTCACTTTGTAGGCGTCCATTACCTTTTTATGATATAATACTATTTCGAAAATATTTACCGAATACAATAACGCAGATAACTATAATTAAATTCATAATTGTGTTCTTAAACAATCTATTGTGTTAGTCCGATTTCTAATATCGGCCATATCAATCACGTCCAAAACAAATTATATAGAGGCGCTATGCTATATTATATATGTAATCGTTTGAGTTCAGTTTATAGAGATCGATTGGATTCCTAATGCAAATAAATCAGTTCCAATATGAGAAAGTACGACAGAGGTTGACAACTGCGAAATGTTAAACGAGCCATTATTATTAAGGTGATCATATTTTTTCAAGTCAAAACCGAGACGGTAATTTTTAGTTAAAATTTAATGTAATTTAAAATAACAAATACCATTTAGGAATGCAATAAAACCCGTCTTTTTTTAGCAAACTTATACAAGTATTTAAAAATAATTAGCACTTATTCCAGGTTCATTTTTACAATTTTTACAATTTTTATTAATTTTCGTAAAACTGAAAATAAAAGAGCAAAATTATGAATATGAGAGGCTATTTTAACTCGCAGTTTTCATATGAGCATACAGTTATAAAACATTTTCAGATATTTGATGGATATAGTTATATTATCAAGTAAGAACGAAGATTTAATTTAGACCTATACTTTTCAAAAACTCGGAAGAATCCGGGACAAATATTGCTTTTAGAAAAACTCGGAACACAAGGTACACCTTATTATTATACATATTACTTGCTAGCTTTCTTAATGCTTAAATAATATTATTTCAGGTATCATTAATTCGTCCAATATAAGTGCCAGAAATTTTCTAAATTTTGTGGTTCCCAAATAATTTGTTCATTAAGCAATGAAAAAATGTAACTAGGTGTAAGTGCAGATTTACCTTAAGGCAAGTTGCTTGAACCTTCGGGCATGTGTTAATAATAGACTTAACTAGTGGTTTATGGCATCGTGCCTTAAGGGAAATTGCTGGAACTTCTCGTACCATAATGAAAGATTCGAAGAATAAAATTTACTTTAAAGAAAATAGTTTTTCGAATTAAAAAAAATAAAATAAAATGTTTTGCCAAAGGCAATCGTTTCGTCAACACAAGCAGAATTTTTGTTTAACCATTCAAATCAGATGCTCAGTTCTCTCAAAAACTGTTGTTTTTTGCATATTTAGCTTCTTATCTCCGAAACGGCTGGACCTGCCTTCGCCAAAAACTAATCACCACTTCTCCCTATCATTACGAACTGAATGTTTTTTGGATCATTCAAATCGGATGCTCTGTTCTTTCAGAAACTTGATTTCTAATTTCTGCACTCTTTGCTCCGTATCTCCGCAATGGCTAGACCTGCCTTTGCCAAGACATTAGAACATTATAAAGATTATTAATTTTCAAAACTCCTCTCAAATCCTAATTTTTTGCACCAAATGACTGGTACTATAATAGATAAATATGAAATTTAGAAACATTTCAAATTGTGATTGAGCCAAACATTAATGAATTGATAAAATTAAACCAATTTTTATAATAATATACATTGTAATATTTTAGATAGTTTGTTCCCTTTCAATCAAATCATTGAAAAAAAAAACACAACAATTAATTACACAGAAATATAAATTTTAGAAACAACTTTGTTACATCTTATGAGATTCATATTCCCCAAATTATATTATTTGAAGTTTGAATTTGAATTTGAAGGCTTTGTGTTTAATATTATGTTTTAATTGATTTATATTTAACCTTTTATCCATTTCATGTAACATACGATTCAGAATGACTTGAAACGTTGAGAAAATATGAAATTAGCAAATTGTATTTTCGGGAAAATAAGAATTTTTCTTCTTCGTGAAGTTAAAAATGAGTATGGGAGAAAATTAACCTGTTTAACTCTTTTCTGAAGAAAATTTATTTGAAATGTACAGTTATCTAACTTATCGATAGAACTATCTAGATGAAAATAAAAGATTCAAGCTATAGTGTATATTTACTTAATTGATACATTAATTATTAAGAAAGTCATTTGATAGGCTTATAAAGATTACGTCGAGGTTACCGATTATTGATTTTTTCAATTTAATTTTAGATTAAATGTACCTTTATCTACTTATAGATAGAACTATCTAGATAAAATTAATTAATATATCAATTATTAGTTATCAAGAAAGTTACTTTATAGACTTACAGAGATTACGTCGGGGTCACCAATTATAGAGATTAAAAGATTTTTTTTTTTAGAATTTTCTTTTTTGAAATTTTTTTATATTAAGATTTTACATTTTTAGATATTTTTTTTTTATTATTTAACAATCAATGTTGATTATTTGTTTTGGGACTTCTATTGTTTTTGATTAGTAACATTAGAGTATTAAAAATGATTTATTAAATAAAAAAATATGATTATTTTAGGATTGTGGGACCAAAATGAAACAGAATAAATGCTAAAAATGTTTAAGCGGTAAATTTTGCATTAAAGTGTTTTTTTATTTTGTTTTCAGAAATAGAAAAGTCTATTCCAATTTTTTTACTTATTAACAAAGTAGCATAGTTTAATTATCTCGCGTCTATAAAATTCCAAATTATTCGAAATATGCAGACTAAATACTTTAATTTTTGCTTCAGTGTTAATTAAAATAGAAAATCAGATTAACGAGAAATAATAAATGGTTTATAGCGTCTGATGAACAGTTATTAAAACGCCGGCGTCTGCGGTTATATAGTAGATATATTTATTCAGTCTGTGAATGATCAAAGGAAAGATATAAATTGTGATATATATATATATATATATATATATATATATATATATATATATATATATAATTTGAGAGGTCAATGAACATAAAAATATTAGTGATAATTTATGTGATACAATTTATATATGAATGCTTGCCACACAATTTAATTAGACTGAAGAGCATTTGAGCGGCATCTTCTAAACATCAATATCGATGCTGATTTTTCAACCATACATCGCATTTTGTTAAATTTTTTCTTTCTTGATACATAAAAAAATTTGTCTATGTATTTGCCTCATATATTTTTATAATGTCAAATCGTTCTTCAGTAATATCAAAGAGAGCGTTTGTTGTCTTTTATTGAATTTATTCTCCAGAACGAAATTTGGCAAACAATTTTGACACTGCCCTTTTTTAGGGCTTCTTTTTTGTGAACAACGCATAACCTTTGCAGAAATAAAATGCAAATTATGACAAAAAAATTCGTTTTGATTTTCCATGTTTTACCGAATGCCTAACGAAATCTACGCAATCAATCAAAAACAAATTTATACTGATTGATATGCTGATATGCCTTATTAAGAACTGTTATGTATTTATTGTAATATTTTATGTTAGCACATCTTCATTAAGATAAGTTTGTAATTTGGTACCAAATCCATCATTTGTGTAAAACTTTTATAAATCGACCCTCATTCGTACAATAAGTGTCGAATCAGGTAAAACTGATTATTATTGAACTGGGAGTTAGTCATGATTGAACCGCCAACAAGTACAGACTAAAATATCAACACTGAATTTGAAATAAATTCAGTAAATCTTAAAAAGTGTTTGTTTTTGCATATCAAGAAGAGAATCGATAATTAGTATCTCTTCATTTGGTGGCAGCGGTGAGAATTAAAGAAAACTAAGAGTGATAGCCGCACTTACTTAGTTGCCAACCTAGTACTTACGTTTTTGTCACAAGTATTGAACATTTTGTTATAAACAACATTAGTCAGTAGTTCAAGCGATTATTTTTTTCATAATATCACAATCAATTATTAATTCTCTGACCATTTTATAAAATTTGAATAATGTTTATAAATGGCAAATGAATTTCGTTTGTGATTTAAGTTGCTCGAGGGATATTCAAATGCAAAATACCAATGCATTTGCAATGCATTGAGTCACGTGCTACTATTTAAATGTCGCACTTTTGATTTGCATATTTTGTATGACTGACAAGATAGAGAGACGGCGGCGTTGTTGAAATATTCAGTTTTATTCCGTGATGCATCCGTCTACCATGACCTCAACTTTTCTAAAATATCACTGAACTCTAAACATATTATGCGGAATAAATTGAATTCGAATTATGCAACTAGTAGAATATAATTAAATATCGTAGTTTACTTTGCTTAGCTTAATGTATTTGTTTTTTTATCGAACAAGATTTTTTTCTGGCTGGACAAAAATAAATCACTTTTTATTTAGATTTATAATTATAACTATATTTATAACCATAAGTCAGCTAACGGGGAAATTTTTTTAATCATTACTCTTAAATATTATTATCTAAGGTGATATTACCTTATGGCCAAGAAAGATTATGCCCATATGGACAACTACGTAGCAATTACAGTAAATATCAAAATAAAAGATACTTTTTAATCACAAAAATTCCATTTTTATTGCATTTGGATTTTCCCTGGTTAAGATACAAATAAGGCCTTTTTCTTAATATATGATACAGAATCAGCATCTTAGGAATTGACTACATTGTCCACTAGAAATCACTTGGTTACATTTAGCTTATTAGGTTTCATATACATTATTAAGAATCTATATAAGCCATACCTTATCCTGTTGATACAAATAAGGATTTTTACATTAGTCATCAGGAGTGATTAGATTCTCAACTAAAAAATATTCAGGCCTTCCAAAGTTTATTAGATACTACCGTATCCTCATTAAATTTTAAATTGGCACTTTTAACACTTATAAGTTATATTTTTACTGTGAAGTTATATTATTTCCGAACTTTTCACTTGTTTTATTTTTTAAAGCTATACAAAAAATTTAAGGGCACATAGAATAATAATACAGAATGTCTTTGTACTATAATCGCTTGAATTACCAAATTTGATACGCCATAGTAATATGTATGTCATGGTTTCTGCCAAGTTTCTTTACACTAATAATAAATAAAAAAAACTTATATGGCTATTTTTGGTAAACAGTTTTTTAATGTAGCTTTCTTCTTTAGTTTGGGAATAAAAGACATACTTCATTGAAATCTTGATATCGGAGAAAATTTACTATCGAATAGCCAAATGTTCAAACAACAAAATAGTTGGATATGAACATAATTTTTTAATGTTATCTATATTTCCAAAAAAGTCCTCTAACATATCTTCTATTTAAATTTGATTTCAAATATGAAATTAAACTCCACAGCTTGTTTTCGTAAATTTTCAAATGATTGTAGTAGTTTTTTTTTCTTATGAACGACTGAAACACCGTATCAAATCGTACAAAAATTACTATATAGTGTATTGTATGAAAGTATTTGAAATTAATATCAATTTTCTAGAGAATTCTGTGAAATACCTTACTCATTATGTGATAATAAATTACTCATTATCTAATGATGAATTATTGTCTCTATGGTCTCTACCGACCCAAATTTTATGGAAGAAATTTTACTTAATATTTTTTCGTATATATAAATTTTGTATAGATAAGTTTTTTGTATAAATAATTTCGAAAATATTCCTTTAAAGTACTGTTTATCCAAATTAGATTTTACTTATTGAACTTTTATATAATTCGCATGTTAAATTACTCATTTTATAATAATAAATAAAAACAGTTGCTTAATTCAGGTTCTTTTCTTAAAACTGGTTAGCAACAACCTGGGCCCTTTTTATGATATTGGAGAAAATTTATGATAAATGTCACATTTTTTTGTAAAAAATGTATTTTTTTTTTGTAAAAAATGTAATTTTTTTGTAAAAAAAAATGTAATTTTTTTGTAAAAAAAAATGTAATTTTTTTGTGATTTTCTATATATTTCGAAAAATAACCTGTTCAGTATCACTACTTTTAATCGTTATTTTAATTTTTTATTAAATATAAAATTATACCATAATACGCATTTAAAATTAGTCATTTTGTAACAATAAATTAGTCATAATATATAAGACTCTATTGATATTTTTCATTAATGACTTGTTGATATAGCCTTCAATGTACTGTTTATTTATAAATTATTTTGAATATAAAATTATACCATAATACGTATTTGAAATTACTCATTTTTCAAAACAAGCAATTTGATACGTAGTTATCGAATCAAATATGATTATTAAATGCATTATGATAGGTAAGTGCAATTCGTGGAAATGCACTTTGTTAGTCACTAAGCAAATGCAACATGCGGAAAATTTTGATATATTATTTTTCCATTAACTATTTCTATAATGGTTACTTTATTTATCACAAACACATAAATATTAAACGTCGATTTTATGGTGAATCTCCTGAACCAGATTATAAACTATAGCAGTATGAGCTAAATTTTTAGATGATTTCTAAAATAATTTTTAGACATAGATTTTTTTTATGTTTACCTCTTATCTTCATAGATGATATTCAATAATCTGTTTAATACAAGTAAATTTTTCTCTTTGTTATTCACTAACTAAATGCAATAAACAAAGTATTTTAATATATCATTTTTCCATTAACTATATCTGTACTGGCGACATTTTATGATAAAATATAATTATTTAATGTCGGTTTTATGGTAAAATTTCCTCTGAACAATTCTGTAAACGATTACAGTATAAGTAATGCTACATTTTTACTTGATTTTGCAATTCATTTTTATACTTACATATTTTTACTTTTTACTTTTTACCTTTTACCTTTTTATAATACATCAGGCAATCTCTTCGATAAAAATAAATTTCTTACTTTGTTATTTACCAAGAATTTTGTTATATTATTTCTCATTAGCTAACTATTTTTTAATGGCAAATTCTTATCATAAAAAATATTTTTTGCGGGTAATGATTTTTTTAATCGGTTGCAATCATGACTAAAAGCAATTCTAAACTTTTACCTAATTAATTTTTTGACAAATTTTTATACTGATAGACTTTTACACGTTTACTTCCAGCTTTATTAAAGTAAAATCTCTGATATAATAATTCATCTTAAAATATCGTAAAATATCTGAACATAATTTATACATATCTATAAGCTTATAATTTATTTATAACTTTCCGAAAAAGTTTTTACTCAACTTTTCAAACCATTCTGAATCGAATGAGACCAAATTTGGAAAAATTATGTATGTGTGTGTATGTCAGCCCATTTTTTCTTATAAATAGATATACCAAAATGTTAAATTTTAATCAAAGTAAAGTAAAATTTAAATCAAGCATAAAAACTATAATATTATTATGATATTGCACTGGAAAATTTCTATTTGATTCAAGAGAACGAATTCCAAACATATTTTCATTATCTATTATCAAAACCGATAATACAAGAGATTTAAAAAATCAAAACAGCTTACATAATATACATGCTAAAACAATATAATCTATATTATTCGGTAGAGATTTTAGATTAAAAGTTCTTGTTATTCTATTTGAGATTTAAGATAATATTTTTCTTCAATCTTTCTCGAGCGAAATATATGGCGCAGTATGGATTTCCCCACTAAAATTATTTTTTTACGAGATTAAAAATTTATTTATATCCTCGGTGAATCAGAGATCATGGTCGAGATAATATTTACGTGAAATGTATAAGATTTTACAGTAATAAAATATTCACAATGCTTAGAGAAATCCTGACCTTAATGGGGAAAATACATTTTTTTTTTTTTTTTTATAATTTTTGCTGTTGCATTACAGTGCATCATTACGTTTATTTATTCACATAGTTTCCTTCGGTCCATCACTGATTTTATAAAAATTTATTTATAATCATGTTGGATCAATTTAATAATTATATTCCTAAGTCTGTTCATAATTAGCATAATTTTAAATATTTATATCCATTATTTAAATGATTTTTGTCTTGTTATTTTTCATGATTCATAAGTTAGTTTAGCAAGTCACGTATGTTGTTGTTTATGTCTGTCTCATTAAGAGTAATTTACAAACTTCTTATTATTAAAATTGCTCGGTTCTTTTTCCATTTATTTTTGGATTCGGACGTCAGATCGTATTATGCAGATAATTGCATACTTAATTAAGATTCTGCTACGTTTAAGATTTTAAAATTGTAAAGTACACATGTAGGTTATTTATTTATAGATGCATTTTTAAATAACAGTCTAAGGTAAAGTAAGATATCGGATGAAAAATATAGGTTTAATAATATTGAATAATGTTATTTGTAAATGTATATCATATTATTTTTTTGTTAACTTAAGCAAATATTTATTTCTTAATTTCCTTATTTCTAATGTATTAATAATATTGAAATCCAATATAAATTAACACCTTCAAAATTTTTTTTACTATTAAAGAATTTCTTCATATATAAAATACATACGGATTAATCTAAAACTAGTTTACTAAATACTAAATATACTCTGGTGTTCATAATTGTTTTCTAGCTAAAGTTCTAAATCTTACTTATATAGTTAACATATACGTATAGTCTATACATTAAATTAATTGTAGAAGTATGAGGGAATCATTAAGTACATAATTTTATATTCTTATATGACATTAATTATATTTATTCTGGTATTATTTGTATTCATTAATACCTACAGGTATTTATTTTGATATAAAAGTACTCAAGATTTATTACAGTACTTAATAAGACTTAACCTATTAATATGATATATAACCTATTACCTATCATACTATACTATATTATTGTATATCATAGATAGATATCTATTATCTATCATACCGTGAGATACCTATACCGTCATTAACTTATTATATACCTACTACCTTCTACTTCTTATAAATACTACTGTCTAATTTATATATTTACCTATATTATATAGGTTTACCTTACGCCCTATGTATTATCTCTACCTATCTATTGTCTATGCCGGGAATTGAACCCGGGACCTTCGCGTGGCAATCGCGCACCTTAACCACTACCCTATCGGCTACCCCCATTAATAATATAATATGGGACGCACTGTTGTTTCCGCGGGTCATTTTCTAATTAATTAGATAATTAATACTATGGTGGCGCGACGACAAGCGAAAAAGGACGATTGATTGTCGGGTTACGATGGTGTAGTGGTTAAGGTCGTAGCGTGTCACGCGGCGGACCCGCGTTCGATTCCCGGTAAGGGTACAAATAGCATGTAAGAAAAATTGTAGGTAGTAGGATATATAGTAGATATAGATAGGTTATATAATGTAGGGATCGAGAGAATATGATGAAATATAGCGTATGGTATAGATGTAAGGCTTGTAGTATGGAATGCAACGTATAGGCATACGTAAGGCTATAAAAATACACGAATAGGGAACCTATGATGTAGGTGTTAGCGTATAAAAAATGCGAATGTATATAAGATTTCATTTATAAATATTATTTTTTCAATAAGAATTTTTATCTCGGTATTAAATATCTAAAATATCCAAAATAACCGTTACTTTACACCTTACAGCTGCCTTTGTCGTTATCACTTCATAGAAAATTAATTACTGCACTTTTAAACTATTGTGTGCACTGTGCGACAATAGACATAGAACTATAAATTTTATTAAATGTTTGAGTACCTTGTGCGAGCTGAATTTCTTAAGATGTTCTTAGTCTCGCAACTTACTGAATTCTAAAAATTCTAAATTTAAAAATTTAATATAAAAATTATTATACCGCTGTCTGGAAAGGATGGCAATTTCTAAATATACAGACTAATACATACAGAATTTGGAATTTTTCTATAATCCGTAATATTGAGAAAGTTTGCATTAGACCTAAAAAGGGATGCGTATTTACCTAAGCTATGGAAATATATATGGAAATTTTTTTTGATTTGCACATGCATCCTGTGTTCGCTTAAACTAAACAATGATCATAATATATTTAACGAATTTTTAACAGTATTTACAAATTACATTCAAATCACCCAAAGCATGTGGGTTAAAGTCGTGTAATTTTTTAATTTGCCTCCCCCCTCTGAATTTAAAAATGGATTTTTCTGTGGGGCGTGCGCCGCACGTTGGGAATTACTGGTCTAAGAATACAATTTTCTAATCTACTATCAGGTTAAAATAATTGAGTGATCATCAATTCCACAGCACCTTCATCAGATTTTTAAAAGATCAAAGTTTCTATGAATATGCATACAAATCTCAAATTGTAGGCCGAAATTGTGACAATAAGTCTATTGAAATATCAGGGTAACTCTTTTGCTATAAATTGTCAACTAATTTACCAATAAATAAATGTCAATAAAACAATGATTGAAACAAATTACCAATAAATGTTGGATTTTAAAAATTTACAAGCGATCGAACTTATATTTTTGCCTTAGATGGCAAAAAATTCATCCAATTATTAAAATATTACATTTTTTGCAGTTCTTATGCTTTTGTATTTATAGAATTGCTTTTTTTCGCTACAATCAATTTCCATTATATGAATGTCTTAAATTATTTATTTTATTCGACTAACGCCCGCTATGTCTGAAACAAGTCAAACTTATATCCGAAATATTAGGGCGTCAGACACTTTTCGGTCTTAAAGTTACATATGTGAAATTTGAAATACACCACTGTATTGTAATTAATATATTTCAGTTCATACTCCTCAATTTGTAACTAAATTAAACACGACTTTGATAAACTTTGCAATTGTTGTTCTTCATTTAAATTCGATTGGTTAAGTTTTGTTTATTTATCTTTTCTGTAAAGATATAAGTTACAGTATTATATTTGAAAACAATATTAAATTATAATTTAAAAACCATGTAATATTCCTCGAACATTTCAATACGGTACAGGAAGTTCGAGCAATTTGCCCTAAGTTTTTTTTTATTATTATTCTCATATTTTAACAGCAATCAGAAACAAGTCCTATAAACTGCTGGGCTGAAACTTTTTCTTACTTCGTATTTTTAGATGGTAATCCATCCATATTTGATAATTTTATTATTAGAATATATATATTAGGGCTGACTAACGACTATAAATGACTTTTGTACCATTCTGCAACTTTTACTGTCCGTGAAAATGTTAACAATTCGTTTGTAAATATGACGCTTCTATGAAATACTCGTATCATAACACATACATTCAATTATGAATTTGTTTGCGCAATATTTGAATGAAATCCGTTTTATCACACGACAACATATCAAATCGATCCATAGTGCTCGTTTAGCATGTGTTCGATAACATTTCACAACAAATATTAAACATACATAACTCGTTCTATTATATGCACACCAGCAGGTGTTGTTTGAATGGAATTCTACTACGGAGTAATTTTATCGATTACATTTCATCTGTTCTAAAGCTATTCGAATGGAAATTCAACGGAACTATATGGCATCTGAAATGAATCGATACAAATAATAATCATATAATATTTGTATCAATGTTAGAGTTTTGATATTTTAGTGAATTAAAATTTCTCTACAAAGTTAAGTTTTAGAGAATTAAAATTAAATCTGTTTCCTTCATTTATTTTACACTATATTTTAATTACGTTTACATTTTTTCCATTGCGTGAGTTTTATTTATATTGCATCTGTTTAATGTTGGTTCTCCTCCATCAGCATTTTCTCAGATTGTACGAAGAAAATGTGTTTTTTCTGTTTACTACATCCGCAAAGTACGGTTATATAAGACTTTTAATGTAGTTCTGGTGCAGTTCGTAATTATCTAAATCTAAAGTAATGAAAAGCATTATCCGTCGACACTCAGAGTTAATACTGATCTATTTTGAGAGGACGCTAAGTTCTAAATAGGTTTGCTTGGTCGGAATGTCTCAACTTGATCTTCTTCAGCTAATAATATATACTCGTTGAAGGTCCGGAAAACGTTAATAAAAATCTATCTTGATAATTAAATGATAATAATATACAATAGTTAATATAAAATATTTCAATAATTGTTATTGATTAAGTATATTATTTCCACATTTTGGAAAGTTCATGCAACTTGCCTTAAGGTAAAATACCATTTACAACTACTAGATCCTACTATACAGGTATAGCCTCAAATATTCTCAACTTTAAGAATATATTTGTTTTTCAACAATGACAATCTAAATAGCAAATGGTTACTGTTTTATACGAATGACGAATATAGTAGTCAATCATAGACTTTATACTACATGGACTTCTAAGTTCTAGTCCTCATATGTTTTCCATTTAAGTGCCAAAAGATAGAAGAGGACTGTGACGTCACTTACTGAACGAGCGTTGCCGACAATCGTGGAACACTCCCGAAGTCCCCTTCTACCTTTTGGCACTTATTTTGCGCTCGACTAGCAGTCTATGTAGTATAAGGTCCTTGTCGTAAATACATAAAATTCTATCACTTCTCCATGACGACTATATTTGTCAATCACATTTATCTGGTTAAATTGATTTAATCGACCTATTGGAAAAAGTATTGTGGTTTTTATTACAATTGTAAAATTAGTATCTCTTGCGAATGATATGTTCCAGAACGTTTGTATATCGAGATGGGTTGGGTACTTCCTGCTATTCAAAGAAATTGCCTGAATTATTTATTTATTTTTGATTCAATGGTTGATTGAAAATTTACATCGAAACTTTCTCTGAATCGAAAATTAATTTTAATTGAAAGTTTTTTAATAATAGAAACAAAAAATGACAATTGAACATAGACATCACTAAGTACGTTTAATACTGCAACTTTTCTGGTTCATTTTGATGCTCTGCAAGATGTTGCCCTTATTGTCATTATTTAATATTTGTATTGGATTCAATAGCTGATTGAAAATCGAAATACATGGAAACTTTCTCTGAATCTTGACATAAAACTTAATTAGTTTAGCTAGAAAAAAATCAACAAATATATGAAATGCAGATGTTTCAAAGTACGTTGCAAGATTTTTGCCAATGATGCAACATTTGTGGTTTAATAAAAAGCTATATGAAACGTTGTTTTATTATTCAAAAACTGTTTTTAATATTTTTACCTTAAAATTGTCCTATTATAGAAATGTTAGGCACTAAACGCAAGTGTGTGCTGAGTTTTTTTTCTAAACTTTTTATTTCACCTCGTTCTACACATTTTTGCATACATATACAATATATCTTACAAACATTAATTATTTATCTAACTAATATCTATCAAAATTAAATTACTAATTCAGAGTCTTTTATAAATTGATATAATATGTGCTGAGGTTTCTAGCAACAAATATCCCTTATAATTATTTAACACAGAAATAATTTTTATTGAAAAAAAAAATAGATTGATTGCCTAGCTGAAGGACCAGGCAGATTGTGGCTCTCTTAACCATTATTTTTTACAAAAAATTATTTGTGCTGCAAATTGCACTATTTTGTTTACTATAAATTACAGATTTTGGATATATGATTGATTAGTTTCAACATTTATTATTATTATTTATAATTGATTTTTATGGAGGAGATTTTTTCTATTTGCACATCAATCAGATTTACGTATTCTATAAGCTGTTTCTCTAACGTACATCCTAACCTAGATATTTTATTCTTAAGATTGCAACCCAGTAGTCGACCACTACTATACCTAAAAATGATTTGCATCAGTCATAGATCAGATGTAATCAGGTATAGTTATTAGATATATTAATGTTACAAATACGAGGCTGTAAAATTTTTAAAAACTAAAATTGTCCTGAACAGATATTGTTTTTACTTCTTCTGGCATAAGACTACTCTTCATTTTCTCTATACGATATTACACATAGTTCCTCACTATTGCCGAAAAACAAAACGAAAGCGTTTTCTTGTAAAAAATACAAATTTAATTAGACTTCTTATCGTACTTTTCGCGTTAAAATAATAGAAGAATATATGTATATTGTACAAGAATAGAAATCCCTGTACGCAATTTCAATTGTTATAAATTCAACCGCCCGTGACTGACCAACGATGGATATCTATAATGACATCAACACTTCTGTTTTTTGTGGCAAGGGCCTAATTCGGCGGATAAACGGTAGTTTAAGGAAAAAAATATAAATCAAATATATTTTGTAATAGTTGACCTTCACTACAGACAGTAGTCCTTTACTTTTGTAAAGTTCCAGTGGAGTACGAATTTCGCAAATTTTGTCCTATGTGATTAATTATTATAATTGCTGTAACACTGACGAATTTTGTATTGATGAAGCAATTATGTATAAGGGCGATTTTCCACTCCGAATTATATTGCTAACTATATTTCGAAGTGAATACTGTTACTTCTGCTTGACATCAGGCTGTCCCAGACAGGTATTGCACCTGGTACCCCTGATTGAAATACCACAGCTCTAATAAATAGCTTGTCAAATGTAGTAAAATATGCGTCAGTGACAATAAATATATATTTTATATTTCAAAAATCTATTCATATGGTAAATGTAAGTAATTGATTGCTCCATAACAATTTTACTATTATTACATCCCATAAATTAATTTTGGGTTCGAAACAATTTCGAAACATCAAAGCGAAACTAAGTACTAAATTTAGCAATAATATTATTAAAATCGATTATAAACTAAAAATAAATTTTAATCCGTTGACTGTTGGGTGGATAATGGCCATATCGTAACTTATATCCATTGTATATGCAATAATGCTCTAGAATTTCAATTTTAAAATGCAAATTCAATTTCTATTAGCAGGCACAACAGATGCAATAAATCAAAATATGAAAATTATAATAGTTCATGCGCATAGCGATTGCTTTAAAAGCAATATACTAGAGTTTATCCTATATATTATGTAACATTATGTTGGAAAATGCTATACATGGGAGGTGTGTTATCAATTTTACATATAGGAGCAATTTTCTTACTGTTGTGTTACTCCGATTTTCACAGATGGAATTGTTTCTTTAGAAATAAGATATTTTGGCATTATCTTTTATTGAGATAGTTTTTACTTACACTGCTTTTAATATATAGTAAATGATATACATTTCAAATTGTTTTATATACACTATTGTGAATTGTGTGATAATTGCAATTATTCTTTAAGACAAAGAACCGAAACTTTATCTAACTAAAACAAACATTTAAAATTTTTTAAAGCATAAATGAAGTTAAAAATGAATATAATTGTCACTTGCATTTGCATGTAATTGAGTCTACTATATTCCATGAACTAAATTTTCTGATAAGCAAACTCGTGCAATTTACTTCGCTATTTGCATTTAAATTATTGAAATGAATGATGATTATTCACGAATATAAAAAACAAATTTAATTTTCTGATATGAGAACTAAAAAACGCACAATAGTTTCTCTCTCTCTCTACATTACAATTGAAATGAATCAAAGCAAATTTTATGTAACGTTAATAATAGTTTCTTCCCATGATTCACTTTGTATGTACTTTTGCTTGTCATGACGGTGATATTAGTCTTACTTTGATTCGCTTTCTTGATTTTAAACCATATTAAATCATTAAGGACGCAATTTAGTTCCTATAACTAGGTAGCAAAGTAATACAAAATAACAATTATTAATATAAATATAAAATTAATATAAATTCATAGATCAACAGAACTTACACTTTTGCTACAAGTTTTCTTTATTCAATGTATTTTTTGAATAGATTTTTTTTGTTGGTCCAATTGCTTTTATTCCAAAAATTGCATAGAGCTTTTTGTGCCATTCTTACTTTCTTTGTAAGCATGGATATGTTTGATTATTTCATTACATTCTACAAACCTCTAATTTTAATCTCTATCATCAGCTTGCATACCCATTAGTGTTAATTAACATTATTAATCCTGATCCAATCAGTATCTTCTTTTGTTCACTATGGGAACAATGATGGCGAATAACTGGGTCATTTGTATAAGAATCTCGTATCTATCTAATAGTCATTTCTAATATTTCTATATTGAAGCTCGTGCCAATTCTTGGCGAACCGTCATTTGAAAAGGTTAGTACATTGCAATGTACTTATATATTATAAAGTGCGAAGTAAAGACAGGTGTGGTGTGATGTTAGTAATTGAAATGAGATTTATAGAGATATTTTGCAGTTTTATCTTTGACCTTATACTTGCCAGATCTATGACTTTACCTTATTAGAAATTACTTCTTTTTGTCTAAAGTACTATTACAACTCAATAGTTTATAAATGGTTTTTCGATTACTAACGCTCTAGTCGATATCTCAAGAGGGTACTCTCGGCTGCCTTGGAAAAATCCAATCACTAAACACTACTTTAGCAATACTTTCCTTCATGAAATTGTAGAGGCTGAACTTTACATAAAAATAGCAATTTTAGCTTTTAAAACAAAATATGACTATAAAGTTATAACTTAGCTTCTATTAAATTACCTAAAAAAAAAAAACAATCTATTATATGTTTCAACGCAATTTTTCTTTCAAAAAAAGTTTTATCTAAAAGTGATTAGGAGTCGTCGAAATTTATAATCAGTACTTAATTATTTTAATTTAAATTAAGTAGTTGGGAAGATAATTACTTATTGAAATATTGTTGATATGCAATTATGTTGTGTAATAATGTATATTAAGTCACATCTTTGATACATAGTGCTAATATATTTTTTTCTTTTTCAGGTGAGTTATTCAGGCTACTTATTACATTTTCTTCATTACATTTGATGTTAGTTTCCTTTTCGGTAAGTTATATTTAAGTTATTAATTTTATGTGAATATATATATATATATATATATATATATATATATATATATATATTTATTTAGAAATATGAACAATCAGAACCTTTTTGCATTAATTTATTTAATATTAATTTCACAATCGTTTCAAGACTAGGCTTGTCTCATCATCAGTGTATTATAATTTAAAATCTAATGAAAATCTAAAATAGCATTATGTGTTATCAGTTACAACTCGTTCTAATTGTCGGCGTCTGAAACCTCTATACAAGGTCAACTTGATGAGTCATGAAATATCAAATAGGAATGAGAAGGAATAGGGCTCAGTTGAAAAATAGATGTCGCTAGAAGATTTCTATTTTAGATTTTCATATTTTAGATTTTAAATTATAATACCCTGATGATGAGACAAATCTAGTCATCATATATATAAATATAATATATATATATATATATATATATATATATATATATATATATATATATAAACATTCGCCAAGTGGCTCAATTAGCAAAACTAAAATGATGTAACAAGTCTATTTTCTACAACATGAATCATGCCAGTGCATCTACTGCCATAATAATACAAAAAATCTATATTTTGTATTTATATTAACAAATCATTTTCTTGGTGCTATATTGAATTTCCCAAGATTTTTAATAAACCTAAAAGCTTTGTATTTACTCTTCTGAATGAGAATGCCCACGTATTCTTTCTGTTTGCATAAGTTGGACTTTTTGATATAGCGATATTGGGATGATACTGTATGCGGAACTTTTTTTTAATATGATAGGAAGTAAATTTTAGATGTTTTTTATAACCTAAATAATTTAAATTAATACAAGGTATTAACAATTTAAACATCACATCTTGTTAACTTCCCTTATGTTAGTTATAGTAATTTTTTTTTGTATATCGAAAATAATTCAAATTTTAATTATAATTCTGATTAAAGTTCTAACATACTTTAAACAAAAAATTTCTACTTTGCAATTCAGTTTAGATAGTTCTTATAAATATTAGATCATGTTACAATATTTATAAAAATCTATTTGAAAACATTTAATATTCCTCAAACATTTCGTTATAGCACGGGAAGTTTCAGCAATTTGCCTTACAGAAATTCTCATTTATACATATATACTTGTTGACATGTATTGTTTTAAATTTGAATCAAATTCCTTAATTCCATTACAATTAGAATTTAAAAAGATAATAAAAAGATTTCACTTTTTACAAATTATTAAAAAAAAAATATGTTTTTCCTCTTGTTTCTTAATATTTCTAGGCATGCATTTACTGCCTGTACTGCCACTTTTGTTTGTTTCGTCTAATTATTAATTGCATACCAAATTATATTAAAAGCTTTGTTATAGGGAATAAAATAATTCCGAGTGTAATTACCATATAATATACTATAGCTTTATTACATAATAATTATTTTTACAAAATTGTCAAACCAATTGGCTTCCACCATAATTGTCAAGACTAAGTTTCTATTACCAAGTGAAAGTAGTTTTGTCTGCCTACAAACTTGTACTAATCACGGAAACCAAATACCATAATGAGAAGTGATGTTTACTTGTTGTTGCCATTGGCTTTCTATTATATTATCGCAATCGATTATATTATTTGTTCTTGCCTTATGGAATAAATACGTAACAAATGAGATCGTTCAATGAAATAATTGATTTTAGAAATTGTAGAAAAATCGGGCTTGAGTTTCCTTCACGGTAATGAATGGCGTTACTCAACAGAGTAATAAAAATACGCGGTAGAAGACTTTGAATTTTTATATGGATAACATCCAATACAAGAGTTTTAAGAAATCATGTCCTAGTTAAGTAACCAAACCTTATTCTGATGTAGTACATAATCATTATCTCGCTAATGATGAATTTTATTTCGTTTTGTTTCGTTTTGTTCCGATGCAATCAAGTCCTTGTACTGTTTTCTATTTTCTATTTTCCAAACAAATTAGTATAATAAAATTGCATGATATAAATTGCGGATGTGTTGTCTGTCTACTGCAGATACCATGGAGAAAAGTTGAATCTGTCATAGTTCATGTTCCACTTATGGAAATCTGCATGACAATCCATTTTCAACATGTCGACGCTTTCCAATGAATATTTCAACTTTTGCTACCGGTACATTTGTGTGGTAGAAAACAATGCAATTGACATTTCTCTTTATTTATTATAACAATAAAATCGTTTGAAATCTGTATAAATAATTTTATATTAAAACTGCCAAATCTTAATGATAAAATAATGGTCATTTTGCTTAATACGTGCTTAACGAACGACATGAAAATTATAGGAATACTACCGATTTTTTTTTAATTTATCAATTAATTTCCTAGCAAGAAATAGATAAATTATTCTTGTTCATAACTCCAAACTCCAAAAAATGGTAAATTCTAAATTATTATTATTTTTCACAAGAGTGCAATCCATCGGCCAAGCACTCTTTTTTTTCTATAGAGGACATCTATTATAATCTTATATTATAACAATAGTTTACACTTAAAATTATATTTGAGATCTACAACCTCAATCTGATATCAAACTGCTTGATATGTAGGTGCCCGAGGTTCGGTTAATTTATAAAATATTATATTAAAATAGCATAAATTAAACAATATTAGTCGAATTAGTAGTGATGATATTTTGTTTCTTCTATTAATTTTTTTAGTAATTTAATAGCTGTTAAACTGATCAATCAATTTCAAGAAAACACGGCGGTCAGCCATCCATTTTTTATATTTATATTATACCTTATTATACAGGGTGTCCCAGAACTCAGTCAAGATGTAACGGACTGATGTCTTAAAAAATATAGAAAAAAAAGATCTCACGTTGTTTGCAAATTTTAGTTTTTATTGGCGATTGACGTGTTAATGGTCATCATCTGTTTCTGATACTTTTTAAGTGATCATCTAATTAATTAAACTAGTGGTGTATGGCATCGAGCCTTAAGGCAAATTGCTGTAACTTCCTCTACCTTAACGAAATGTTCTAGGAATATTGTTTTCAATTAGATTATTATAAATACTGTAATTTAAAAATTATTCAATTCGGATATTCCGTTGCTCCGTATCCCTTTAATGGCTGGACCTGCCTTTACCAAAACAAAAAATGTTATAAAATGATTATGTAAAAATTTTTATTTTCGATTTTTAAACCATTACTATAACTCACCCTACGGGAAGTTAACAATATCTAGTGTAATAATTTTATTAAAAATCATGTTATCTATATGATATATTTTAAAGCATAAAATGTAATTATCATTTTACTTAAACATTCTTTACGTTGTGAAAAGGATTATAATTAATGTGGCTCGCCTCACGTACTTCTAATGTGGAATAATGATATGAATTCACTATTATTATCTTTCATAAGAAAATGCATTAAAGTCGTAATATGGAAGTGGGTATATTAAGAAATATACAATGTATAAGAAAGGAGAGCCAGTGAATGGTGGCTACTATTTTGAATCTGGTTTATTGATAGTTCTTACCTACATATAGTAGAGTAGTACGCAAAAAATGTAGGTTTTGAGACAACTTTTAGGTGTCAATATACAAGTATTTACAGACTTACAGCTGGGTATATCGAATTTCGAGGTACTCTAATGACTGGACTAATACTAGAAGTACATGTACGTAGTCTAGGTAAATAAAAATCTACAGTTGTTTTTTGTTGAAACAAAAAGTTTTCGATGTTATTTCTCATTTAACTCGAATTGTTCTCTGCATCACACTATGAATTATTTTGCAATTTCACGTAATGTTTGAACCGTAACAAATGTAAGAACAACATTTATCATTTATTTCTTCTTCTGGTTTGTTGCTCGAGCACTTGCATGAGATACGAAACTAATTAATGATTGTGTTGCAATGTACATTAGGCAGAGATGTCCAATTTGAGGTCTTTGGTAAATACAAATATTGTACAACTAAATTTGTAACCAAAACACACGAAAATCCAAAAGAACCTAGGTTGTTTAATAATTCACAAAAGCAACAAATAATTTCTTTAACCTTGTTTTACTTTTCTGTCTAATTATCTGACTTCAAATTAGAACCTGAATTTGTGCTTCCTTGCTTTACTCATTTGTACATACCGTTTCTTGTTAGTGCCTTTGTGTGTGATTATTCTTAACGGAATTAATTGCATTTCTGCTACTGACTCTGTTTAAATAGGTTTTTTCTTTAAATGTGCAATATATAACCGTATTTGTAACACATTATATTGAAAATTTCATGAATTATTATATTGTCAGTAAGCAAAAAAATTAATAAAATAATTATCTCTAATTCGCCTAACCAAATATTAAGTAACATGTAAGCTAGTTTGTTTCAAACACTTTGTAAGTATGACAGAAATAATTATGAAATAAATATATCAAACAAAATATCTGTTCAATCACATTATTCCACAGTATATGCAGTGATTGAAATTTTCTTTTATTTCCTCAAAATAACAATCAAGATACAGTAATATCTTATTAGCTATTGTGACATTAACAAAATAAAATGTGTATTAACATTGTTATTTATTGTCTATGTTATTATTTTAGTCATTATAACAAAATTGCCCTAAGTTTTTAAGAATTATGACTTTTTGTTGAACTACGATTTTAAAACTTTCAAAATTGATATATTTTGAGAGGCCCTCATTTTAAAGAAAAATGTTCTGCAGTATGTTGGCAAGTAATAGATGGTAAGGATTATAAAATGGTAAAATCCTTGGTGGTTTCATAATAAAAAAAAATCGAGCAAAAAAAATAAAAACCTGAAAATAACACGAAAACAGCTAACGCAATTTAAATATTTATCTATGGCACTACTAAAAATCCAGACACTTAAGTTTTTATTTTTTTACTCAAAATTGTCTATTATGAAACTATTAAGTATTTTACCATTTTACAATCCTGATTAAATGAGCCAACTTTTGATGAAACTTGCCAACACAATTTAGTACATTTTTTTAAAGGAGGGCGTCTCAAAGTTGATCGATTTTAAAAATTTTGAATTAATAGTTCAATAAAGATTGGTCTATGGTTTTATTTGGATTGCACAAATAATAGACTTTATTTAAATATTTATATTTTATATTTTATGTTTATTAGTATTATATTTTTTGTGCTTTCACTTATTTAAAATTACGGATTTATGTCTTTATTTATAGAACTATGAAGCCCTTAGATTAGAACATAATTTAATTTATAAACAATATGGTTAAAGTAGCCTCAGACCTTGTTCGTGGATAAGATTCCATAGAATTTTAGTATCAATTCCAGCATGTTTTATTTCTCAGTAAATCAAACCATATGCAATAATATAACTATTATACATATGTGTCATACTACATATTTGTCAGCATTCAAGACCATAAGTGGAAGATTTGCATGCATGCATTTCACGATGCAATAAATTTCGTGACGTACTCATATTATTGCTAATATAGCATTCGTATTCTGAAGGTAGTCGATGGGAATAATTTGATTCTAGATTAATAAAAATAAACTCTTATTTTTTTTAAATTTTTGTATTATCGTTGTGACTACTCTATCTATTACTCGATTTTCCAGTGCAATTATTCCTCAAATTAGACATCCATAATTCAGCTTTCACAAAGCGTTTTATCATGCACTTTCAAGTGCACTTTTCTCTGAATCTAGCTGATGTAAATCTGATTAGATCGAAATCAGACAATATATTGCAATATTCATGCCTTCAATCTGAAAATACATTTTGCTTATTCATGATTCATATGCAATTGCGTATTCGTGGAAAATTCATGCGATTTAGTTCGATATAGGTATATGTGTATAAGAAATTTGAGATATATATGTATTGAGACATTTTATTTTTATACGCAGAAAAATACTTTTTTAGAAATTTTACTGGGTTTGCCAACGTTTGAAATTTATATAAATAAAAAATACATCTTTGCAACTTACAAAATCGATAAAGTCAGGACTAATTGATTTGAGCCTTATTGAATAATTTATTAGCTTTTA
This sequence comes from Ctenocephalides felis, assembly GCF_003426905.1. Taxonomy (NCBI): domain Eukaryota; kingdom Metazoa; phylum Arthropoda; class Insecta; order Siphonaptera; family Pulicidae; genus Ctenocephalides; species Ctenocephalides felis. The sequence continues at coordinate 69,262,287 of NW_020537324.1, forward strand.
TCGTATTTTTGATGATTGATTAAATATGTCATGTGTCATCTATATTTTCAATACTTAATCTTCAAAATCACGGTTTTCTGTTGTAATTTTAGAATACTGAATTAGTGCAAATCTAGCAATTTTGTTCATTTTGTTAACTCCTTTCGTCTCTATTAACACACCTCATTTCTCGTTTATTGTCTCTAATTATACTCTCTATAATATTCATCTTTTCATGTCACTACATGTCTCTTACAATATATAACCTACTCGTACATGTTCTTTTGTTATTATATCAATATGTCATGTTCTTTACGTCAACAATTTATTAATTTTTTTTTGCCTTGGCGGCGATACAATCAATAATTTTAAATAATTTTTTATTACCATCACTTTACTATGTTTAATGTGACTATACATATTATTTTATTTTTAATTTATTTGAATTTAAATCAAAGCTCTGCTGCATCGTAATATTTTGCGAAACTCAAAGAAGTATTTTGGTCTATAAGGCATGAATTTTATGCAATTTTTGAAAGACAGTTGAAAAAAGCAAATAATACTATTGCTATATTTTTTCTTACAACTACTCAATATAGCCTTGCCATAATTTTGCGTTAACATTTACATACTATTTATAAAGAAATATTATCATTGTACGAGTGTCGGGTGTTCCGTATTGTACATTCTTCGGATTTAAAATTGTAGTTTGCATTCTATGCAAATGCAAATACATGGAATATTTTGCTGGTACAAACTAAAACGCAAATTCATCACTGCTCTAGTATTTTCTAAAATACTTACGTTTTACATAACACAGCTCGGGTATAAATACTTGGCAATTTAAATGAATTATAATTTTAATAAAAATAACGTTTTTAGGTATCATTATATAACGATAGATTCCGTAGTCTGAAGTGACATACTGAAATATTATAGGCCTACGATAATTGGTTGAATTATAAAAAATTATCAAAGATTTGAAATGCGCCGCGCACTTGAACGATTCTAATAAGAATCTATGCCTAATGAGATTCTGTTTTTCGTAGGTATTTACTAACATCAGTTGACGTCTACAATTACAATACATTTGTAGAACCCGAAATAGATTGATTGAAATGTGTTAAACTAATTAATTTAATTTATACAATTATAGATGAGTATGTTTGAAAGACATCAATTGGAAATCGTATTGAACATTTTAAATCTCATTTCTTAAGTATCGGAAAATTCATGTAACTTGCCTTAGGTCGCAATTCTATCTGCAAATAAGTTTAAAACAATTTTTGGGGTTTGTTAAGAGTACATATTCATGTTGCCAACTTCTGGCCTGGTTTATAATGTTATAAGTTACATCTCTGTTTATTTTATTTCATGCATTATAATTTCGTTAGAAGAAATCTAGTACTTTACGCGCTATTTTCTTCGTAATTTAATACATTTCGTGAACGCAATGGTTTTGTACATAAATTTTTGTCGGTTCCCATGGACCTGGATCGTTAACTGGAAATTCTCCGCTTTCTAGCTTTCTCAATTGCGACCGTTAAGAGTTTAATAAATAATTAAAACTGTATTGTGCACAATATTTTGTTTTTATAGTAGCATAGATGAACAATTAACTGCTAACTTTACTGTAAATGAAACTTTCTAAGCTGCGTTTGGAATTTCTCGTCTAATTTTTAATTCTGCTCGTGACAAAATTTTTGTTTATCGACATAGGGTAAATAGATATTGTGCCCGTTTATTGTGCTATTGTTGTAAAAAGTTTCTATATATCAAAAATAAATTAAAAATGACCAACTGGTGTTGCCACATCACTTTCCGTTCAGTACTGGTGACAAATCTATTGATGAAATGATATTAGGTGTTGGTTTTATCACGTCGGGGTCACCAATTTTGGAAAAAGTATTTAATTAAAAATAAACTAATATAGCAATCATAATAATACAATTTATAATCTTTTTAATAAGATCGAAATAAAGCTAATATTATGAATAAAAAACGTGTAGAAATCACTCCAGTGAGTGATTTTTTAATCAAGACTATAGGACAATTGTTTTTTATAATTAGTTTATTGAGAACTATACTTTTTAAGTAACTCATTTGGATTATCCTCAATTATGCAATTATTAAACATTATTTTAATTTTGTAATTTTTTTTACTACCATTCAATTTATTTTATGAATATGTTCTTCATTCTATTAATTTTGTTCCCATGTTATAATCATTTATGGCTATCTGTTCGCACAATCTAAATCTAATGAACTTGCTCATCATCCTTGAATTGAATTTTTTTTGTTTTTTTTTTGTAAGGCGTAGAAGAAAGATGCATTCATTATTAGTTAATCTTTGCTGATCTAATTACTTTAATGTCTTCAGGAAATGATAATGTTTGGTGTTCTTCATCGTGATGGTCTTTAATGGCTTAAGTCCTTGCGTGAATTTGAAAAAAAATATATAAATGATAGTATGAAAAGAATCATAATCATAGTAAAAATCGCAATTGAAAAAAAATACTATGATAATGTGATAGTTTGTTTGAGACATAGGCTTGTTAGATAGGTAGATGTCTTGAGATTCTTCTGAGGGTGAAAATCTTTTAAATATCCGTTGTGTAATTTTTATTTCAGTCCCAAATCTGGAAGATAATAATTAAGGGCAGTATCAAGAACCTGAGAATATAATATGGAAATAATTGTAATGATAAAAATCTTAGTAAGGAAATGTTGAAATAATTTGGAATAAAAATTGGAAGATATAAAAAAATATTAATTATCATATATTAAGAGACTATTAATTTTATGTTCAAATCAAGGCAATAATAACTTTGTTTAGGACTATATTAAAATTTTAATTTTTTTTAATTTCAACAAGTAGAATTTTTAATAATATAAATTAATATTTTTATGACATAAAATAATGCTCCTCAGTCTTCGTTCTTGATATTTCATGAAAATTATTAGACTCATAAATTGTACTACGGTCATGGATGTACAGCCTTACATAATTTATTCAATTTCTTTCTTCGAATTTTTTTTTCTGTTTTTATATTCACTTTAGACGACCATAATCGTCCGAAATTAATGATTGCTACTGGAATACGTTTTATTGTGGCTTGCAGCGGATCAATTCTAACCGCAACGAATTTATGATTTAGATTCGAAAATCTATCTATAAAAACTGTATTTCTTTCTTTGGAGATTTCTATAATATATATACTCAATGCAGACATAGAGAGAAGAGGCCAAATCGATTTTGATCATTATTTTGATTCACCGTTAATATCGCATTGGAGAAATTAATCAATTTTTAATAGTACTGTTGTGTACTCTTGAAAATTGTTTGAATACAGCTAGGCTACGATTAATGCGACATTGTGGATTTTTGGTTTAAATTCATTTTGTCATTGATTTTCTTGCAATTTGATGCAACTATAATATTGCTTTAACCAAATATTTCTTTTTTCTGAGGGCGAAGAAAATCTGACATGCTATTTTTTTCTAGACGTTTTATGTCATTCTGAATCGTTTGAGACCAAATTTGGAAAGAGTATTTGAATCGATTTTTGACATTTCGTCGACGTTTTCTCAAAACCGGCTAAATCGATTTCAAAAACATGAAATCTATTGTACAACTCGATAAGATTTCGCGTTAATCGGCGTTGATTATTAATAATTTTATGGTTTCTCGACGTTTCAAGTCAATCTGAAGCGATTAGACCAAATTTGCAAAATGTATGTGGTGTATGAGTGCCTGTGTGTATTATAACCGATTTTTCGATCTTTATTCATCCACGTTTTTCGTAAACTGGTCCGATATCAAAAATTTAAAATCCATTCGATGTATCTCAATAAGGACTCGTATTGATTAATTTTGCATAATGATCTGCCAAGCCGTTTCTTTGTAAATAGCACAAAAGTAAAAAAATGTCCGTCTATGTTTTTGCCTACAATCCTGAATCGATTTAATAAATTACGCAACTATTGCATATTTGATTTCGTAGTTTTGAAATTAATGTATTTAATATTTTTGTGTTAATTGATGTAGTCTAAAATTTATAGTTTTTCAAATCAAAGTTTCTACGATACATCTGAATTTGCCAATTTCGAAATCAATCAATATTTTGTTAATGAAATGCTCACTGATAATATCTGATACAACTTTTCTTCCAACGGTTCCAATTATTTTTGCCCTTTTCTGTATTTTTTTCTAAATTTTATTCCAAATTATTTTAACATTTTCCTATATTATTACCTTGAATATTTTATCATTACAATGATTTTCATATTATATTCTTTTCTTGATACTACTCTTAATTATTATTTTCCAGATTAACTAATGAAAAAAAACTGGACGATTTTGATGAAAGTTTTTATCATTATAATGATGATAGTACCACGTGATCACATTAAACATACTAAAATTAACAGCTGCACGGCAAAAGGTTTATTTTCAATTTCATCAAAATTTGAAAAAATAAGATGGTCAAAATTTGGTCAAATCTTTCCTCAAAAACGTCTGTACCCGTTATCGGTTAACCGTGCTCATGCCACTTACTCCTAGGTTTATTATGGAAGTTGAGACATATTTATTTCCACTACCTGTATGATATTACTCAATTAAATATATCATTTGATTAATTTATTATACTACTAGTTATAATTTATATAACCTCTGCCACCAAGGTCGATTCTCTTCGACTTTTGAGATAATCTCTTGAATGTGAGTCACCATCAGTCGCGTCACAGACATCAGACGCTTATTATTATTATATTGAAACCACTATGGAGCAAATACACAAAATACAAATACGATTAACAAAAAACAAGAACGAGAAAAAAAAACATCGTGACACGATATAAATACAATGTGGTCGTATGTAAGGTCAGTTCGCTTTTTGACGGATATGTGCTAATGACACATTCAATGTGTTTGTTAGTTTGTATACGATTTTAACACCCGAATTTTTGTTTCGTTATTCAATTTAATATTATCTGTTATGAGCGCATGTTTCTGAAATGATTTCATCAAATGTATTTGCATTGGTTATTACTACCATTTTGCAATATTTTTGCAAAGTATGGACAAAAGTAAATTTTTGGAAATATAGGCGGCCGATTCTGCAGTAAAATAGATCAATGTTATGGCAAAACTATGATACAAAATTTCATACAAAATGGTACTAAATTTGTCAAACTTGCCATAACTAGGGTCTATTATACGATAGAATCGGCACCATAATCAATAAGGTAATAGTCCCGGATTTCCACCTTGTATCCCGGGTTTTCCTAAAATCAATATTTGTCCCGGATTGTCTCGGGTTTTCAAAAATTCAAGGTATAAACTTAGTTTTCGCAATTACTTCATGATGAAATTACAAATATCCATCAAATGTCTGAAAATGATGTAAAACAATAAGTTATGAAACAATAGGTCATGAATTGGAAAATTTTCGAATGCAAAATACCAAAGTGTTAACATAGAATCTCTCATTGATGGTTTCGGACTCAGATATTCAATTTTACGCAAAATAGCAATTTTTGTCAAATTTTTCAAATTTCAAAATTTAGCTAAAATACAAATCGAGTTTTTGAAAGAAAGGAGTATCCGATTTGAATGGTCTAAAAAACATTCAATTTGTAATGATTGGGAGAAGACGTAATTAGTTTTTGGCAAAGGCAGGCCCAGTCGTTTTGAAGATACGGAGCTAAATGTACAAAATATTACAGTTTTTAAGAGAACTAAGCATCCGATTTGAATGGTTCAAAAATCTTTCTGCTTGTGTTGGCAAAACAATTGCTTTTGGGATTTCAATTTTTTTGCATATCGAAAATAATTCAGATTTTAAATTTAATTCTGGCTAAAGTTCTAAAGCTCACTTATATACTTCAAATAAATAATTTCGACTTTGCAACTCAGTTTATATACTTCTTATAAATATTAGATAATGTTTATAATAATCTATTTGAAAACATTCAATATTCCTCGAATATTTCATTACGGTACGGAAAGTTCCAGCAATTTGCCTCAATGCACGATGCCATACATCACCAGTTTAATTTTTATTTTTGTGGTATTTACAAATGCCACCTACATCACAGTCAGTATACAAAGTTTGAAATTTAAGGCTCCAGGCGAAATTTATGGAAAGCTTTCGCTCTTTAAGAGCAATAAATTTGTGTTGCAATCATGTGTTACTATTTAAATCGCTCTTAAAATAGGATTTTGTTACAGATGCATAGAAAATAGACCAAAAGCATCATATTGTCGCGATTTCAGTGATGTAAATTCAAATAAATAAATAAATACTGCTAACAAGCTAGCTAACCTGCATTTGCCGCGAGATGATTTGCATTTTTTTTTTATTAAGTGAATTGATTATTCAATTCACATAACTTACCTTGACAAAACTAGTTTTGTATGTGAAGATCAAATCAAAAATTTTCAATACATGTTTGAAATATTTTACAGTTGTTTGCAATATGATACAAAAAATCATATGATCTGAAAAGGACTTTATTTAATCAAGGTTAAACTGCATGCTTCTTTATAAATATATATTGTAGATGAAAATACTTTACGGAAATCACGTGCAGTTATTTGAAATATAGTGAATATCATGAAATATGCGATTTGAATAAATAATAAATACATTTAAATAATTTGAATCGTAGATGGATCTTGTCTTCCTAGAATGCACAGTGAATAATAAATCGTTTTTTATTTTGATCTTCAAAGTTCTGGTGAACGTACCAGAATGATATTATCATGATTAGAAACAAGTTATTTTCATTTCGAATGTAATAGAAATATTGTGTAAATATGTTCATCCTCATTAATACATCACATTAAAATCAAACTATCTATTTATTTATTTATTCATTTTTTTTGAACTCTGTTTTATTTAGCATTTATGAACAAGATTTATTTCTCTTACCGTCATAGATATTTAAATGGTCATTTAATGTCTATTATCCAGAGATAAGTAAAATGTTTTGAACACAGTAATTACTTTGTTCTATAGTGACTTCGATAGAATTTTGCCATAAAATACCATTCTGTTACAGTATCAGCAATGTTGATAAAGTACTTTTGCATTCAGGTCAATCGTTATTACATTTTTATGCAGACTCGAGAAAAACGATAATGTTCCTTGGCAGTATTCGAGAATGTACTATATTTACATCGTTTTAAAATCGAGGGAAAATATTTAGTTATTGATCTAAAATAATTAATAATATATACAACTAGATGACCCGGCAGACGTCGTCATGTACCCATGTCTACAATTTTTTAATATAATATACTAATATTTACCGTTTACCTAAAATTAATAATTATTGTTTTGTAAATTACTCTTCACGCCAAAATGCATATACAGTAGGCCCTCGCTTTACACGGCATTCTGGGTACACGGTTCCCATACTACACGGAGCTAAAAATCCGACATCCCTCCGACTACACGGACTTTTTATTACGCGGTATTTGGTCAACAGCCCATAAGTTCGTTGTGCAAAAGGGTATTGATGTAAATTTTGTTATCGACTTTTATCTTTTAGACATGCCTGATTGTATAATAGCCGCCTAAGAACACGTTTGAGCTGACTACTGCGTCGCGCCAATTTTTGAATAAGGTGTCAATGTCCTACACGTCATTTCGTCCGTATTTCTCCTACTTCAAGTTGTATTTCTTGGTCTCCATACAACGCGATAAAAATGGTGCGATTTGTACCAACTCTGAGTCTCTCATAACACGGTTCCCATACTGCACTATGTAAGGTTCCATAGAACGCACTACGAATTAGCCTGAATTGTATGGTAAATACGAGTTTCTTATAGCATGGTTCCTATACTGCACGGTACGCACTTGCCGCGTAAAGCGAGGGTTTACTGTACATTTTTAATATGAGCGATGTTAAATGTAGAACTGCTTTAAATAAAATGATGAGTCTCAATTCTCACACTATGTTAGAAATTGAAGTCTTTTAAACGGTATAACATAACCATAACCATAACATAACACTGCTACTTCATGTTGGATTAAATTAATTTAATTTTTTTTTATTTAAGATATTCAAAATTGCATCTTAAACTTCTCCTAATCGATATCGTGAGAGCCGAATTGTATGTATTCATCTTTACTTTCCCATTTGTTGTTATAAAGAGAATTTTTTACGAATTTTAAAAATATTGTGGAAAGATTACTAAAAGATGCAAAAAAATTATGTAAAATCTACATTGAAAATTCAATATCCGAATCTTGTGTTGGCGCCCCCAAAGACGTGCGCTCGTATTTTTCGCATGCATCGTATTAAAGGTAGGACCTGCCCTGATTAATACTTAATTTCATATTTTAAGTAAATTAATTTGTCATATCCTGTTCATATGTTCATATGTTCATTCAATCTGCCATACATATACTGTATTTTATATTATTTTAATTTCTGGCACATCTCAGCTGCTTTTCGGCAATAATAATGTAGACATTTCATTTTTCTTATTCATAATCATAAATTTATTATACATATTCTAATATTGTTTAGGTTCATAAGTAAATTTTTGGCAGATGAAGGTTTCATTTATTTTCAATGTAAACAATGACATGTCGTTTTTTTGCATTTTTTTCCATTTATTTCTATAATATTGCACATACATCCCAGTACTTTATAATCACATACATCCTAGAAAATTTCCTTAACAAACTTCAGAAAGATTTATCAAATTTCGAATAATCGTTTAGAAGGAGTATATAGTGAGTGCTTGTAATTTAATATGAACTTCAATAGCAATGAAGCTCAAATTGATTCTACGTTTTAGTTAGAAAACGTTTGTTTGAGAAAAAGAAAAGGGCTGTTTTTAAGGTTTCCCCGTAAATTATCAGACTTTTTCTTGCCGTAAGAACCATCCTTGGACTTCAACGAACATTTAAAAAAAAAAATTGGCCAAATTGGTCCAGGCCTTGTTGCCTATTTATAGTATTATTTATAGGAATATTTATAGTAATATTTTAGATTTGTTCCAGCTTTCGTTTCCTCAAATGTTTTTCATTCGGAGTATTGAACATTCTTTGAACGTGCATTTATAAAATATATGCTTTAATAAAATCGAAAAAAGTCAATAACATTTTTTAATCATTGTTTATATAATATTGTTTATACTATAATTAATGAGTTTTTTTTTTCTATTTTCAGTCGTATGCGGTCATGGCATGTAGCTGCTAACTACCCAGAAAGGAAGTCCATTTTTGGTGTTCTACTATTGCGTCAACCTGCAAACAACACGTAATAAAACGGAACTTCTGTCCTTCGCACGAGATAACATCAAACGAATTTACTGGAACAGAATTCGTGGAAAAATTTAGTGATGATCGTAATCCACGACTTCGGTTATTCTTGAAGGAAAAAAGAAGAAACGTGATCAGTGCATAGTACTTGCACGGAATTAAATTTATAAGATAATAGATACATGTGTTTATCTACTACTACGTTCAGCATAAGGAGGAACTTACAGGAGTTGTGAAATTATATTATGGTTATTGGTTTTTTGAAACTTCTTCGGGATATAGATACTGATAAACGTTATTATTGTATTACGAGAGTGTTTTGAAAGGTGACCAAAGGGCCTATTAGTGAAGGGCAGACGAGTGCGATGAACACCGCAAGGGACGCGCAGAGTTCAGCGGCACTCGCCACTCATCAAAGGTACCACCATCAACCTGTAGGACTGACTTTTGCAGATCACGCACCCTGCTGGTAAGATAAAAATTTCAGACTATTGTCTTTAAAATTCTCTAAGAACCTATAAAACTTTATTAACTTCCCTAAGGATAAGTTTGTTTTTTGCAAAAAAAAAAATGATTTGAAAATTTTATGTTTTCTCGAATCGATTGAGACCGAATTTGAAAAAAACATGTGTGTGTATGTATGCAAGTGAACAGATAATTGACCTTTCGTCGAAAAAGGGCAGGGACGATTTCAAAAATTTAATAGCCATTCGATGTACCTCGATGAGGACTATCGTTTGTCAGCTTTGCGCGACGAACTTGGTTCTTTGTATGTAGCAGAAAAGTGTAACATCTTTCGCCAGGCAACAATCTTCAATCGATTTTGAAAATTCAAAAGCTTTTTGAAATAGTTGGGAATCGCGTCGATCAGTTTTTGATAGAGAAAAAGAAAGTTTGGCGGGATGGTTTATTTGTAATTAAATATTAAAAAAAATCTGACGATTATGATGAAACTTTGCATATTGATAAATTTTGTAGTCTTAAAGAACATACTAAAATTATAAAAAAATATTATAGTTTGGGAATCCGCCGCGTCCTTTGGCGATTCTTATCAGAATCTATTCCGAGCATATGTACGTGTTTTGTGTTTCGTAAGTAACTACTGACTACAGTTGACGTCTGAACTTAAATAAAGAACATTCTTTGAATATAAAATAGATAAAATGAAAAGTGTTGAACTAAGGTGGCCATACGCCCTGGTTTGGCCGGGACAGTTCCGGTTCTCCACTTTGTCCCGGGTTTTTCTAAAAGCAATATTTGTTCCAGATTTAGATCGTTTGTCCCGAATTGTCTCCAATTTTCGAAAGGTATAGGTCGAAATTGAATTTTTGCTATAATAAAATTATAACTATGCATCGAATATCTGAAAGTGTTATGTTCAACTCCAGAATAAGTGTTAATTATTTTTAAATAATTATGAAGAAAATTATACAAAATGTTATAAGTTTAAAACTTGAATAAAATAGATTCATAAATATAAGATAAAGTATTAAATGGAATCGATAAATGAGAATTTTTATTACTCTGATTTGAAAATACTCATCTAAAAAATACTGATTTTTATTGCATTCTTAATTAGTATTTGTTACTTCAAAATCATAAAAAAATGTATTAAGAAAGTAAGTTAATCAATTTGGTTTTTGAAAATGTTCAAAAACCATATATTATCTCAGTCATGTATGTTATTCTAAACTAAAATATATATAAAAATGTTTAAGTAAATGATACCAAATTATAGATAGGTCTTAATATAGGAAAAGTACTCAAATAATTATTAATTTGCATGGTTAGAATAAACCTTAATTTATTTAAACAATCTAACAATGAAAAGAGCTTTATTTAATTTTATTTATATCACTAAAGGGCATTATTACTTATTAATGTACAAATCTGGGCGCATTGTAAACACCAATAAACGCCAATATAATTCTTAACCGGATAATAAATTAGATGAAAGATTTTATTATATACTAAAACCAAATATTTGATTTTTGTGTATTGAATACATTTTAATATAATCTATTAAACGTTTATAGAAACAAAAATTTCAAACATAGTTTCAAGTGTTAGTGAATTCTTAATTTTGTTGTGAGTGATTCACCTATTGGGTGTGGCATATAATTAATATATCAAAATTATCTTAGATAACATTTATTTCTTTATGATGATTTAAAAGTGATTTTTATCCGTTTTTTGTCATTGTATACTTTGTGATATCATCAAAGGTTATTTAAAAAAATTCTGGTTTAGTAACAAATAGTCTTTTTATTTTTTCAAAATTTCCATAACAAATGTACCTAATAAAAGTACAATCATCTGCATATACGAGGTGTTTATCGTGGAGGCGTGCAGCTACCGTTCTAGGGTTAATGGTTTTACTTATTTATACAGTAACATGCAAATAGTTGATATGTTATACATTTATTTACTTAATTACGTTATGTAATCATTTTGAACAATGTTCAATTATTATGAATTAATATTTTGAATTTTTTTCATTTCAAGGTACATGCCGCCGACAGCACCAGCAAGACAAAATAAAAGACCACCACCACTGCCTGGAGCCTCATCCTTAGATTGCTGTCCGCCGGGAAATATCAAGTCGGATATGCATGCACCACCACCGATTGTACCTCCGCATAACAATGTGGTAAATAATAAGTGACATTTTTATTGCATTGATCTAAATATTACACCAAGTGAAAATAGCCTTTAGTGGATTCAACATCAATATTAGAACGTTTGCTGTTTTGCTGTTTTATGAATGAAATTTTTTGTTCCAGTCTTCGTCCATCCATCAGCAGCACCACCAGCCAATTTTGACAGCACAACAGAATCACCCGCCGCCTCCTTTATCCCCAAAGTCGCCAGTCAACCAATCTCAGAGTCAATTCACAATCGCCCCAATTCAGCCGCAAAAATTGTGCCTGAACAACGGCGGCCCTTCACACCTCATGTCCACGTCGATGGGTTCTCAGCAGCTCCTGGCCGCTTCTTCTAATAACTCCAGTCAAGTGATGTCCACATCGATGATTGGAGGGACAAGTGCTATTCCAGCACAATCTTTTGGAATGGATAGCGCGAGTAAAAATTTAGTAAATAATATACATCAACCGGTGCCAGTGGTTTCGAGAGTTCAATCTGTGTCGCCAACATGTGCGCAGAAGAAGGCTGAAGTTAAATTAAATGCTATGCCGTAAGTACATTGTGAAGGGATTTATTGGCAGATCAACAACTTGAATTATGATTTAATTGCAGATGGTTTCACGGCAAAATATCTAGAGAAAGAGCAGAACAGCTTTTGCAACCTCGAGAAGATGGTCTTTTCCTAGTTCGCGAGTCAACAAACTTTCCAGGAGACTATACGCTGTGCGTATGCTTTCAGAATAAAGTTGAACATTATAGAGTCAAATATCACGACAACCAATTAACAATCGATGATGAGGAATTCTTTGAAACTTTAGCACAACTTGTTGAGGTAATTAACACCCTAAATACAAAAACTATGTCATTGCTATAATTATAAACTAGATGACCCGACAGACGTTGTCCTGTACCCATGCCTACAATTTTTTAATATAATATACTAATATTTACCGTTTACCTAAAAATAATAATTAGAGTTTTTAAAATTACTCTTCACGCCAAAATGCAAATACATTTATAATATGAGCGATGTTAAATGTAGAACTGCTTTAAATAAAATGATCTGTCTCAATTCACACACTATATTGGAAATTGAAGTCTTTTAAACGATATAACAAATATAACCAGAACATAACACTAGTACTTTATGCTGGATTAAATTAATTTAATTTTTTATTATTAAAGATATCCAAAATTGCATCTTAAACTTGTCCTAATCGATATCGTGAGGGCCGAATTGTATGTATTTATCTTTACTTACCCATTTGTTGTTATAAAGTGAAATTTGTACGAATTTTAAAAATATTGTAGAGAGGCTAGTAAAAGATGCAAAGAAATTATATATTGAAAAAAAAACTATATTCAAAATTCAATATCCGAATCTTGTGTTGGCGCCCCCTAAGGCGTGCGCTCGTATTTTTCGCATGCATCGCATTAAAGGTAGGACCGGCTCTGATTAATACATAATTTCATATTTTAAGTGAATTAATTTGTCATATTTGTTCAAATGTGTATAATTCAATCTGCCATACATATACTGTATTTTATATTATTTTAATTTCTGGCACATCTCAGCTACTTTTCGGCTTAATGTAGACATTTCATTTTTCTTACTCATAATCATAAACTTATTATACATATTCTAATATTGTCTAGGTTCATAAGTAAATTGAAATTTTTGGCATATGTTAGTTTTCATTTATTTTCAATGCAAACAATGACATGTCGTTTTTTGCATTTTTTTCCATTTATTTCTACAATATTGCACAATAATTACACACATCCTAGAAAATTTCCTTAACAAACTTCAGAAAGATTTATCAAAATCCGAATGATCGTTTAGGAGTATTCAGTGAGTGCTTATAATTAAATATGAACTTTATATAATAGCAATAAATCTCAAATTGATTCTACGTTTTAGTTAGTAAACGTTTGTATGTGAAAAGAAAAAGGGCTGTTTTTAGGGTTTGTCCAGCAATTATTCGATTTTTCTCGCTGGAAGAAACATCTTGGACTTTAACGAACATTTGAAAAAAAGAATTGGCCAAATTGGTCCAAGCGCTGTTGAGTTATGCGCTTACCAACGCATTTTGCGACTCATTTTTATATATATGATATTATTATTATTACAGCATTACGAACAGGATGCAGATGGTCTATGTACTCAGTTAATTACGAGTTTACCCAAAAAAGGTAAACCAGGTTTTTGTGTAGACACGAAAGCATTCGTGGATGCTGGCTGGATGATACCTGAAAGTGAATTACAAATTAAAGAGAGCATTGGCAAAGGAGAATTTGGTGATGTAATGTTAGGCCTACTTGGAGGTCAGAAGGTTGCTGTAAAAATGTTGAAAGACTCAAGTGAAGCAGCTCAAAAATTCTTGGCGGAAGCTTCTGTCATGACGTAAGTTATAGAAATTAGATAAAAATAATATTTTCAAATTCACGTAGAGTAAGTTATTGTAATTGCCCAAAAATCTCAATTGAATGTTTTTGGATATCCACACGTTTTGAAGGTTCCTGAACATTTTGGCATACCTTAGAAAAAATGAATGTGTGTGTATCCATTTTATTCCGAGAATTATACTCTAAAATAGTAAGATATCCAGATACGGTCGTATCTCTAGTTAACTTCCCGTAGGGTAGTTACAGTAATGGGTCGAAAATCGAAAATGAAAATTTTTGCATTTCTCGGCGTTTTGAAGGTTTCTGAACATTTTGGCATACCTCAGAAAAAATGGATGTATGTGTGTGTGTATGTATGTAGGGATACAATATACCAGTCACGTTCTCGGGGGCACGGATCAACCGATTTGAATGTTTCAAATAGCATTCGATTCCTATTGATAGGAAGTTGTGCTGATTAGTTTTTGGCAAAGACAGGTCCAGCCGTTACGGAGATACAGAGCAAAGAGTGCAGAAAATATAAATCTAGTTTTTTAGAGAACGGAGTATTGGTTTTGAATGATCTAAAAAACATTCAATTTGTAATGATTGGGAGCAGTGGTGATTAGCTTTTGGCAAATGCAGGCCCAACCGTTTCAGAGATGCAACGCTAAGTGTGCACAAAATGGCAGTTTTTGGGACTAAGCATCTGATTTCAATGATTCAAAAAACTTTTTGCTTGTTTGATGAAATGATTATTTTTGGGATTTCTTTTCTTCAATTTCCAAAATAAATAACTTCCCGTAGTGTAAGTTATAGTAATGGACTAAATATCGAAAATTAAATTTTTTGCATATCTTCACGTTTCAGAGGTTTTTGAACATTTTGTCATACCTCAGGAAAAAATTGTGTGTTTGTGTGTAGAGATAATTTTTCGTCTACGATTTCGATCGTACGGATGAATCGATTTGAATAATTCAAAAAACAATCGATTCCTATTGAGAGTAAGATATTGTTATTAGTTTTTGGCAAAGGCAGGTCCAGCGACTTCGGAGATTTGGAGCAAAAAGTGCTGAAATGTCCGTTTTTAAGAGAGAACGGATTAACCGATTTGATTTATTCAAACAAATTTTCAAAACATTCGATTCGTAATGATTAGATTTTGCAGGTCCAGCCGTTTCGGTGATACAGAGCTATAAGTGCAAAAAATTGCTATCTTTTGAGAGAACTAAGCATCCGATTTGAATAATTTAAAAAACTTTATGGTTGTTGTAACGAAACGATTGCTTATGGGTATCATTTTTATAATTTTATTTTTTTTGATTTCCAAAAAAATTGTTTGAATATCGAAAAATAATTCGGATTTTATAGTCATAGTCGAATCTTTTGTTAGAAATTTAATTTGTTGCGAATGATTTTTGTATCATATTTAATATGATACTTTGAAATGTTTTTATTTGTAATTCCTATGTATCTTATGTATTTTACTTTCAGGTCATTACGGCATGAAAATCTGGTAAAATTACTCGGTTTGGTATTCAATAATAAACATATATGTCTAGTTACCGAATTTATGAGCAAAGGGTCACTTGTGGATTATCTTCGCTCCCGAGGAAGGTTGCACGTTACCAAAATAGATCAAATTAATTTTGCATAGTAAGTAATTAGACCTTCTATATTAAAAATTTGTTGTTGATCACATTTAATATTTTATTAACTATCATTACTTATTATTAATTAATTATCAGTGATACGTGTTCCGGTATGGAATATTTGGAATCAAGAAAAGTGGTCCATCGCGACTTGGCTGCTCGCAATGTCCTAATTTCTGAAGAGGGTTTAGCTAAAGTTTCTGATTTTGGCTTAGCAAGAGATGAAAACTTTACTCTGGAATGTGGTAAACTTCCTATTAAATGGACAGCGCCTGAAGCTTTAAAACAGAGTGTAAGAAATAATTGATAAATAGTTATGTATAATAAACGGATAAATTCTTAATAATAAGCAACAATCAATACTTTTTTTTACAGAGATTCTCAAATAAGTCTGATATGTGGAGTTTTGGAATTTTACTGTGGGAAATATATTCGTTTGGTCGTGTACCCTATCCCAGAATCGTAAGTATTTAATTTTAAGCCTAATTGTTTTTATATAAAGTATGAAATTTGAAAGTTGAATTAAGTTGGATTTCCATGTTAAACTAATATATTTTTCTCAAAACAGAATTTCCACCTTAAATCATATTTTTTGACACTATGTGCAAGTAATTGCTATATTACTATAATGATTTTTACGAAATGAAATTTTTTAACTGTATTTCGTAAATAATGTTTTCATTTTCACTTAAATCTAAACATTGCTATTTCCGATTGTTTGTTGCTTGCTTGTTTGTCTTAAAGTTTTAGTTTATTGTTCCAAATTTTTTAATTAATTTATGTGCATGCACTTTTACGCCACGTTAAATTTCATTAAAAATGTCGGAACATTTTTTTAAAGAAACTTAATAAATCATTTTGTGCAGTATTAAACATCTGCTATAAGAAAATACTGGCAATATTACTCATATCATATACGTAGTCCTTGACTTTCTTTAAACATTATTAGTTAAAAAAATTATTGGTAACATTTTTTACCCAACTAGAAAATTTTTATAAACTGCTCTTTACTTTTTAGCTATTATAAAGCTTATTCCAATGGCTTTTAAATTTCTGATATTTAAATTTTGATTTATCACAGATAAGTTCGATTCAGAATTTTTAGCTAAAACGTGGACGAAAATTTCTTCATTTTTCTGCTAATTACAATGAAACCAATGCTAGTCCTTATCGAATTATATCGAATGGCTTTTAAATTTTTTAAAATCGATCCAGCCGTTTTTTGAGAAAACGTCGACGAGGGGAGAAACACACAAACACACACACATGCATTGCCAAATTTAGTCTCATTTGATTCAAAATTGCTTGAAACGTCGAGAAAACATAAAATTAGCAAATCAGATTTTTTGCCTAAAACAAGCTTCTTCTCCTCCATAAAAGTCAAAAGAAATTATAAACACTGAACTGTAATTTGCTTATATCTACAATAACATTTTAATATGTTACTGTAATGAATTCTTAGTATGTATGATAGAAATATGTAGATGATATTGGAACTTCATGTTTTAGGATCCAAACTAAATTTTTTGTGTGTGTGTGAGCTCGTTTGTTTGAAATATCAAAACAAAGATCATTACTGTTTTTATACTTTGTTTTAAATTAGTGTTTATATATAATTGATACCGTAAATTCATTCAAGATGAGAAAATATAAGAATTTTTTTTTACAAAATCTTTAACTTAAAAAGTTAAATCTTTGAAAAGTTATAATTCGTCAATGGCAATGCATGAAAATAAAAAACTATGAAGTAAAAGAAAGGTTATATCTGTTAAAACCAATTTTAATTTTTTTGTAAAGAAAATGCAATATTTAAAATAGTATTTTTATGTTTGTTTTATTATTGAAAAAAAAAAGTTTTCTTATAATTTATTAAATATGCATGATTTTAAGTATATTAATATTTATTTTCCGTTATCCATCATATTAAAAACTGAGAAAAGGGATTTTTCATAGTGATTTTCGTTTAGCACAGTTTTTCCATATAAAAGTGAATTATTCGAGTTTCGCGGTTTTTTCTGGAACGTATCTTCTGTGTAAAACGAGGGATAGATGTATATATATAGTTTATGAATTTAAAATTCTATTTATTATTTTTAGCCCCTAGCAGATGTTGTTAAATACGTCGAGAAAGGCTACAAACTAGAAGCTCCTGAAGGTTGTCCTAGTGAAGTCTACGACATAATGAAACAAGCATGGGATCTACTACCAGAAAAAAGGCCATCTTTCAAAGAAGTCAAAGCAAAACTGAGTCAGCTGAAAACAACAACTTCGTAAGATGACTTTTTTTTAACTTTTAAGTATAACATTTATTTATAATGAATTTTTGAATATTTATATAAGTTTTTAGCTGGCACTGTTGTATCATAACTTTATGTACCTACTAATATTTATATTGTTTTTATGATTATTGCAAGTTTTAGTTACATATAATTTTTATTGAGCGAACTCGAATAATATAAGACGTGTAGAGGATACTTTTACGAAGTTAATAAGGTAAATAGACTAATACGTCTATACGTGTGAAATGTAGTTTTGAGTCAGTCCTATTTTTTTAAAGATTTTAATAATGGCAATATTATTATCTGGAATTTCGGTTTTATGGAACATTGGTATTGCTTTTCGAATAGGGAATTGAAAATGTATGAGGACTTTCAAACTTAGATTTAATTATGTTGCACAAGGATTGAGCGTACAATATTATTAAAACCAAAGTTGTTTGTAGATAAAAATCTACATTTTGAATTTCTATGTTTTTTTCATAGTTTAAAGGTATTTGCTTAGTGTTATCTCAATATTTGAGTGTTGGAAAACTAAAGTATTTATCCAAAATATATTTTCTAATGATCAATTAGCCCAAGGATTTGAATTGCGAAAAATTTCACACAGTTCGAATTTATGATTGTGAATGTCCTATTCAATCAACACAAAGTTTTATATATTTATAATACGATATGAACTTAATCAGATTAGCTTCCAGATCTTAATCAATGACGGTATAAGAAAATATAATAGAAAAAAAATATAAATGACATAAACATTTTTGAATGTTATGCATATTTAATATATATCTCCCTTACTCAAATTCGTGGAATCCAATTCTTTTGATAAAAATATATAGCGTAAAATAATCTACTTTTACAATCTTGTATTATTAATATTTTGAGATAAATTATTGCCACGGATTTGTACATTTTTAATGACTTTTTAGGCCTGGAAATATTAAAATATTTACAAGATTGTAATAGCAGATAGTTAAAATTCAAATGTTTAAGTATACTAAACACTATGTACGGTACAAATAGGATAAATGTTAATAGACTTATATATTTTCATATGAGTTTTTGATTTTTTTTTGTATTGAGATATACTACATACATATGCAACAGAGAAATTATATCCAGTTATTTTTTATATTTAAAATATTTTGATAAGCTAATAACACTTTTAATTTTATTCTTTATAATGAATTAGTTAATATGGAAATTATTTACTTGGTTTCGATGCATTTATCCTGGTTTTTAAATGATAATGGCTGCTCAGTTTTATATATATATATATATATATATATATATATATATATATTGATATATAACGAACCTTTTTTTATAAAAACTTAAAATTATGTAAAGGTTTCATACCCCTGCCTATTCCTTGCAAGTTGTTTAGCCATTTCCAAATTTTCATTTCCAAATATTCCACAATCTGCTTCCACACGTGTCCATTTTATAATCATGTTTGCAATTTCTTTATCAAGTTCTTCTAAATAACCGTTATTTTTATTGGATAACTTCCAGCCTTCTCTGAGATGTATCCAACAGGTAATTGAATTTATAAGAAGTTGGGACTGTGTTTGAATGTGTAAAAACGCTTTAGTATTTGAACTGCTTTGGTAGCTTCTTGGATTTCAGCACAAATGTTTGTTGTTATTCCGTTACAAGGTTCCGAGACATTTAGAGGATGGCCTTCTCCAAAGAATACACCAAGACTCCCTTTAGCATTTGGTTTACCGTCATTATCACATTCACCATGAGTGTAAACCTCTACATATCCAACTTTGTCGTATTTAAGATGCATTAGGTTTTCCACATATGTTCGCTGGCAATTCATTTTCCTGGATGGATGCTTTACGCTTTCGTACATTAGGAACATTTATTGATTTTTCATTAGAATTTAATTTGATCATGCAAGATTGTATCGCCCTCAATTTTGACAAAGCCGATACAAAAACACCCTCAAGTGAATTAACTAGTTCCATAGCGACTTCCAATGTTCTGGCTCCTTCAGAAGGCCCCATTTTTTGCACATTGTTATTTTGGGCCGTTTCTCAGCCACCAGAGTTTTCAATATAAGGCTTTGCTTCATATTGAGAGTGAAACTTCTTGAACCTGGCATTTTCAAAATTTTCAACTTGTTTCATGCATTCATCCCATGCTTCATAAATTCATGGCTTAATTCCATTGCAACTACCTAAATGGTATAAATAATTTAATATTCAATATTTTCGAACGAATATATGAATAATGAAGAAAAGATTGGTTACCCTTCAAATAAACCGTTTATGGCTTACTTCCTTATCGTTAGTATTTAATATTTGAATATAAAGTCTTTTATTAGAAGGTTTTAAAATACAATTGGCAACATAAACTCCCTCTAGGATTTCAGCAGATTCGCAAAATAGTTCACCTACTTTATCGGTCGTAAATGAAACTGTCGTTTCTGTCCTGGGAGGAATCACATAAGTCTTTGTTAAGTCATCTATCAATTTATATTCGAAATTTCATCTGAATTGTCAATTGTGGGTTCACTAGCCCTACGATGATTATTATTGGGTTTTACTACCCTATTTTGATCCTTTACATTTTTAACAGAAGCAGGAATCACAAAAGTATTAGGATACTATAGTAATTCAGTACTGCTAACTGAAACCTTTACATAATTTTAAGTTTTTATAAAACAAGGTGGTTCGTTACATATCAATATATACTAGCTGGCCCGGCGAACGTTTTACCATATAAGAAGGTATTTGTAAACAACTTCTAGAGAATCCAAAAATTGTCGTTTCAAACATTTCAAAAAAGTTGAATTTTTTGAGTTTCTAATAACACTTGCGAATGTTTTTGCGTATAAATTTGTTTTTGCAATAATGAAATAAGATTCATCTAGAACATCCTATTAAATTTAATGGTACAAAATTTCTCAAAACAATTTGTCATCTGACATGTGAGCCACCATCCATTGTTTCATTTCAAATTACGTTTTTACACAATCTTCTAAATTAAAAATGTAAAGTTTTTAGACTGTTTTGACATATTTTCTCGCCTTTCCAACAATCTCTGAATTAGCACAAATATTTCAAGTCTAAATGTGGCCAAATCGGTTCAGCTGTTTTTGAGTTTAAGCATTTCTATTATTAATATATATTATATATATATATATATATATATGCATATATTATATATATATATATATATATATATATATATGCATATATAAGGTATTTTTTGAAATGTTAATTTGCCAAATACTCTAAATAAAAAGCAAAAAAAATATCAACTATTTATCATGTATGTTTTGACACTGTACGTTCAGTTTAACAAATTCTAAAACAAATATTTTAAATTTTTTTTCAAAAATTGTTAAGCATGCTGAATGAAGACACACACACAGTGCCGAAACGTGCATGATGAATATTTAATTATTTATTGCTTTTTATTTGGAGTGTTTTGACTGTATTAAACAAAATACTTTGTCAAAAATGCATTAGTCCAGATAATAATAGAAAGAAAAACTAAATTATGTTTCTAAAAATAATTTAAGTAAAATTCCATACGTTTCGACTCCTAATTTGAATGTTTTTTCAGTGTACACTAAAATCACATAAAACACTAAAATCAGGGAAAATAATTTTCCTACAGCAATCATATTAGTGAAAAGAATTAAGAATATTTAATTCTGAAAAAAAAAATAGATGAAGCTAATAATTTCAAGGAAAAGTGACTCTTTTTTTGTGTTCTGTATCTCAATAATTTGTGTTTTGTTCACTGAAGAAGAGTCAAATTGGGATCCGAAACGTATGGAAATATAGTTATCTATATACTATTACAGTCTTTGGAACCATAAATTAGTTTATCTGGATGGATACCCGTTTAAGAAATATATTGTTTAATCAATAAATTTATATATAAATTTGAAATGATTAACTTTCTATTCAAAGATTGAAAGAAACATTTTTCATCAATTATACGTTTCGATTCTTGATGTGTATCATGATTCATCAAAACTAAAATACATTTATACAATTAATACAAACATGTAATTAAAAATTAATGATGAAATACATAATGATAAGAAATATACATACCAAACCAGGACAAAAATAAAAACTTAAGACTAAAATTAGTTAAAAAAAATATAAATAAAAAATAGTTTGTTGAAACTATTTTTAGTATTTAAAGTCCTGGTTTGGTAAGTATATTTTTCCTCATTATACATTTCAACATTAATTTTTGTATAAATGTTTTTTTCATAAGCACAATTTTTTATATAATTTGCAAGTAAAACGATTTATAGTAACTATTCGAAATTTGGTATTAGATATTTTCTAAGGCTTATAAAATCAAATAACGGAATTTTAGAAAATTTATAAATAAATTTGAATTACTTGAAAGGCAAATTCTCGATAAATAATTATTTTTAACTATATTGAGAACGTATTATGTAACTATAATGCTACATATGTGTGTGATGTTAATAATTTTGTTTTTATTTCTGTTTTGTTATAATCTTAAGTACATAGTAATATATTTTATATATTCATATAAATACATATACATATATATATATATATATATATATATATATATATATATATATATATATATATAATGGTTTGTCATAGTCAGGGCCGAGGGACTTTGTATTTATTGATGCCTAAACAAAAAATTCAAGTAATATGTATTAAACCATATAATATATATTGTTTCTAACATTTTTGATTCCAAGTCTTTGTGATGGTTGTACATTAGGGTGGTCCTCAATATGGATGTATTCGAATTTCCTTGCTCCCAGGGGCTTAAATATTTTCAAATTGTTACAAAAAATACTCTGAAAGTTTTAATTCTTAATATTAATTTTAACATAGTCCGCACTCCAACCAAAGTTGGGAAAAATTTCATTTCAGCGACAAGTGAATCAAAAATTTAAGAATAACATTATATTTGCTTGTTTTGATCATAAAATAAAAAAATACAACACAAATTTGATAGATTTCATAAAATAAGTATTTACATAAGAAGAAGTACTGAGAAATTTTGTTTAAAGTGCGCACTATCTAAAAGTTAATATTAAGAGCTAAAACTTTCAGAGAATGGTTTTTTATCAATTTGGAAGCATTTGAGTCCTTGGGAGCAAGGAAATTGAAAAATATCCATTTTAAGAGCAACCGTATGTACATGTGACATACATGTACATGTAAATATTACTTTGTTTAGGCTTCACATAAAAGCATAATTTGTACTCTGGCTGTAGCAAATTTTTTGCAATACTAGAT
The DNA here is from genome assembly GCF_003426905.1 of Ctenocephalides felis. Classification (NCBI taxonomy): domain Eukaryota; kingdom Metazoa; phylum Arthropoda; class Insecta; order Siphonaptera; family Pulicidae; genus Ctenocephalides; species Ctenocephalides felis. The sequence continues at coordinate 69,285,782 of NW_020537324.1, forward strand.
TTATTATAGAATAGTAGTAATAATTTTATATTTTTAGAAAATATAATTTTATTTTATTTTATGTGCATTTAGGCGGCCTGTGCCTAAATAGACAACACAGTTAAACTGTGTTTTGAATGCGAGAAACACAAATACAATAAACCTATTTTATTTCTAATGTGATAAAAGAAGATACAGAATTTCTTTGGTAGTAAAAGAATTTTTTGAAATTTAAGTGGTCAATTTTCGGATAAAATAGAAATGTTATGGGAACCTTATGTTACGAGTCTATCTTCTTAAAGAGCTTTGTATTTGCTTTGCATAGAGTATTAACTACCAATTCATACGAAGATAGACCCATAACATAGTGTTACCATTACATTTCTGTTTCATCAAAAAATTGGTCCATTATCCATCTTTCATTTTCATTAGACTTGTAAACTCTTAAGTTTTGAAACATGGCAACATCATAGGTAAGATAATAAAATTATAAACACTCCGTTGATTGAGTATAAATTTAACTTAATTACTATTAATATAATTATCGAAATAAGTATAATTATGCATGTACATAATGTTGTAAATAAATGTTTGATTATTATTGCCCATTAAATATAAAAACTAAAGTATTATAATTGATTCATTTTAACGCATACAATATATATATTTATATTTAACCTTTAAGATTATTAAAAGTGAACAAATGTGGTGTGAAATTCTGTTGTAAAATCCTATTATAACTAGAATATAAACATAGTTAATCTTAAGAGTTATTTTATTTAATACACATTTTTAATTTAACATTCATTATATGATTAATACATATTTAAGATAAAAATATTCATACATTTTAGAGGGTAGGTTCTAGGTTGTTACATGCAAGGAACAGCAGCTCTCTCATTATTCTATGATAGCAGTAGAGAGGAATACCAGTGACCTGACTATTGAAGACCTCAATACATAGAAAGGGTCAACTGCCAGGTATAAATTTATATTTACGATAAAAATATTTACAATTTTTGAGGGTAGGTTCTAGGTTATTACATGCAGGGACACGAGCTTTCCAACTATTTTATGATAGTAGTAGAGAGGAAAACCAGTGACCTGACTATTGAAGACCTCAATACGTAGAAAGGGTCAATTGCCAGGTATAAATGTATATTTAAGATAAAAATATTTACAATTTTTGAGGGTAGGTTGTTACATGCAGGTACACTAGCTCTCCTACTATTTTATGATAGTAGTAGAGAGGAATACCAGCCACCCGACTATTGAAGACCTCAGTACGTGCAAAGGGTCAACTGTCAAGTATAAAATGGACCTTGGTACCTTACTGGAACTCTTTTTTCAATTAATCATCAAGAAGGCAACATCTCTGGCAGAACTATGATGAATGTAACTAAAATAAATACTGGTAATATTGACAATTAAAATAAGTGCAATGCATATTATATTCAGATAGTATTAGGTATACTGTAAATATGTTCATAATTATTTATGATCTCTTGACAGGTGAAGTTTGTTTGTTTTTGACTAGTGGTGCATGGCATCGTGCTTTAAGGCAAATTGCTGAAACTTTCCGTACCAGAATTACATACTCGAGGGTATGTATCAGCAATGATCAATGATCAATAACAATTGTTTTAAATATTTTCAAATAGATTATTATAAATACTATATATGTTATTGCTCATATTATATAGCTTATATTATCGCAAAAAAAACTTGAGAATGTTTACATTAATATGCCGACTGAGGCATCTATCTGTGGATACATTTTTTTATTTATTTTTTTAATTTTTTATTGAAAATATAAATTTTAAATTTCTCAGACAGAACAAAATGTCTGGTATGAGAGATCGTACAAAACATCTATACAATAGTATTATTTTATACATGTCATTATTCAGGTCATTATAAACATTTTATATCATTTATTTTTACATTCATACTTTGGTCTAATTTATTTATCTATCTTTATAATATTCTTTTAATTTCATTTCATTCTTCACAATTAGAATAATGCATATGAAATATATGAAGTTTTAAAATGTAAGTTTAAAATTTATATTTAAAGTATAAAACTTTGTATATTATTGAAAATTTTGAAACAAAAATTCTGAAAATTTTGATATTTGTTTGAGCGAATTTTAAAATTTGAAAATCTTGGTACAGAAATACTTGAAATTAGTGCTCATTTTCAAAAACTGCATCAAATATCTGATCATTTGATGTGCATACGTCTAATGTTCATTTTTGACCACCAAATATGTATTTTTCCTCTGTATTTCCAAAACCACTAGACCTGTCTTTCCAAAAATATAATCAATTTATCATTTCGTCAATACAAAATGTTTCAGCAAGAACTCGATTTATATTTTCTACACTCTTTGCTCCGTATCTCCGTAACGGCTGGACCTGTCTTTGCCAAAAACTAATCAGCACATCTCTTTATCAATAGGAATCGAATGTTTTCTGAATCATTCAAATCGGTTGATTCGTGCGCCAGAAATCGTGGACGAAAAATGCACAACTCCCAAATTTGTATCGAGGTTTAGAAATAAACAAGAATGGAATTTGTGAGATGCATATAAAAATTCAAGGCAAACTTTTTTTTTTGGCTTGTATATAGGTAAGTGATTTTTTTGTAAGTTTTTTATATATTGCTTGTATATTTAACTTCATAAGTAACTTTTTATAAACAACTAAAATTACTCGTTTGATATTTTTGCGACTTGTCTGACAATGGGGCACTTCATAATGAAATTTCAATGTTTTATTAAATAATAATTTAAATTAAATAATTAAAATGTATTTTATTATTTTAATATTTTTTTCGTGTTACATTACGAATTATTAAGACTTAATTCAACATTTGTCAATACAATATTATTTTAATTTTATTCAACTCGTTATATTACTACTCACTCATACAATTTATATAGTTGTCATTGATATTTTTAGGTTGAGACTATCAATATCTGAAAGTATTGCAAATTGGTTCCAGATGCATATTTATCAAGTCATTAAGTTTTCGAATATAGGACAACTGTTCCAGGATTATCACCTGCTTGCCATCGAGCCATTGTAATGTTTCAAGGTAAGATGATAAGATTTTTGTTAATTGTGTCACCTATAAAATACATTTATATAAAGAATTATTGATGCAAATTTGATGCAATTAGTTAATCTGATTATTTGGATTGTAGTGATGCGCCGACTCGATTCTTTTTTATTCTAATTAGGGAAAGCAATACTGGTATACCGATATACCGGTTCTGCCGCATAACAGAAAAATATTATGGCAAGCCATGTTATGAAGAACTTTCCATACTAAATATTGACGAAAGCCATATGCAGTCAGACCGTCAGACGTATTTCTCAGGTTATCAGATAGAAAACATAACCTAGAAACCGCACAAATATCAAAAATATCGATGTTAGATAATAGTAAAATGACCATATCTTTTCGAGTCAAAACCGGGACGGTATTATTAAATTCTGCTAATTCGGGACAGGGGGAAGAGGATGGATGCTAAAAAAAATTAATATGATTGTAAAATAACAAATACTAATTAAGAATTTAATAGAAATCCGCCTTCTTTAAATGAGTAATTTTTTAAAATCAGAATTACTAAGAACTTTATTATTCGATTATATGTTATATTTCATTTGATATTTTCGGATTTATTTGCTTTTTTTATCTTGCAAACTTATAAAATCTTGTTCAATTTATTTCATAATTATTTAAAAATAATTCACGTTTATTTGCATTATTCCAGGCAGTCAAGACGTTCATTTTCATAATTTTTGTTAATATTCGTAAAATTGAAAATGAAAGTTCAGAATTATGAATGTGAGAGGCTATTTTAATCCACCTTTTCCATATAAGCTTAATAGTTGTACATAACATTTTCAGATATTTCAATGGTAGTTGATAATTTTATTATCAAGTAAGAGCGAAGAATCAATTTAGACTTATACTTTTCAAAAACCCGGGACAATCCGGGATAAAGTTCTAAATCCGGGACAAATATCACTTGTAGAAAAATCCGGGACACAAGGTGGAAATCCGGGACTGCATTTTATGTCCAAAACGCCAGAATGCACAGCAAATACATGACATTTTGACAGTATGATTCAGTAGCATAATGTACGGAAGGTAGAGCGTAACATGGCCTTGCTACAACATTCGTCTCTTATGCGACCTTAATCGGTCCTTAAGTAATAATATTAATAATTAATGTACGAAATCGCTTCCAGCCTTCTGTCTTATAATCATCTGATTCCAATCAGTTTGTCAATTATTGATTCGACTTGGCACATTACTAGTAAATTGTATTAAATTCATATAATAATTTAACAAGTAAAAGTAATTATTTACCGGATCTGCACTGTCGTATTGGGCATTAACCAAAGGTATGAGACTTTCAATATCATCGTTCATTTCTCGAAAATCATTTTCAATCATTAGTGGAATTCCATATCTAAAATAAACACAATCATTTCTTATATATAAAAATGGAGCTCGATAAAATGATCCGCTAAGACTCGAAAACGGCTAAACCGATTTGGCCAGTCTTAGTCTTGAACAATTCGTGCTAATCAGTAGGTTGTCGGAAAGGGGAGATATTATTTCAAAATAGCGTACAAACTTTACATTTTTAGTTTGAAAATTTTTGTAGAAGCGTAATTTGAATAAAACAATGGACGGTGGCTAATACGTCAAATGTCAAACGTTTTTGACATATGATATTCAATTACGTTTAATAGGATGTTTTACGTTAATATTATTTAATTATGATTAAATTGTAGTAAGTAGTTTTGTTTGTAGTTTTATTTATACACAAAAACATTATTAAATGGGCCGTTAATGTTACTAGAAACTGAAAATATCAACTTTTTTGAAAAGTTAATATGAATATGCATTTTTTGGCGTTGTAGCACTCTTTTTTTGCAAATCATATTTTTCTCAAACACTGAAAGATCTCATTTGTATAATTATATACTCATTGGTATTTATAAAACATTTTCTAGGTTATATTATTTTTTATTTATGTTATTTAAATTCAGAACCTAAGTTTGGTATCGATCAAAGGGACATTTTGTCGAATAACATTTTTCCAGTTATAATTTACCAGAATTTGTCGAAGAATAAATAGTAATATATGAAGGTCCGGGATTAACAAGGCCCACCACCGATGTGTCAAAAATCAGTAAAATTAAGCGTAGTTCAACAACAATATTTGAAAGTAGAGGGAAAATGATGTACAAACAGCTATAACCTTGATTCTTATGACTTTGCTACCGGGAGATAAACGGTAATTTTTGAAAATCCATAATCAAAGTATTTTCTTTCGTTGGTAGTTTTTTAGCTTTAGTTAAAAATTATTTTGTAAAATACGTTCTAATTAGAATAAGACATTGAAGACTTAGATTGGATTATACCATGTTTTCTATAGAAAGTGTATAAAACTTGCAGTTTGATTGTATTGACAAAATATAGACAAACAAATGGGGTTTATTGTTTTTATAATAGCTTATTTTATATAGTATTCAAACAACACATCCTTATACACTAAAAGTATTAATTTTTTTGATTCTCTAGAAATGGTTTAAAATATACTTTGCTTAGCAAAACAAGGTTTGCCGGGTCAGCTAGTATGATATTATAAATATGATTTATAAAATATTATAAATCTTTTTCATATTATAATTCTTACTAACATGTGCATTCGTTCACAATCAGGAGGCGAATATATGAACCGAACTTCTGTTTTGTTTTCAATAATTGTAAGTTTTGAATCGACTTCGTTTGCAATGATATTGATCCAATCCAAATTTTCATCAAACTGTGTTTGGAAGATCTTTTGTTCATGCAGCATTAGATCTAGCTCAACCATCTGAGAAATTGTTGAATTATTGATAAGAACAATTGTTAGAAACTTTTGATTTGGTTTGATAATTACGCATTGCTCGCTCTCTTTAACGATGAATTCTCGACAATTGACTTCTTGAACTTGGTTGAAAAATACCATCAACATTTCCTCTGTGAATCTATAATATTGTGTCATGCATTCGTCCAATCGCTCGAAACTCCAGTTTTCAAAATCAGGAATTGTGGAATGTGGTCTAATTGAAAGAACTAGTTGAAAGTGGCATAATAATTGACTTAATCAACCGAAATTGAGATTCAGATATTTAGATAAAATTTTCTACGGTTTATTTCGAAAATCAAGTTTTTGCTTCCAATTAAATCTAAACATTGTGATTTCCAATTGATATCTCTCAAACACATTTAAATTAACTGTAATTATATTAACTGTAGTGCACAGACACGTGCGTATAAAAATTTAAGCCTATTATAATTAATTTATATTTTTTACCAATTTTTAACTTCCGGTAGGGTAAGTTATTGTAATCGTTCAAAAATCGAAATAGAAATTTCTGCTTCGCGTTTCAAAGGTTTTTGAACATTTTGGCATATCTTAGAAAAATGAATGTGTGTGTGTGTGTGTTCGGATACAAATTTTCGTCAACGATTTCGGGAGCACAAATTAATCGTTTTCAGTTATTCAAAAAACATTCGATTCCTATTGATAAGGAGATATGCTGATTAGTTTGTGACAAAGGCAGGTCTAGCCGTTTCGGAGATACGGAGCAAAGTGTGAAAAAAATCGGAGAACGGAGCGTTCGATTTCAATGATTCAAAAAACATTTTACTTGTATTGTCAAAATGAAGAACTGATTAAATTTTTGGAAATGCAGGTTTAGCGGTTTCGGAGTTCGAATAAAAAAAAGTGAAAAAGAAATGTCATTTGGTGCACAAAATGAACATTAGACATATGCACATCAAATTATAAGATATTTTATGGAGATTTTAATCAGGTGTATCAATTTTGTTTACATTTCTATGGATCCCGTTGTTTATCCGTAAGACAGCGACGCGGCGCTTACGCGCTTCGATATTTTGTCTCTACGCAGCCAATGCAGCGTCATTGCTTTGAAAATTTCCAAAATATTTCAAATTGAAGAAAACACATTTTTTTCAAGAGTCATTTGTGTTCAAAAATTTCAAAATTCTCAAAAAACACAATTTTAAAGTTATTATTATTATTATTTTGAATAAATTTTTGGAACGGTTCTCAATTCACAAATTCATAAACTTGGTATTGCAAGGTTTTTGCAAAATTTTTCACAAAAAGCACTTATTATTCAAACAATTCTAAAGAAATGACCTGGCCGATTGTTTCGCAAACCTAATTGCAGATCCTTATCTTTTTTCATATAAGAAATTTTGACTAACATATTTTTTTCAAACTTTGATGAATTTTTAAAATTAAACGACTTGTCATAGGGCCATAATATTTTAGTATGTTTTTAGAACCTTGATATCTTAATTCTCATTGATTAAGAATATTATTTCTACATTTCGAAAAATTAATTCAATAGAATGAAAAGGTATATTACCACTTTCAACCACCTGTTTTATACAGTCATAGCCTCAAAATATTCTAAATAATGTTTTTTTTTTTTTTAAAAGTTTCAATTGAAATAGCAAATGGGCAAAACTATTTTATACTCAAAAAAAGAATATACACAAAAATCTGCCCTTCTGTTAAAATCAAAAATTCAGTCACTAAATAAATATTTCTCAGTATAAAAATTTACTCACAAAATAAATTCATCGTAAGGGATTAAATAGGTTTTAATATTTCCGCAAACTTTAGGTACTTGCGTGCATTGACATGAATTTCGATTAAAATCATAAATCTGATCATAAATCCTTATAATTTTTGACACAGTTTCTCCTTTTTTTTCTTTGCTATTTTCCATTTTTATGAAATTTTGAATTGTCAAGTCATAAATTATTTTTGTTTTTTTTGTTCATGTAGCAAACTTTGGTATGAGTAATGGAAACACATTGGAGTTAATTCTTTTCATACGAATTTTTATTGTATGTACTAGATGACCCGACAGACGTTGTTCTGTACCCATGTCTAAAATTTTTTAATATAATATACTTATATTTACCGTTTACCTAAAAATAATAATTATTGTTTTTTAAATTACTCTTCACGCCAAAATGCATATACATTTATAATATGAGCGATGTTAAATGTAGAACTGCTTTAAATAAAATGATGAGTCTCAATTCTCACACTATATTGGAAATTGAAGTCTTTTAAACGGTATAACATAACCATAACCATAACATAACACTGGAATTTCATGTTGGATTAAATTAAATTAATTTTTAATTATTCAAGATATCTAAAATTGTATCTTAAACTTCTCCTAATCGATATCGTGAGGGCCGAACTGTATGTATTCATCACTACTTTCCCTTTTTGTTTTTTAAAGTGAAATTTTGACAAATTATAAAAATATTGTGGAAAGATTAGTAAAAGATGCAAAAAAATTATATATTGAAAAAAAAAAACTATATTGAAAATTTACTATCCGAATCTTGTGTTGGAGCCCCTTGGGGCGTCCGCTTGTAATTTTCTCATGCTTCGCATTAAGGGTAGGACCGACTCTGATAAATACTTAATTTCATATTTCAAGTGAAATAATTTGTCATATCCTGTTCATATGTGTATCATTCAATCTGCCATACATATACAGTATTTTATATTATTTTAATTTTTGGCACATCTCACTTGCTTTTTGGCAATAATAATGTAGACATTTCATTTTTCGTATTCATAATCATAAATTTATTATACATATTCTAATATTGTCTAGATTCATAAGCAAATTTGAAAATTTTGGCAGATGATAGTTTTCATTTGTTTTCAATGCAAACAATGACATGTCGTTTTTTACATTTTCTCCATTAATTTCTACAATATTGCACATACATCCCAGTACTTTATAATCACATACATGCTAGAAAATATCCTTAACAAACTTGAGAAAGATTAATCAAAATCCGCATATTTGTTTAGAAGGAGTATACAGTGAGTGCTTATAATTAAATATTACAAGCACTATATAATAGCAATAAAGCTCACATTGATTCTACGTTTTAGTTATAAAACGTTTGTATGAGAAAAAGAAAAGGGCTGTTTTTAGGGTTTTCCCGGCAATTATTCGATTTTTTCTGGTCGCAAGAACCATCCTTGGACACCAACGAACATTTTAAAAAAAGAATTGGCCAAATTGGTCGAGACGTTGTTGAGTTATGCGCTTACCAACACATTTTGCGATTCATTTTTATATATAAGATTGCAACATTGTGAAATATGACAGTATTAGTTTATGTAAAATATATTTATATTAAAAACATTTTTTTTAAATACGTACACTTTCGAGTAAATAGGCATATTGTTTTTAAATGATTCTAATGTCAATTATTACATAGATAATCTTCAATATCGCTTTCGTTCGATGAATCTGAATTGGACAAACAAGATACACGTTTTCTTCTTGTAGAAGGTTTGTTAGTTTGACTTTCTTGACATGTACATGGCCTGTCGATACTTGGACAATAGCAATTCCCAAAGAAGTTTTGTGTGGGTAATTCATTTTGTTGACATTGATTGTTTTCATCACTGTTTAGATTTTGCATTGCTTCTATTTTCTCAGGCTGTTGTCCTTGGTCTAATGATTCTTTACATTGCTCTGCCTTAATTTCTTGAAAACCATTAATAGCAGTTGTCTGGTAATTCATGTTAACCAACTCTTGAACCAGTTGTTTAATTTGTTCATGGCTATTCGATAAAAGTTGATTTGTTGTTTCTTGCTGTATGCGACTGTTTTCATCCATTTGATACCGAAAATCTGTTTGAAATTGCTGCTGATTTAGATGATGGTTATTGTTATTTTTTATTTGATCAAAGTTTGAACAGGGGATGGGTCGCAAAACTCCTGAAAATTCTTCTTGTTGACCATAATTGCTGGCTGCTTGCTGATAATCCGGCGCAGTCAAATATCCAGGTTTTTGTTCCTTTTGATGAAGTTGACAATCACAATTTATTACCACTTCTGATGTATTAATGTCAAAAGGTTGACGCCGCTGTTGACATTTAAAAGATAAATCTTGATCTTGCTGCTGTTGGCAATTGTTTACTAATAGTCTTCGTTGATAATCACTACTTTCCATTTGAGGAAAGAAATTTTGTGGGTTTTGTTGATATTGTTTCCTTGAACTTGTTGTTGATTTGTCAACGTGTGCGCACGGTTCAGTTTGTTGTTTCTTTTTTTGCTGAGTTTGTTGCTCCTCTTCGATTTGTATAACTTTGTCGATCAAATCCGAAATTATCGTCTGTGATATTTTATTCTTCGTTTCCATGTATTGGCTAGCCGTATCTGATTTTTCGCTCGTTGGCGTTTGGGTATTTTGTGACTGGAGGAATGCTAGATGTCCCGTGCAAGGACATTGGGCCGTTGTTTGCAATATAAATTCTTTTAGCTTTGTATCTTCTTTGTCTAGTGACATGGGCGATAATGATGTGAAGTTTTGGAAATCGATCCAAGAACATCTAGAGTCTGTCGGTAAATTTTGCACCGTGAAGGCGGCAGGTATATAACGAGTAGAGTAGTAGCGTAGATCAGTTGTTGACGTTTTCCCATTTCTGTGGAACTGATAAAAAAACATTATTCATTTTCCATAGGGTAAGTTATAGTACAAGTCCAAAAATTGAAAATGACATTATAAATGTATGTATTTTTGTGTATGTGAATATGTATGAATACAATTTTTAACTTCCCGTAGGGTAGTTATAGTAATGGGCCGAAAATCGAAAATGAAAATTTTTGCATTTCTTCTCTCAGTTAAAGCAGTACGATTGTTTTGAAATCAGAATTTCCAAAATATGTCAAAATAAAGAAAACATTTTTTTTCAATAAAATTTTTTTTCCAAAAAAAGTAATTTTGTGTCTATTGTGTATAGTTTCTCAAAAATCTAACATTTTTTAAGTAAAACTTTTTCAAAAATGATAATCGTTTTTAAAAAAATAATAATTTTTGATACAGGAAGTTCCAGCAATTTGCCTTAAGGCACAATGCCATGCGCCCCACTAGTTTAATTTCCCTGCACGCAACGTCTTGAGAAGAATACAAGAGAGAAACACGTTGTTATAAGCAAAATAGTCATTGCCCCTGATACTCAGAAAAAACCACACAAGCAAGCGAGCGAGCGAGTATGAGAGAAACGTTCTCACAGCCACTATTATACCTAGAGTGCGCGTGGGCTCCTGATAATTGAAAAAATCGAAAAATTTGCGAAGTCCAAAATGCATATAATAATAATGTATGTTATTGAAGTTATTTATCATTTTGAAACGCTTAAAAGTGTTTATAATATACTTGTACTGAAAAATGTTTATAGTATAGTTTATAATATAGAGGTATTTTGAAAAATTTCATACTAGGTAAAAGATCTCTTGATTTAGAATATTTCGCCTGAAAACATCAATGTTCTATGATGAATCGTTCAAAAGTTATGAGCGCTTAAAGATTTCATGAGTAAAAAATGGACGAAAAATTTGTTAGTTTTTTTAATTTTTCACAGACTTCCCGGGCACGTAGAAGCTTCAATTAAACGTCAGGCGAATTGTCTTGTGGGCTAGAATAACGCGAAAAAAACTGCATTTTAATATTCTCAACGGTTGCCGAATAAATTCGAAAAAACTGAAATTATAGCATGATGCTAGGGTCACGTATTGTATTCCGATTTTGGATGAAAATTTTTTGTTTCCGATTTTGATGATTTTCACAATGTTGATACCTTATGACATAAGGAAAATGCTATTAAAAAATTTCGGTCGCACTTCAAATAGTTTTCGAGAAAAACGCATTTTTAATATTTGACAAGGAGCGATTGGTTTTTAGCGAATATCTCGGGAACGGTTGGAGTTATCATAAAAATTTTTGCACCTGCAGATGCATATTTTAAATGCGCATATTTCATTCATACACACCATGACCCTAAGTTGAATATTTTCCGAGATATAGGCGTTTAACTATTTCAAACTTGAAAATTTGAAACCGTTTTTGGCGTATATCTCGCGAACGGTAAGAGGTATCTTAAAACATTTTAAACTGGGTTAAAGATCTTTTGATTTAGAATATTTCGCCTGAAAACATCAATGTTCTATGATGAATCGTTCAAAAGTTATGAGCGCTTAAAAATTTCATGAGTAAAAAATGCCCAAAAAATGGACGAAAAATTTGTTAGTTTTTTTAATTTTTCACAGACTTCCCGGGCACGTAGAAGCTTCAATTAAACGTCAGGCGAATTGTCTTGTGGGCTAGAATAACGCGAAAAAAACTGCATTTTAATATTCTCAACGGTTGCCGAATAAATTCGAAAAAACTGAAATTATAGCATGATGCTAGGGTCACGTATTGTATTCCGATTTTGGATGAAAATTTTTTGTTTCCGATTTTGATGATTTTCACAATGTTGATACCTTATGACATAAGGAAAATGCTATTAAAAAAATTCGGTCGCACTTCAAATAGTTTTCGAGAAAAACGCATTTTTAATATTTGACAAGGAGCGATTGGTTTTTAGCGAATATCTCGGGAACGGTTGGAGTTATCATAAAAATTTTTGCACCTGCAGATACATATTTTAAATGCGCATATTTCATTCATACACACCATGACCCTATGTTGAATATTTTCCGAGATATAGGCGTTTAACTATTTCAAACTTGAAAATTTGAAACCGTTTTTGGCGTATATCTCGCGAACGGTAAGAGGTATCTTAAAACTTTTTTAATTTAATTCGAGGGCTAAAATCTTGGGTGTGGCCGGAAGCCAATTTTTCAGACACCTGATCATCACCTTCTAAAATTAAAATTTTATAACTTTTTTTTATATATTCAAAACATTAATTTATAACTTGTAAATAAAATATGTAGAAAATGTTATTTTACTTTTTGTGAGGCCTTTTAAAATACCCCTTAGCACATGTTCAATACATACCATAATGTTACGAATTATTTATACAATCTTATAATACAATTTACAAGTACAATTTCATATGTGATTAGGATACACAACGTACACACAATTTTCTCTTTAACAAAACTATAATTATCTTCTCAATTTCGATGCAATAATTAAAATGATTATGTAATCCAAAAAATTTTAGTACCTTCAGTTGATATTGTTGCGTTCGCATGATTCTATCCTGCTCCAATTTGTAGCGTATTGCTTCTGCTTCAAATGCCAGCTGCTGTTGAAGTTGCTGATTTTGAACCGGATTTATCATCATACTCGGTTGAAATTGTTGGTTGAGCATTTGGTTTGGGTTCATAACATTGCCGTGCATCCTAAGAGTAAAATTAAATCAACGTTCCCGACGGTTGTTTATGAAATCTTTACTTACCCAGCGAAATTATTGCTCCCCATTGAAGTTTGCTGGTTGTTGTAGCCGGGAGTCAGTGGGCAAGCTGGTCCAAATTGTGGCACGTTCATATTCATGTGCTGCAAATTTGGATAATTACCAGGTTGAGTGCAACTCACGTTGTTAATATTAGAAAATGCATTGTTCGGTATGTTTCCTCCCTGCTGATTTTGAAGCTGGCTGAAGTGCTGAGGCTGGACGAACTGCTGAGGAGTGTTACCTTGTTGTGGTTGACTGTAATGCGCAGGCTGATTGAATTGCTGGCTCTGGTTAAAATGATTGGGAAACTCAAAATGTGGATGTGATCCAAATTGCGGTTGCGTTGGGCCGATATTACCGAGATGTCCAGGATACTGATTGCTCAGGTATTGATTTATAGAATTTAATAATGGATTTTGATTTGGAACGGAATATCTATTTGGTGGATTATTAGTGTTGCAACAACAATTCACAGTAGGTTCGCAGATTATAACTCTACTTCTAGAATGAACAACAGGCCTACGGATGGTCTCATCCCAAGTAACTTGGTACTTATTTGCCACGTCTGCATGAAAAGGACTGTAATTGTTTGCAATCGGTGTATTTGGTTGATTTATACTCTGTAAATTTTGAGTCATATAATTCGGCGGATTTGGTCCTGAACAATTATTGATATTCATTTTTTGACTCCTTTCTGTGTTGCCTTCGGAACTTTTTACAAAATTACTATAGTTTGATAATTTGTTAAATATATCAAATTTTATGTTATTATAAAAGTGATTTTATAGGTTTGTTTTTAATAACATCGATATTTATTGACTCGTACATAAGTATTATTTATAAAAATTTAGTTAGTTAACTATTTACTTCCTTGTTTATGCCTTCATCTTGTAAACCTTTCGTATGTATTTTAAAATTTATTGCTATATTATTAGTTTAATATATTCTATATTTGATGCATTTTTTCTATTAGTTTTGTCAGTTTTTTTTTAATTTTATATTAAAATTATCACGGCATATTTTTCTTCTTTTTTTTTTTTTATTTATTTTTAACGAATAACTTTATTGACGTTTTGCAAAAAAATAAAATTAACAAGCTGACTAGATGCATTTGAATTTTTATATATAAAACTTGTATTGATTGATTTAAAATATTACTAAAGAAAATAATTTGACTTTGGAGACTCGGATATTGAAAATACTGATATTATATAAGAAAATTATAGAATTCACTTGATTTTTTAAGAATTTTCAATGCTTTTTGAACATTTTTGAAACCATTTGAAAAATGTCAATATTCAAAATTTTGAGAAATGTTTTTTTGCAGAGTGAAGAGAATATAAGTAAAGAGGAGGAAAATATTTTTATGCAGAATTTTCTATTTTTAAAATTAGAAATTTATGATGTATTTTTTGTATAATATCGTTATTATTTAATTAATAAACTTTGTATGCTGTAAATAGTAAATTAAAAATTTACTATTAACGTTTTATAGGAAATTATATTTCTATACTTCAATACATATTAAATTTTTGCATACATATTATAT